>NC_134827.1:14781642-15390549 GCF_004210375.1 Tachypleus tridentatus
GTTGACTTGCATCTTTACTGCTGACCACAGTTTTATAAACTCTTGTATATTTATATTAGAATATACATAAAACTTTTATTTTTAGATCTTCCGGTTAGGCTTCAGGAATCTTTTATTTAACGGTTTTCTTGTTTTACTTTAACTCAGTAGTGATTTTTTAGTTTTCTTAACCTAAATCAATATGATTCTGGTGACTTGGAAAATCGTAAACTAATCATGCATTTTGGTAACTTTTGTTCTTGTTGTAATATCGAATTATTTATGTAAAGAGATTTAGTAAGTTTTCATAATGATACTGTTAAATGTTACCCTTTAGTCAGGGTCAAACAGTCCAAGCATCGAGTAATAAATAAAGTAGTTCAATAAAACCATTGACCTTCCATGAGCTACGTTTGCTAAAAAGGGAGAGACTACTTGTGTTGAACCAATTAAGAATCCATTTATAGCAATTGGTTAACGTTTGTGTTATACAAAATAATGTCACAAAGTAATAGTATTACAGTTACAAATAATACTTACAATTTTAAAATATCAAAACAGACAAAGTATCGTTTAGGCTTTGTTCCAAATGTATAATTAATAAATTATTTTTTTTTATACGCTACGAAGGAAAATATTTTGGCACTTACATATATTTCAACAACACTATGTGTAACAGGACACCTTATGAAAAAACTTTACAAACAGTAGAACATAAAAGAACGTTTTCTGTGGCTCATGGTATGGTAAGATAGCGTATGGTAAGGTAGTGTATGGTAAGATAGTGTATGGTAAGGTAGTGTATGGTAAGATAGCGTATGGTAAAATAGCGTATGGTAAGATAGTGTATGGTAAGGTAGCGTATGGTAAGATAGTGTATGGTAAGGTAGTGTATGGTAAGATAGCGTATGGTAAGGTAGTGTATGGTAAGGTATATAGCGTATGGTAAGATAGTGTATGGTAAGATAGTGTATGGTAAAATAGCGTATGGTAAGATAGTGTATGGTAAGGTAGTGTATGGTAAGATAGTGTATGGTAAGGTAGTGTATGGTAAGATAGCGTATGGTAAGGTAGTGTATGGTAAGATAGTGTATGGTAAAGATAGCGTATGGTAAAATAGCGTATGGTAAAATAGTGTATATAGTAAGAGTAGCGTATGGTAAAGATAGTGTATGGTAAGGTAGTGTATGGTAAGATAGCGTATATAGTAAAGGCGTGTATATGTATGTATGCGCATAGCGTATGGCGCAAAGATAGTGTATAGTAAAAATAGCGTATAGTAAGATATGTATGTATAGTAAGGAAGTAGTGTATGGTAAGATAGTGTATAGTAAAATAGTGTATATAGTAAGGCGTATGGTATATAGCGTATGATAGTGTATGGTAAGATAGTGTATGGTAAGGTAGTGTATGGTAAGATAGCGTATGGTAAGGTAGTGTATGGTAAGATAGCGTATGGTAAGGTAGTGTATGGTAAGATAGCGTATGGTAAGGTAGTGTATGGTAAGATAGTGTATGGTAAGGTAGTGTATGGTAAGATAGTGTATGGTAAGGTAGTGTATGGTAAAATAGCGTATGGTAAGGTAGTGTATGGTAAAATAGCGTATGGTAAGGTAGTGTATGGTAAGATAGTGTATGGTAAGATAGCGTATGGTAAGGTAGTGTATGATAAATTTAGGAGGCTTTTTGATTGCTTATCTTCTGGTGGATTACATGACTAGAAAGCCAGTTCATGTAATTTCCAATGTATGTGTTTTTTCTATGAATTTTAGTGGTGAAATCTTTGGAGGTCCGTGTAATGTTAACGTTTAAAAATTATCGTGTAGTTGTTTTTATTTTTCGCTATGAAATGTATGTTTTTGTGTAGATAGTTTATCTTGACGAGTACAGCTGCAAAAATGTCATCAACCTATCTTAGCCAAACTTCAGGTTTGTATACGGAAGTGGCTATAGCATGCTGTTCTATGTAATGTAAGAAAAGAGTAGCCAAAGTGCTGATAATGGACTTTTCATGGCAAGTCCGTGTAACTGAAGGAAGAATTTTTGTATTGAAGGCAAATAAATGTGGTTACTTGTAACATTTCAATTAGATGTTCCTGTTTTATGTTGATTCTGTTTTGGGGATCTTGTAAAATAATTTCTGTACTAAGTTGTATTGTTTCGTGACAAGGGGTTTGAGGAAATTGGTTTACGACTTCAAAGCTGGACATAATGACGTTACTGTCTAAACCATATAAGTGTTGTGTCTATAAAATGTTTCTTAACTGAGTACTAATTTTGAAAACATAAGGTTCTAAAACCCAGTTAAAATGTTTACAATGTTGGGCGTAAGGTTACTAGTTGTTTATGGACCTTTTGTAAAACATATATTTTTGGTGTTCGAGACTGGTTTGTGTGCAAAAAATTATAAAGTTTAAAGGTTATAGTTTTTCCTTTTAACCGCATTCAGAGTAGTTTTCTCAAATTTTTTGTTGTTGTATGTCAGGTTAAGGTCTGTATTTACTGAGTAAACTTGGACATATCATTCAACGTATTTACCATGAAAGAATCATACCGTTAGGTTGTTAAAATAACGACCGAGTTTCCTTTATTAGCTCTTTGAATTACAATGTATTCGAAATCTCTAAGAGGTTTCAGGCCTTTTCTTTCTGCTGGTACCAAATTTTTTATAGACTTCATTTAGTTTAGTATTTTTTAAGTTTTTAACAGACTTACTTTTGGTTTGGTATGAAAATTGTTCTTCGTTTATGGAATGTTGAGTGTTTCTGATGAATTTCCTTTGTCCAGAGATGGATTTGACAAGGATTCTTCTTGTGGGATTTCACTTGGGATTAGTTGATGATCTGTGATTTGATTCTGTTGTTACTCTCCTACAGAGGTCTCCAAGGTTGGTTTATAAATCTAACATTGGAATGGTGAGAGGAGTTACTGCGTTAGTTTCAAACGTTTATTTAGGGTTGTGGTTTGAGGTTCACTGAGTTGAAAGTTCGCGAGGTTAATGGTTTTTGTTTAGCCATACATAAATAATCTGTAAAATTCACGCTGATTGATATTTATGTGCATAACTAACTACCTTCAATTCTAGAATATAAATACATTGTTAGATGTGGATTTTGAATGTTGATTTAAATACTAAAATGTTCTTTATACGATAAAAAAACTTGCGTACTTGCTAATAATTTCACCAATGATCGAAACGTCGTACCTGTTCTAAAAACTAATCTTACACATTGTAAAAGATGTAAATTGTAATAAAATATATTTTATCAGTAAATAAACTTAAAGCGAAACTACTTTCAAACCATGTTAGCTTGTCCATGCCTTAAACACCAGAAACAAAACGAATCATCTCTAAGCGTGCTTGAACGAAACAATACATGTTTGTTCAATTCCCGCCAATAATTCGATTTATATAAAGTTCTTTTGTTACGGTCACGTACGTTTTCATTTGTTAACTTGAAAACAAAACTTCACATTTTGTACTTGAACAAAATCACGATGAACATGAAAAATTAAAACTTTGAGACCTATATGTTATTTAAAGAACACCAGGGGGCCTCATCCCAATTAGAAATTTAGGTAAATAACAACTTTGGAGGCTTTGTTTTTAACAAGATTACACTGAGAAGAACAATGACGCTGTTATTGTTATTAAATTGCGCTAACTATGGTCTATATAATATTCTGTACTATCACCAAATAACACTACAAAGGTAACCACGTTTTTATCGCAATACAGTGAGTGTAAACACGTGGTAATTAAGATTCAGAAAATACAGTGAATAAAGCCTGTGGATCAAAATCCAACAAGTAGAATAACTAAAGGCTGGTGAATATAATCTAATAAGCAAAAAAATTCACTTTTGTTGAAAATGCAAGAAACCATAAGGTTTGGGTTTGTTGCCTAGAGATCGGTAAACTGGTCACAGGTTTGAATCTCCATCACACTAAATATGGTCGCCCTTTCAATTGTGGGGGCGTTATAATGTTACGGTCAATCCCACTATTTGCTGGAAAAAAAAAGTAGCCCAAGAGTTGGCGGTGGGTAGTGATGGCTAGCTGTCTTCTACCTAATCTTACACTGCAAAATTATGGACGGCTAGCACAGATAGCCCTCGAGTAGCTTTGCGCGAAATTCAAAAACAAACAAACAGATCAGAAAACACAATAATTAAAACCTGTTGACCAAATTACAATACGTAGAAAAGTTGGTGTCTGTTGACCAAGGTCTAATAAGTAGGCGAGACTACGTCTGTTGGCCAAGATTCAATTAATATTTTGATGGCTAAAACTCTAATAAGTTGGAGTGGACGCATGTTGATAAAAAATAAGAAAATTGGGAAATTGACTTCTCGTTACCAGGATTCAATATGTAGAAGAGTTGAAGCCTATTGATCAAAAATGAAAAATAGGGGTGTTTACATCTGTTGATCAAGATCCAATATACAGAAGTGCTGATGTCTGACGAAGATCCAATAAATATGGGAACTTAAACCTGTTGTTAAAAAATAAAAAATTAATTTGTTTTGTTTTGCTTTGTTTTGAATTTCTTACAAAACTACACAAGGGCTATCTGCGATAGCCGTCCCTAACTTAGCAGTGTAAGACTAGAAGGAAGGCAGCTAGTCATCACCACCCACAGCCAACTCTTGGACTACTCTTTCACAAACGAATAGTGGGATTGACCTTCACATTATAACGACCTTACGGTTGAAAAATCGAACTTGTTTGGTAGCACGGGGATTCGATCCCAAGACCCTGAGATTATGGGTCGAATGACTTAACCACCTGGCCATGCCAGGCCATTTTAAAAAATAGAGGTGTTGACATCTGTTGACCAAGATCCAACATGTAAAAGAGTTGATGTCTGATGAAGATCCAACATGTAGAGGAGTTCGCTCATGGTGAGAAACATACAATGAGTAAAAGAGTTAACACTTATTATTCAAGATCCAGTAAGTAAAGAAAATATCGTCATTTTTATTATGATCCACAAAGATGTCTTTTATCTCTAGAGCTACCTTGGGCCGACTTTAAAGAATCTGTGATGCTTTACTACTTTCTGTATTACATTACTGCCAACAAATCTCAAATGCAGACTTCCCGATGTGCATCTGTTCAAACATGTCGAGACAGTAATACTGAAGTGAAGCTTTACATTACCTAGACGTATTTCTCTGTGGTCGTGATGCATAAACTTTGTCATAGCTTATACATCCGACATTCCTATACAACTGAGTCTCTCAAAGGATTTGCAAAATATCTTATTTCAAAAAACGTGTTCAAATCGTTATTATTCAACACATATGGTAAATTCTATTGTACGTGATGTTCAGCCAATCACATAGAAAAACTTTTCTCATCCATCTCATGACGTTTTAGAGAACACATGGAATTATAATACAGAACCTGAATATAAGAATGGAAAGCTACCATTACCTCGTTTCTTAGTTAATGGAACTTGCTATCAATACATTCAGGTAATATTGATTTATAAAACTAAAGTTTTCATACATATCTTCTGATTGGCAAAATCGAAGACTTGTTATCTGTCATGTTACAAGTTTGTTATGATCCCATAAATTTAACAGTTTCTTTCATACAAATTTTATGCGTTCCTGATGACGAGTTGCAAGCAAACGCAAAATTAAAGAAGCCTTACTTGTACAACAACTCAAGCCCAAAATAAACCAATACAAAGGAACACTTTTAAACCTATATTAATAAATATAATACAACATCTAAGCACGCCCTCTACATTCCTACACTCAATTACACAACAGCCTTCAAACATGTGGTCAGCTACCGGTCTGTTACCTCTTTCTTTCTTTGTGAACCTGACGATGACCGAAGAAGATCGATACGTTGTTCGCCCCTCTACATTTTCATACCAGCCGTTTTTACATAAATATTTTTCTCTACAAGTCGGTTTTCTCGTCATCACGGAGTTGCAAGCTCTCTTTGTTAACCTGAAGATGACCTGAGAAGGTTGAAACATTGTTCTTTGTTTTGATTAAAGTTTAAATACCCATACCAACCATCTTGAGAATACAGAAAATACAGGATTTTATGGGTTTTTTCAGTAACTGTTAAAACTTATAAAGTAACACTCGTGTTTTGTTATTTCTTAAGACTCACTTAATAGGTATTTTGAAATATTTTCAAATATAGTTAACAATTTTTAAAATTATGAATTGTTTTTTCTGCAATATGTAGAAGAAAGTACAGTGAATGGAATAAACTATCAGAAGTCTCGATGTTAGATAAACTAGTTGCGACACATTCGTTTGTCCTTTTCAGTCTCGCATTATTTTCCTTTTACTTTGGCTTTTCGCTAACTTCCACATATTGTGTTCTTTTATTACTTATCGCAAAAGCCTCAATAAATTATTCATAGAAAGTATTCCACTAAGTTTACTGCAAAATGTTTACAGTGTGCGTACATTGATACTCTAATATTGAGAAAATCTCTAATTCTAGAGCAAAAGTTTCTTAGTGACAATGTTGGATCATGATTTCTTATTCTGATTTAGCCTTTACCGATCTTTGTTAATTCTATTCGATTCAAAGTATAATTTCGTTCTCTCTATTTATTCCATCAGTGCTAACAAAATGTGAGAGTAAGTCCCTCATTATCCACATATATCAACTTCATTAAGGTCACTTGACCTCAAAAGCACTTTAGCTTTCTGCTTGTCTTCTATTGATTTTCAAGTTAATGAGAAAAGTCTCCCCTAAACATGACTCCAAACATTACGAGGGCCACTTAGCTTCTGTTACACTTTTATTTTCCATTTATTTATCTTTAATCAGTAGCTAGCTAAACACGGTCTTTTATTTCAGAGCCACCTGTTTTTTAATTAATGTTTTACAGTAAGATTTTGGTCGTATTTCTCTAAGCTCACAATCTATAGATTTTTGTGTAATTTTGCAGTTTTAGTTCATAAGTTTGTTTTTATAATTTTAACCAAGTTAAATATTATGCTCTTTGTAAACAATTCAGAGCGGCTTAAACCATATAAAGAAAATAAACTCCTAACGTACATCAGTTACTTCATAATAAAGTTAAAATGTTCCGTGTGTATTGGACAAAGAAAAGGTTTAATCAAAATCATTCAGAAAATGGAAGAAAGAATCAAAGAAAGCGCAAAGGAGTTAAAAATATAAATTACAAATCATATATAAAAATAAAACTGTTGAATTAACTACTGTTTGTTTAAAATTCGCGCAAAGCTAAGAACTAACTGTACTAGGCGTTCTTTCTTTAGAAATAGTCGGCTACAAAGGGGATATCTAATCAACACTATTCACTGCCAAGTCTGGGGCTACTCTTTTGGCAACAAAGAGTGAAACTGACCGTTACATTAAAATGGTGGCGGAATTCAGCACTACGACCTCAAAGTTTCATGTCAAGTGCCGTGGCCATTCCGAATTAACGGGAAAAAAATCATATAGGAAGTGAAAACTTTAAATAATCATACTTAAACCAGTCTGTTTGTTTATTTGTTAAATAGAGCAACCCCACTTTTCGGCTATCTGCTGTGTCCACCGCAGAAACTCGAACCCTGTATTGTTAAAATGTGCAATACTCTTTCCAGACGAGAGGAAAACCAGGAAATAAAAATTTTCTTTTATAAAATTATGCGAATCCAAAGATAAATATCTAGTCAGTGTGTTCAAAATAGTTATAAAAAAGTTCTAATTAAAGATGTTTTAGCTGATAAAAAGTGTCAGTTTAAACACATTCGTAAAAGTACCTGTTAAAATATACTACTTGGATTTCGTTTAGAACTTATTAGTATAGTTATATATATTGCGCCTAAGAACAGATTTTATTTGCTAAGAAGCAAAGGTGTGTGTGTATGTGTGTGTTTTTTATAGCAAAGCCACATTGAGCTATCTGTTAAGAGAGTTTAATGTGTTCAGTTGTTAACTGCACATTACTTGTGTTATGTTATAGTTGTCATGTTTATAAAAGTTAATAAAAAATTAAGAATCAAACACAAATGCTTAATTCTTATATCTGCGTTTTTTCGTCCACCGAAATCACTTGAAACATTGTATTAACGTCTTTACCAGAAAATAGTAAAAATAATATTCCCTAATGTAGGGCCCGGCATGGCCAGGTGGGTTAAGGCGTGCGACTCGTAATCTGAGGGTCGCGGGTTCGCATCCCCGTCACAACAAACATGCTCGCCTTTTCAGCCGTGGGGGCGTTATAACGTGGCGGTCAATCCGAGTATTCGTTGATAAAAGATTAGCCCAAGAGTTGGCGGTGGGCGGTAATGACTAGCTGCCTTCCCTCTAGTCTTACACTGCTAAATTAGGGATGGCTAGCGCAGATAGCCGTCGTGTAGCTTTGCGCGAAATTCCAAAACAAACGAACGAACAAACCAGATTTCTCATTTAGATATTAAAGAATTTCGCGCCATCTACTGACAACATTTCAATCAACTTTGATTTGATTTTACAAAAAGATAAAAGTCAGTTAAACGCTGGAATGGATCCAGCCTTTAGATAGTCAGTCACATATGTAGTCAAAACATTGTGCTTACCTTTTAATAAACACGTTTTTACCAATTTTATTTCAAAATTTCATAAACGTCATGGCTACTGTTTCCTAAAATGCAACTCAAAGACGGCAGAGTTGTGGTAGTCAGGTACCCTGAAGTCTGGAAGAAAATCCAAAAGTCTGAGTAAAAATCAGGTTCGTAACAGCCAAACGAACAATAAGCTAAATACGATAAGCAAGCAGACACACTATTAGGTTGAAACACAAATTCATTCAGCTGATATATTCAATGTCTGTTACCGAAACTGATTGAATTTCTTTTTTCATCTAGCTGCTGGGGTCATAAACAGATATGAAAGGTCAGAAGAGCAAGAGACGGATCTATGCGAATACCCTGACTAAGCAAGAAAGTCGGGTATCCATGAAGTTCATCGGTAGTCTACACACAGTTTTGCCCGGCATTGCCAGGTCAGTTAAGGCGTTCGAATCATAACCTAAGGGTCGCGGCTCGAATTCCGGTCACGCCACAAATGCTCGTCCTTTCAGCCTTAGGGTCTTTATAATGTTACGGTCAATCCCACTATTTATTGATAAAAGAATATCCCAAGAGTTGACGGTGGGTGGTGCTGTCTTTCCTCTAGTCTTACACTGCTAAATTAGGGACGGCTAACGCAGATAGCTCTCGTGTAGCTTTGCGCGAAATTTTAAAACAAAATACACACAGTTTTAGGCCAGACCAGTTGTGCAGATTTCTGTATTGTCTTTGTAACTAGGATACCCTCAAAGATGTACACACATAAACACATACACATTAGTTGGAGATAAAAAAAACAAATGTTACGATACGTAGTCTTTACTTGTATAAAACAATTAGCAGAAGTTTATGACCATATTGACTAAACTGGGTTTCCATACTCGTGGGTAAACACAGCACAGATAGTCATTGATGTCGAGAAACCCACTTGTTGAGAAATTTATATGCAAAAACGGCTCGTTTGGGTTGTAAAATATTTTCTCAACCCAAACGAGCCGTTTTTGCATATAAACAGCACAGATAGCCCATTGTGTAACTACAAACAAAAAACATTGATTTCTTACTTACATCCAAAAACTGTGAAGAAATATGGAAAAAATATTGTGTAAATATAGATAAATAGCAATATACCCTCGACTAGCTGTTAAAGGGTAAAATTAGTGACTGTTTTAATCATTATAGTGTTATGAAGATCCATTGTGCTACATGACGCATCACCTGACTTCAAGAACTTCGTTTGTTTGTTGTTGTTGTTTTATACCGTGCAATCTAATCATAGAATATTTACTGAGTAAATTTACACACAAAAAATTATTACTCTTTGTTTAATGAGGTAAAACATAGCAGTGGTTTAAGTATTACGATTTCTTGAAACAATAAATGAGATTCTTTTAAGAAAATAAAGTTATGTAATGAAACATTTTAAATAAAGTATTTAGTATTGATAAGTATTTTCTTTTTATAGTTCTGTTTTTATTGTTGTTGACGAGTTGTTCCTTTCCACTATTGTGATTTGTGCTGTTACTAGCCTGTCTTTCCTTTTCATTGTTCTGTTTTTGTTTTTGCTTTTTCTGTTGTTTACGAATCTTTTCTTTTCATTGTTGTGTTTCTTTCTGTTATTGACGATTCTTTAATTTTCATTGTTCTATTTTTGTTTGTTTGTGTTGTTTTCTGTTATTGACGATTCTTTCCTTTTCATTGTTCTGTTTTTGTTTTTGCTTTTTCTGTTGTTTACGAATCTTTTCTTTTCATTGTTGTGTTTCTTTCTGTTATTGACGATTCTTTAATTTTCATTGTTCTATTTTTGTTTGTTTGTGTTGTTTTCTGTTATTGACGATTCTTTCCTTTTCATTGTTCTGTTTTTGTTTGTTTGTGTTTTTTGTTATTGACGATTCTTTTCTTTTCATTGTTCTGTTTTTGTTTGTTTGTGTTTTCTGTTATTGACGATTCTTTCCTTTTCATTGTTCTGTTTTTGTTTGTTTGTGTTTTCTGTTATTGACGATTCTTTTCTTTTCGTTGTTCTGTTTTTGTTTGTTTGTGTTTTCTGTTATTGACGATTCTTTTCTTTTCATTGTTCTGTTTTTGTTTGTTTGTGATTTCTGTTATTGACGATTCTTTCCTTTTCATTGTTCTGTTTTTGTTTGTTTGTGATTTCTGTTATTGACGATTCTTTCCTTTTCATTGTTCTGTTTTTGTTTGTTTGTGTTTTCTGTTATTGACGATTCTTTCCTTTTCATTGTTCTGTTTTTGTTTGTTTGTGATTTCTGTTATTGACGATTCTTTCCTTTTCATTGTTCTGTTTTTTTTGTTTGTGTTTTCTGTTATTGACGATTCTTTCCTTTTCATTGTTCTGTTTTTGTTTGTTTGTGTTTTCTGTTATTAACGATTTTTTCCTTTTCATTGCTCTGTTTTTGTTTGTTTGTGTTTTCTGTTATTGATGATTCTCTCCTTTTCATTTTTTGTTTCTTGTTTGTTTCTTTTTCTGTTAATAACGATTTTTTCATATTCATTGTTTTGTTTTTTCTGTTATTGACGAATATTTCATTTTATTATTATGTTTCAGCTGTCTTTGACCCATCTCTCATTTTCATTGTTCTGTTTTGGCTGTTGCTGCTGTTGTTGACAAGTCTATCCTTTTCGATGTTGTGCTTTTACTGTTTCTGACCAATCAATCTTTTTCGCTCTTTTTGTTGTAATTGTTGCTGATGTTGACGAGTCCTTTCATTTAATTGTTCTGTTTTTCTTTGTTTCTTTCTTTGTTTATCTTTGCTGTTACAGGCGGTATTTCATTTTTTGTTTTGGCCTCTGCTGACAAATCTTTTCATTCTTTTGTGTGTTTTTTTTACTTTTGTTCCTCCAGGTCCATTTTACCCATTCTCATAGTTTGTTTGTTTGTTTTTTTTGTTTTGTTTTTTACATTAAATTCCAGTTTTCTGGTCTTGCTTTACTTTATGCACAAACTACGCGCTGACGAGTTGTTGGGAGATCGTTATGTGTAGCTTTATGATAAATGACTTTAGGATAAAGGAACAACATCAATACAACCACCATTTTCTTTATCTTGCTGCTTATGAATCTAATTACGGCGAAAGTTAGGAGTAGAACTCTCTAGCTAACAAACAAAAAAGGCTTAGTTTGACGAATGATAAGAAATTTCTAGCAACATTCTGGAGATGGAACTAAAGTACTTCAAGTATGCTACAGTCAGTAGTTTATTAATTCTAAGAGTTGTACCTGTGTGCATTGATGGAAAAATAATAATGACATTTTACGGATGAATTTTATGTATTACGAAAACATTGCCTTAAAATAATTTTCTGGAAAACAGGTCATAAGTTTTTAACTATCACAGATAATACTGCTTAGTATCATTTCGTTATTACTTTGTAAATAATCGATTTGCGGCATTTCTATAAGATATTATGCTGTTTAGTAAAAAAACGTTGCTTATTTTTAGTTTGTTTGTTTATTTTTTTAATTTCGCCCAAAGCTACTCGAGTGCTATCTGCGCTAGCCGTCCCTAATGTAGCAGCGAAAGATTAGAGGGAAGGCAGCTAGTTATCACCACCCACCGCCAACTCTTGGGCTACTTTTTACCAAGGAATAGTGGGATTGACCGTCACATTATAACGCCCCCACGGCTGAAAGAGTGAGCATGTTTGGTGCGACCGGGATTTGAACCCGCGACCCTCAGATTACGAGTCGAACGCCTTAACACACTTGGCCATGCCGAGCCTCTTAGTTTTGGTAGGCCCGGCTTGGCCTAGCGTGTTAAGGTTTTTTAGCATATCAGTACAAAGATTTAGCGTTGTGTCATGTAGTGGGGGGATGACGCTTGCAGTTAAATAAAAAACTCGGGAAGAGGGAAGGACGAAGCACTCGTACTAAGTGTACTCTTCATAAGTGCTCTAAGGAATAAGGAATTAATGAATGCGTAAAGGGTGGATCAACCTCATTCACAAAAAAAACATAGAACTGCAATAAATTAGAAAGAGTATCTTAATAATATACGTCCACCTCGTTATGAAGTCCGAAACTGTTATGGTTAATGATAGGCTACTCACAGAGTCTTCCTGAAATGGAAAGACCCCTAAGTCAGCTAGTACTGCCTCATATTGAATGACAGCACAAGACACAGTGTCATGAACTGAAAACAACAGCACTCGATGAAAATGATAATCACGTCCAAGACAGTGGGTGAAAACTGCTGTTAATATCAACTTCTGATCGCTTCTCTGTGTTGGTATTTGGGTAATTATGTGGAATACCCTGGAGGATCAGGTGCACTAGACCTCTTCCTCCATCCCGTACTTTGATGGCGTCTATATTCAGGATATCGTATTTGGTATTACTTTGGGCCAGAGTATGACACCGTACTCAGGCCCGTTTCAGGGCAGTGTCCATGTATAGTCGTGAAAGAGTTTGTTTGTTTTTTTCCTTTTCCTTCCCCTTTTTTGGTTTTTATTTTCTTTTCTTTCTTTCCTTTTTTTCCTTTCTTTTTCCATGTATATGAAATACTACTACTAATAATAAGAATAATAATGATAAAAATAAAACTAGTTTCAAGTGTCCAGTGCGTGGTGGCCAGCTTGTTTCATATTACTTAAATATATATTCATAGGAGAGAGGTACTGTTTGTTTGTTTGTTTCTGAATTTCGCACAAAGCTACTCGAGGGCTATCTGTGCTAGCCGTCCCTAATTTTGCAGTGTAAGACTAGAGGGAAGGCAGCTAGTCATCACCACCCACCGCCAACTCTTGGGCTACTCTTTTACCAACGAATAGTGGGATTGACCGTCACATTATAACGCCCCAACGGCTGGGAGGGCGAGCATGTTTGGCGCGACGCAGGCGCGAACCCGCGACCCTCGGATTACGAGTCGCACGCCTTACGCGCTTGGCCATGCCGGGCCTGAGAGAGGTACTTAGGACTATGTTCACCACGTACGTAGTATCTGTCGAGATTACACAAGAAATCATTTTAATGCCAATTTTTATGATAACAATTTAATGCATTATGCAAGAGTCTTACAGATATTGTCTCCATGTGCATGAATGTGGATGAAGTGCTACGTGGCACTTTATAGGCTGAAGTTAAGATTGAATTTTGTATTTTTTGTAGTTTGTTTAATAGTTTTTGTGTTATGTTTATCCAGGTAAGAGATGCGTATTCTATTATAGGTCTAATGTATGTTTTGTGGATTTTTTGTTATATTATCAAATGATGTTCCTTGGTTTTTACCTGAAAGACTTCTTGCATAATTTGCTCTTTTCCAGATTCGTATCAGTATATTGTTTGTATACTGTGTACACGTTAATTTTGTATCATAAGTTAAACTTAGAAATTTTGCAGAATTAGCGGTCAGTAAAAGTTATCCATTCATGTATAGCTTGGGTGGACATTTTTTTCAGTTTATCTAATCTTGTGAATAATATTAGTTGGGTTTGTGGAATATTTATTTTTGTTCTATATTTCTGGCAGTATTTTTCTATATTATTTAAGACTGGTTGGAGGTTTGTTGCTGAAACTGAAGGAGTGAGGACACTTTTCCAGACCGCTACATCGTCAGCAAATTGTGATGCAAAACCTAAATTTAGATCCGACAGAGGCATATTGCTCACATACATGATAAATAATATAGGGCTAACTACCTCTCCCTGCGGGACTTCTGCCTCGGGTGAAAAACTTCTGATCAAAATAAGCTCCTTATTTGGTTTGAATTTCGCGCACAGCTACACGAGGGCTATCTGCGTTAGCCGTACCTAATTTAGTAGTGAAAGACAAGTAAGAAGGCAGCTAGTCATCACCACCCACTTCTAACACTGGGACTCTTTCACCAACGAATAGAGGGATGAACCGTCACATTACATCGCCCCCACGGCTGAAAAGGCGAGCATGTTTAGTGTGACTGAGATTTGAACCTGCGATTCTCAAACTTCGAATCCAACACCCTAGCCACCTGGCCATGCCGGACTTTAGCTACCTGTCTACATAGATCATAACTAAAAGTAAACTTGTACTAATGTATGAAATTTAACACAACGAGGCTCGGCCAGCTTGTAAAATTCAAGTTAGTCCTAAATTCACATGCTAAACTAACAAAGCAAAACAATCTTTTTAATAAACATATAACAATAAAAACTAAATTTAATAATAATAGATATGTTAAACGTTTAACCAATAAGATTAAGGAAAGTAACATTAAAGAAAAAGTGTGTGTGGGTGTTTTATTATAGTAAATCGGGCTATCTGGTGAGTTCACCGAGAGGAATCAAACTCTTAATTTTAGCCTTATAAATCTGTAGACTTACCGCTGTACCAGCGGGGTACTAGAAGAAAAAATAGAGAATATTCCTTTCTTATGAAACATATAACCACTAGTGGTTTGCTTTACGTACATCGTAAATTTAAATTTCATCGAGAAACTTCACAATTCACCTTAACAACGTCTCGTGGCCAATGAAATCCAACAGAATAACTTTAGAGCAACCTGTCGTCGAAGATTAATTATTATGTTACATTTTACTGCTTAGCTATCGGGTTTGGTAGCAAAACAGTACAGACAGCACAGCAAAAAGACCTAATATTTACGAAACTACCAAATAAGAAATAAATTAAAGGATAACAGATCGTATAATGAATACCTCGAATACTGATGCTCTAATTAAAATGCAACGAAATTACATGTAATGAAAAGAAAAATACTGCACTAATTTAACATGAGATGTGTCTAACACAACTAATCCGACTTTAAATACTGTTACTTTACAACACACTTGAACTGACAAAAAATAAATCCCACGAGATTCGAGAAAGCTTGTAGTAAGTTAAATTTAGGAAAGGAAGTAATGGTAATGGTGAATATGATAATTAAAATAATCAGTAAAAAGTAATATAACTTAAATAATGACTATATTATACCTTATGGAACTGTTAGTGTGAGTTGATACTATATATATAATAAGAGCTTCATCTTACGTAAAATAAAACTAAGAATGGTCACCATATTATGAGGCTTAGGTTCATTAGAGCGTCAAACAATTCCTAAGAATAACATATGAAAGAAAAACGTAATAACATCCTGTAGAATTTTCAATTCCATAATTGGTACAAAGATTTTTTTTTCTACAAAATTACATAAATTTGATAAGGCGATAAGAGAAGCCCCCGCCAGTACAGCGGTATGTCTCCGGATTTACAACGCTAAAATCAGGGGTTCGATTCCACTCGGTGGGCTGAGCAGATAGCCCGATGTGGCTTTACTATAAGAAAACACAAACACACACGCGATAAGAGAAACTAATGAAACTGTGGTACAATAACAATGGCTACACACCTAATGACAGTCAGCACATTTGATGGACTATTCTGAAGTTTTCATTGCATTTAGTTTTTTTAACTAATATAATTAGATAATTACCGCAGTTTCAACAATTCCAGTAAATATCGTGCCTAAAGGTGATGTAATTCTAGATTTCTAACTAATCTGTGTCATTATTACTTTACTTCTGTTTTCGTAGCCTAGTAGAATGATATCTAAAATTTGTCATGTGAAGTCTCCCTAATGTAGTAGTGAAGGACGAGAGGGAAGGCAGCTAGTCATCACCACCCACCGCCGACTCTTGGGCTACTCTTTTACCAAGGAATAGTGGGATTGACCGTCACATTATAACGCCCCCACGCCTGAAAGGGAGAGCATATTTGATGCGACGGGGATTCGAATCCGCGACCCTCAGATTACGAGTCGAACGCCTTAACCCACCTGGCCATGACGGGCCTGGTAAATTTACACACACCATGACATTCATTTGTTGAATACCGTTGACACTGCTTACGAGTTTGCTTCTGCAAATCTAACATACATTGATGAGATCAAGAGATAACATGATGTCAAACCTGGCAAGATTGTGTTATAACATACTGATACTATGTGGTTACAGAATGAAGAGCAGAGAGTTTAGTTAGCTCTAAGTAAAAACATCATGTAGTAGTGAACTACATTTCAAAATGTGAGAGCGCTACTCTCGTCTAACTATGAACATACCATTATGGAAAGTGTTTGTTTGTTTGTTTTGGATTTTCACACAAAGTTACACAAGGACTATATGCGCTTGTTGTCCCTAATTTTATCCTTTTAGACTGAAAAATAAACAGTTAAATAACAACATTCTCAATAACTCTTCGGCTTCCAACCTAATTGAACAATGGTATTTAGCCGTTACTATCATAAAACATTCACGACCAGAAAGTGCAGAGTGCGATTTAGCGACTACGCGACACAAAATTTACAATCCTACACTCTCAGTACTAGGTCATGCCAAGCACCTAATAGAAGGTGAACCTTTCGTTTTTTGGTGTTGCCAAACCAGACAATGAAGGAGAGAAGATAGAAAACAAAGCTCATAAAGCAATATTAAAATTCGAGGGCGTGAAGACAATACGTTCAGATACGTTTACAGTCCCAAAGACAAAAAAAAAAATCCACCATCGGGATATGTATAATATTACAAAGTTGATGCTGGAAATAATCAATTTCATCAAAATAGCATAATCCAAATTTATTGGCACCTAGATTTACAAAGTGGAGCTAGTGCCAATAATAAAAAAACAAAACAAGGCGTGCATTTCAAATTGAAATACATTTGTTTGTTTGAAATTAAGCACAAAGTTATACAATGGTCTATCTGTGCTCCGCCAACCACGGGTATCGAAACACTGATTATAGCGGTGTGAGTGCAGAGACACACCGCTGTTCCACAGGGAGGCTGAAATATAAAGACACCTTTTGTTGAGTTTATTAAGTAACTTAAGTATATGAAACTTATACGTTCGCAACCAACAAATATATACATATATATGTACTCTACTTACATTAGTGGTTGAGTCTAACAACGCAAAATGCATATTTTGTCTTTATGTTCATTGGCCTTAAGATTTTGGCCAGCAGTGTATATACATATATATAGCAGTCACTGCAACCTTATGTTCCATTAATTAAATCATATTTTAAAATATTCGTCTCAGTTGTAAAGATTACATATAAGTGAATATATACCACATGTGCCTAATGCGATCTTAGAATTGTATATGCTATCGTAACAAGTTAATGTTTCAGTAAATATTATAAAAATAAACACGGAAAAATGCGACAAACACTGAAATCTCAATTGGGTCTGTAACCGATTTACTATTATATATTTATTTTAATATTAATATTTCTTTCAGTTAAATATATATTTAGAAATGTAATTAACTTATACAGTTAAAGTGTATTGCGAAATCCCTATTCATTAAATTTGTAGAAGATTCTCGAGTGTAAGAATCAACAATGTAAATACCAGTATTGTTGCCTTAGCTAAAATTTCTGGAAAATCTTCTCTCAAACTTATAAAAAATAAACGCAATGTGAAAAGACAGTTTATACTGTTGATTTGCTACAGACGGTATTCTATAAACCTCGGAAGCTATAATGGTGATAAAAGCTTATCAATCGAAAAACTACAAATATTTGACTTGGAACGTTTATAGATTAAATGAATAGCACAGAGATAAACTCAGAATAATTCGCTCATTATGAGCCGTCGATAAAATAATCAGTTCCAGACCAGATTAAAGACTCAATATTATTTGTAAGTTTGTAAAACCTTTGTATAAAAATGATTATTTCCAATAACCGTTATTATAAATTATATTGCTTTTATATTAAAATATATGCATTAAGAAGGAAAATTGTGTGTATCAATCTTGTTGGCAAGTATAATAGCTTTGATCGTAATGTGTAACTTAATAAATCGGAGACTCATCCCAGATAAATTACAAAACGTTACACATTTAAATTAAACATTTCTTCCATCTTTTGCAGACAACGACATTAATCAGTTTTCAAAGCGTATGATCTTTGTTCCTATAGTTTCTGCCACATTCGAGTCTTGCATAACCAGAACGTTGATAACTGTAGCAATTCCATTTTGCGTCTAGCTCCAGTGATTATCGATTTCTGTTTCCAAACATTACTTGTCACAGTTACTGGAATGTTTTATTTTTTCCCAGTTTCTGAGTTATACATCAACTGCAACCTTGCACAATTTAGGTTTTTTTATTACATTCTCTTCACAATAAGATTAATCTACAACTCTTCATCCTTCTATTTTATACTTAAATACGAAAAAGAAAAATGATTATCAAAGTATTTATTGCAATTCCAAACGGTTTTCGGAATTCTCCGATCATTTAACACCTCTCTAAATTCTTAAAATTTTATTTTCAATTTTTCATGGATCTAATTAGGCAATTTGAATATCTGGATTAATCTGTTGGCTATTATATTAAAAGTCTGAAATTATGAAGCAGTAACTTGTTTGGCTACATTGCCTCTTAGTTTACAACAGTAGTTTTTACAATTTTTGCAGTCTTTCTTTTGTGGATTTCAGAAAAAAATGCTATTAAATCAAATTATCACATAGCTTTTTAGTCTCAAGCTTAATAAATAACACGTTTAGTATATCTTTAGAATTTACTGATCCAGTATGAACACTTGACTTCGTTGGCAACTTAAACATTTTTCGCACCAACTGGGCTTCACGTGGTCGAGGGTTCTCTATAGACATTATAAGAATACGAATCAAATCTCACTATTCAGTTAGGCAAGAGTAAACTACGAATGCTGTTTACTAGCTATCCTTTCCTCTAGTCTATTGGTTTAAAATTAGAGAAAGCTACTGTCTAATAGCACTCGGTGTAGCTTTACGCTAAATTTGTGAAACAAAAAATAAATTGCATCACCAAGTGGACACGTATTACAACATTTGAAATGCACCTTGAAACGTAAAGAAATAAGAAGCGTTCAGTTGATCCAAACCTCCACCACGCAGCGTTAATAACATTCGGCCCTCAAAAAACACGAAAATCTGCCCATATGTTAGTCGTTATCAACTGACACAGCTCACGTTCACCAGAACAATGGGAAATAAGATATTGTGGATGTCCACCAAGTTTCATCAAAATCTGACCATTCTGAACCGAGTTATTGAGCAAAAATATTGTGAAAAATAGGTCCCCATATTATTAGATGTTTTTTTTTCGTGACCTTCATCCTCCTTTAATCACTTTAAAGTTGTGTTATAGTCTAAATGTATGCCAACTTTTATCCAATTTCCATTCAGCCATTATCAAGAAATCTTGCTGACAAACACACAAACATAACCTCTGTCCACATTCGATAGCGGTATTAATCACCATTTTGGCTACTTTTAAGTCTTTAACCACTAATGTACTACAAAATTGTTTATTTTTTGAATTTTGTGCAAAGCTACAGGAAGACTATATGCGCTAGTCGTCCCTAATTTAGCAGTGTAAGACTAGATGGAAGGCAGCTAGTCATCACCACCCACCGCCAACTCTTGGGCTACTCTTTTACCAATGAAAAGTAGGATTGACCGTCACATTATAACGCTCCCACGGCTGAAAGGACGAGCATGTTTGGTCTGACGGAGTTTCGAACCCACGACCATGGGATTACGAGTCGAAGGATTAGAGGGAAGGCAGCTAGTTAATCACCACCCACCGCCAGCTCTTGGGCTCTTCTTTTACTAACAAATAGTAAGATTGACCGTAACAATATAACATTACTACACAAAAAGAGTGAGCATGATTGATGTAACAGGGATCTGAATCCACACCCTAACACATGGCCATGACGGGCCTTATTACAAAATAATTTATTTCCAAACTGTATCAGTTTGGTGACGCCACCTGTAAATCATTCCAAGAATAGTGAGTGAATTTAACAAAAATGGCACTCGGGATTATAAAGTTATATATGATCATGCATGGTATTTTGCTCATAATTACTCATAATTAGTAGGGTTTACCAAATTTTAGTTACTGTCTGTTCCTTTCTAAGTTTTTGATTATGTTTTATTAATACAAGAATCACTATTGTGGTTAAGCTTTCGAAACTTTTTAATTTGCGACAAAATGTCAAATACAAATATATTTCCAAAGATGCTCATAGAGAAATTAATGAAAATATATGTACACAAATTAAGAGTGGAAGTTTCACTCAAGTGAAAGGCTAGCTGAACACTTCGTATAGACATACTACACATCTCAGATTTAGAAGTTTCAAAAACATATACCAATTTATCATCCTCGACGTACTAAATACACATTTCACTACTTTACCACTATATCACCATTAAGATGTATTTATATATTTACCACATTTCTTTCCAAATTAATAACTTTTGATACAAGTTTATGGTGCACGTTCTGGAACTGAATATTTCTGAAAAGAAAAAGCGCCTTGAAAAATCTTGTATTTGCTTTAATGATAACATTATTATTTTAAGAGAAATAAAGTTCATAATACACTATATTACAGACTTATCTTTCATATGATTCACTTACCTTTACCTTTAGATGAACTGATTTATATTACATATGAACACAACACAAATATACAAAACTGCTTTTTTTATATTTTAGTTTATACGTTACCACGGTACTGTGCATTAATTTTGTTAAATCTGATATTAATGTCCTTACACAATGTAACCATAATAAAGCACTAGAAATGGTAATAACTCAGTACACAATTTAGAAGCACAAGCGACCTGCAAGGTTGTTATATTTCTTAAAACATCAAAGATAGTTCTCCGAGTTTACAGTATCATTACTGAACATGTGTGCCCACACATAAATTAATAAACTCTGAATGTTTTTGATGAAATGGACACTACACGCCTCTGGTATTTCTAACAAAACAATGTGTATACTAATAAAGAAACTTAGTAACTGGTGAGCACCTATAAAGCAATGAGCCTGCAATATATGAAACAAATGCTTCAACATGCAACAACATTCAGGTGTGACACGTTTTATTTCTCTTCATGGCTGAAGAAAAAGACACTAACAAGCTCGAACGATTATCTGGACGTTTAGGTGGTGTTGGCGATACTGTATTAAATAAGTCGTCACTCTCTTCTCCACTATCTTCATCATTTTTAAAGCCCCAGCTGCTCATTTTCCTTCTCAACATACAATCATTGTAAGAATTTTCTTGTTCCAGGGTTACATTCTGCACAGGTAGTAAAGTTTTCTGATGACTGTTGTTAACCAAATCCTTGTCCCCTAAAACAAAATCTCTCAATTCATAAATAATGTTCAATACTCATTAGTTTTGCTACAATGGATTTGTAAAATAAATAAAATATTAAAGTCCAATAGTATTAGTTGAAAAATCACATTCAGATTACTTATTAAAAATTTCCTATGTTGTTAATAGCTAGTAAAATTAATTATTAAGTTTGAAATGACTCAAAGCATCTAAACTTGTGCATCTCTTCTCTTTTCTTCCAAATATCCTTAGTAATATTAAACCCAACATTTTACCCCAGAAAAAAGGAAAGATCAATATGAGAAAGGATATCCTTTTAAAATACTAACAAGTAATGAAAACATTGATATTCTAAAAGCAATCAAAAACTTGTATTTTTTGCTGGAAGAAAACACAACAGAGCACTCAGATTCACAAAGTAGTTCATTTTTGTTTGCTGGATGCCACAGTCCCTTGTCATTTTGCATAGTACAAAAAAAAAAAAAAAAAAAGAAAAGACTGCTGCCAAAGTTAAGAGATTTTGACAGTTGTCATTCCTGTAAGAAGTGTCAAAGAGGAAACGTTCAAATAAATTTAACATGGTACAATAAAACTATACATGAGTATAGAAACATGAAATATATTATATATATATAAACCAAACAGATGTATATTTCCAAGATGTGTGTGTGTGTATCTTAGAAATATTTTCTTTGGGTCAGTTGACAGATGAAGCCCCCCCTTTGTATTTTTGTTAAATTCCCTATAAAAAAGAAATTTTTATTCTTAAGTTGTTTCTTTTCTCAAAATGACCATTCAATGCAAAGGAAGATTGATTGATCAATGTTGATATCAATATAAATTTTAGAACTTGCAAAAATTGAATAATTCTTCTTGTAATGTATGTTTGAAAAGAAGCATTATATATATTTTTTTCTATAATTAACCATTCACGAGATAAAGTGTAACAGAGAGCCAGACATTTGGCTATCATACACACACACATTTTAGTTAAAATTAATAAATTTTGATAAAGTAAAAAAATTACAAGGATGGACTGTACTAAAAATAGCAAATCCAAGCCTCTGATTTATTATATTAGTTTGTTATAACTTAAAAAACAAGCCAAAACAAAAATAAACAAAAACAGTGCACTAATTGAAAAGATCCCAGGGTACAAGTTATAATGTGAAATTATGAAATGTACACTAGGTGTCTAAAGTAGGCCCCACATTACGATGTATCCCCAATCTCAACGTGTGTCCTATTTTTGTAGTCACCTCCAAAGTACAAATATAAGAGTACAAATTTTATTAAACATTTTGAAATAAAAATATTGTCAATAATACATAGAAAAGTAAAATATTATTACAATAACAGATAAACAAAGATAAATATAAATAAAAAACAAGTTAGGACAATTTTAATTCATAAAGATTATGTATCAAGAAGTCAACTTTAAAAGTTATCTTTAAACCTTCCCTTAAACTAAAGAATTTATCAATAGTAAAGGCTGTCTTCTAATTATCAGTTGTTCATGGGTTATTTATTTATACACATGTAGAAACTGTAGAGCTTTAAGTGTGCTAAACTAGATTGCCACTTTAAAATAGGGGGTACATGAATATCTGAGAGTATCAGCCAAAATAAGATATTAAATCAGTATACCAAAGTTTAGAATTGTTACTGCTGAGGCTAAGACTGAACTTCTCTTACAAGAACCATAATAAAGTTTCTCCTCTCTCTCAAAACCACATAATCTTCACACAATTCAAAATTATTCTAATTTAATTATACTGAGAGTTATATTTAGACTTGTGTATCTGTTATGATTTTACACTTCATAAAAGTTTTGGTTCTAATAATGGGTTTTCCACAACATTAGCTACGCAGATTTCGAAAATAATATTCATTATTTTGTATGATATAAGGATTTTTTAACAAATCAGACAGAAAAAAATCCAAGACGAAATTATTTTATTTACCACAACAAATATTTTATTTATTATACTTAATACAAATACAATCAAACTGGAGAAAATGGAAAAACATCAATGTCAAATGAACATACATTGTCATACATCCTGATTTTGTCTTCATGAAATTTGTCTTAGTCTCAAAACTATGCATTGTGGTCTTTCTTTTATGTATTGCATCTAAAACATCCCACTTCAACGACCAGCAGTAAACAGCCATAATATTGATGTCTCACCTTCCCCGATACCTCCCTTTCCACTTCCTTAATGTCTCAATGAAACCTTTCTTCACAAACAGAAGCAAGATTTTCAGGGAAATAGTCAATGAGTGTGAGAAATAAAATTTCAAGCTCATATTACAACCCAACTCTTGGAATTTATCAACCATGTTATGGACAATATTTTCCTAATCTGGGTCCTTGTTGTTTCATAAAAATTTGTCAATAACATCTTTAAAGGCAATTCACGCTTTGATTTCAACTCTCCTCAGTCCTTTCAAACTGTTCATCCAAAATCAATTTCCTAATGAGTTTTGCTTGTGAAAGAACTGGGAATTACCAATATAAATACTTTAAACAGTTGACATATTTGTTTAAGGTGTTTACAAACTGTTCCATCAAGCCTAGTTTTATGAAGTGAAGGTAATAGGACTTTCTTTCTATCAACATTTTTTGACCCTGGTATCAGGTTGACTCTGTGTGGTCATTGCTTCTATGTTCAGTGTTGATTTCATGTTTTGCTGTCCCATTTACACAAAAACAAAGGAAACTTTGTATAATTAGATTGTTGACCCAGCAACATGCAAAGGACCTTTAAATTTTTACAAAGTACTCAGCCATGTTCTTTGCATTTGCCTACAAAGAAGTTAAGAGATTTTTGTACATTTCCTTCAAGTGAATTGAATGAGCAATAAAAACAGATGCATGTATGTTACCACTGTGACAGAGAACACCTTATAGACTTCTTTTAGAGGAATTAATGAACAATCACCACTCACTTGGTTCATAGACTACAGCTCCTAGCATTGGTATTAATTCAGTAATATTATTACAATAAACCAGTGAACTGTCTTGCAAAAAGTATGGTATAACCACTTTCTCACAATTTCAATACCAGTAAAATGACATTCCTGGTTGATTGATTGATTTAGTGTTTTATGGCACAAAGCAGCTAGGCTATCTGTGCCAAACGTCCAGTAAAAAAGGTAAAAACAAATTAAATGTAGTAAAATACAGAAAAGGAAATGAAGGTAAAACAAAACATCATTGAAAAAACAGAAAAAGTATAAAACCAATGTTGACACCTAGTCTACAATGTTAAGAGAGAATGCAGAGTAAGAGAAGTTGTAAAGGACTTTCTCTAACAAAATGATAATGATCATAACCTGCCAGGAAGACTAACAGGTAAGTACAAGAACCACCGTCAGTCACCTGAAGTTGGCCTTTCCAGTCCTGATTCTGGGTTATGTGTCATAGCAGCCAGTATCAAAATGTAAAATTATAAAAGTTTTAAAAGACATAGCAAAATCGTAATAATGAGTAGCCAAATGTCCAGTAAAAAGTAAAAGTAAAGTAAATGTAGTAAAATTTGTAAAAGTAAACGAAGGTAAAAACAAAACAGCAATTAAAAACAGAAAATTGCATAAAACTGATGTTGACATCTAGTCTATAAAGTTGTAAAAGACTTCCTGTATCAGAATGGTAATGATCATAACCCACCAGGAAGACTAACAGGCAAGTACCAGCACTACCGTCAGTCACCTGAAGTTGGTCTTTCTTGTCCTGGTTCTGGGTTATGTGTCATTATGGCCAGTACCAAAGGGTAAAGTAATAAAATTTTAAAAGACATGCAGCAAAATTGGAATAACAACTCGCCAGGACAACTAACAGGTAGTTCAAACAGCAGCGTTAATCACCTGAAGTTGGCCTTTCCAGTCCTGGTGTCGGTTATTTAATGTTTGGCCATTTTCCAATTTCAAATTGAATTAGAGAGATTGAAACTTTGAAAAAGGAACCACAATTAAAACTGTGTAATGAATAAATATCCAACACTTAAATTAGATTAAAAAGATTAATTGCCATTAAAAAATTAAAAACTTTATCAAGGTGGACAGTGTCACCGTCACCAATAACAATGTCCAAGGTTACGGACAAACTTTGTGACAGACCATGTTTAATATAGTGTCGTCGCTGAGAGTTGTAACAATGGCAAGAAAGTAAAATGTGGTTTTACAGGTGGTTTGAATACAGGACCATAGTCCATGTACAGAATAGGCACAGTGGTGATAGTGCCTGAGCAGAAAGATTTAGCTGCCGTGTCTGCAAGCTCGTTCCCACGAATACCAACGTGGCCTGGTATCCAGAAAAACTGGAGACATTCCTGGAAAATGCAAGTTCTTAGCTCAAAGTATGAACCCCAAATCTCTGAAGAACCTTTTGGAAAGACCAAATCTTTAGGTTCACCTTGTGTGAAAAGATTCTGTTCTCTAGACGTTTTTGGATGAAAATAATCATTTCCATTGGCATCAGATGAAACTATATCAAGAGTCTCTGGTGGAGTTGGTACATCAATTCCATGAGCAACAAGTTTTATAGTGGATTGAAGATTTTGATAAGAAATGTCATTTTTATTTTGAATGTTAAAAGAGCAAAAAAACAGCAGTTATCTCCATGTTTCTAGGCTCATGCCAAACCATTAGAATTCCAAAATGCAAAGACTTCTTATGTTTAGTCTATTGTCTCAACTCTTTGACACAAATGGTGCAAACCATATAAAACACATGATTTGGTCTTTTGGTCTCCAAGTTATACTCTAAAATATGTTATACACTTGTGTTTGACAAATTCTGCAATATTTTGTCTTTGTTTCTTTACAACTAATTTCCCAAAAATATAACAGAATATATTTGGGTCATTTATACAACCTGTTATTGCCATAGTGACAAATTAATATTGAAAAGAAAAAAATAATGTCAAAGTGCACACACAAACAAATACTGTATAGAAATGACACATCATGTGACCTGATAACTGTTTATGTACGAGTGGTACGTTTCTCGTGGTTTGTAGAAAATTCACAAGATGCATCATGACTGATCGAGTGAAATCTATAGGCAGTGGTTTTCCACATTTTAAACACAATGAAACGTGACCTGATTTCAACTAAAATGATTCACTTGTATAAATGTACATGACATTCTGTGGAAAAAACTCTACAAATAGTTTTTTAACACAGCATACTTTAGAACATGTAGAGATTAAGACAATAAGACCATCACAGGCCTGTGTTATATTTGTTTTTATTTTTACAGGTTTCTGATATTGTAATCCTTGTTATTATGAAACATTTAATAAATATGTTTTGTACCCTTGTATTTGAATTTTGTTATACTTACCAAGCACAATATCTTTTGAAATACATGCTGGTCTAGATCCATTAATTAATGCCTCCATTTGTAAGATTCTTTGTTTCATTTCCTCTATCTCCTTTCTAATTAGGTCTGGGTCCTGAAATAAATATTTTTGTAAACAAAATAACTTGTACAAAACATACTGGAAGGATACAATTAACGGTGAGAGCAACAAATTAGATTGTCCAACCAATATTCAAGAATTCAAAACTTTCACACACTAAACCTAACCAGTAAAGACATTCATAACAGTGTAGGTTTAATATTCTCTCAGGTTCTAAGCATACATTAAAATCATTGGAAGTTCAGAAACTAAGTTCACCAATCTTATTAAATGTTATGCCCAGAACAAAATAACTTATTTTAACTATTTAAATTACCTTCATGAACATATTCACTTATGAAGAAGGACAGAAATATGCAATAGTATCATTAAATAAATAAAAATAACATGTTAAAGGAGCTTAGCGTAAACAAGTGCATAATAAATGTTTTCCTTTACTATTATTTTTATGAGTCCTTAAGTCCAAAATGTCCTTAAGTTCAAAAGTCACACAAGTACATAATTTTCAACATATTAACTGTTTTAAATTTCACTTAATTAGTGTTATAGAAAATATTTTCCTCAAAGAAAATAGTATAGGCTTTCACTAATTTATATTAAACACCAATATATTTATATATATATTTATATATATTAGTGAAAGCATTTAAGACTTATATACACAGGTGGACAAACAAATTAATATAAGTTTTTAAATAAGAGTCTGGAGAGTAGCAAAAAAGTGTAAAAATTTTAAAATTAGCTTTCAATTTATGATTAAAATGCACAAACCCCACTTAAAGATTCCCCTTGACTTGACCAAGCACTTGATGTTATGTCATTCGAAGTTGCACCTGACCTGCAAGTTTCTTGTGCTAGAAAAGATTATATTCAATTTACTATATTAATATTACATACCTTATAACTATGACAAACTTTTTAAGGATTAGTATTAACTCTGTTATTAACAAAATTAAAGAAGATGTAACTTAATATGGCTCTGTTAAGTTAAAATCAATAATGAAGCAGAACAATACACAGAAGGTGAGGCAAAATTTGACTATACAGTTGTGTAATTTATAAAATAGATTAACTTGTAATGTTTTACTCTCAAGAAAACAGAAACTGAATTAGTTTCAATTATCTTTGTTATTTTGTTAGTACCAACTGAATAATACTATATTAATTGTGTAGTAATTTTTGCCCACTCAACATCCCAGTATAGCACATTTTGTCTCACCTTGTATATCCTGAATAAATTGTTATTACTTTTCAGCTTTAAAATCTCAGGACAAAACCTTTTGATTATTAAGATTTTTCTTCTCTGAAAACAAATTTATTTGTCATTTTTCCACACTTTGAGTGAACAATAAAAGTTGTTTGTTGTTTTTTTTTTAACAGGAAAGCCATTATCACAGAACAGGCTAATTTTAATACAAGTTCCAAATTTTTTAAATAATTAAATCAATTCAAGTGTAAATATTAAAGCTAATGCTTTTATGTTTACTTAAAATTAAAATATTTTATGCCATATGAAAATGAAATTGAACAAAACCTTTTAAAGATTTTATACAGGTACAAAAAGCATCACTTAAAAACTCTCTCTCAAAATACAGTTGTCATGCCAATCAAATAAGATCTGTGGATTTTCTTTTTAACTGATGTTTGAGCAATAAACTGCTTTTCAATAATTCACAAAACTTACAAATATTTGAACATATTTTTTGGTAATGCTTTTGATTTGTTTTCTTTGTGAATTAAAATGCCAAGGTTAAATGAAAAGATATGAGAAATGGAATCAGAAAAAAAACATAAAAGGAATAAAAATATGCAAACAGTGGAAACAAACCACCTTAGAAATAACTATGGAATGCATTCTTAAAATTCAACATAATCTATACATGCTACATAATATTTCCACTTTTAGTTACTTAAATAGCTGAAAGATAATCACAGACATTTACATGTATATGTTAACTTGCCACTTAATCAAAATTTCACCCTATAAACTAGGCTAAACCCACTTTTTTGCCACAGTAATAGCTTGATCTCAGCATAGTCAAAGTTCTCTCTCATTCATTTGTGGCTCATTCTAAGAAGAATATATCTACTGTTTGTTCATGTATAGTAGCAAAAGCTTAAATAAGTATGGTGGATTGTTGCATTGTTATCTTGAAATATCAGAGTGAAGTGGATTTTACTAGTAACAACATTAACTACACTAGATATTAATTATCTTATACATTCTTCTAATAGTCAAATAGTTAACTTCATATTTCAATTCTACCTTCATGAAAATAAAAAGTAAAAACTGACTCAAACCATCTTCATTTCCAGTAACTTACAAGAGCTGGATAATCAGTGAAATTTGATAAATCGATTAATCAGACTCATTAATCATTTGCATTCAACTAATCAATTATTCTCCCACCAGGTAGTTGAAATAATCAAAATTACTTTTAATTACTTAATTATTTTTTCAGTTGTGAAACTAATAAATTATGCTTAACCTTGAATTGAAAATAATGAGAAATCATAATGGTAATATTTTGATCACTTGTGTTTTTGGAAAGATGAAGAAAAAACACAATAAGAATTCCAAATTTAAAATCAGTTGACTATTTTCATGTCCTTAATTGATTTTACCACAATTTTAATTAATTGATTATACCATGAAACATTAAACTTAAAATTTTAAACTTAAAAGTAATTTATTAACTGAATTACTTGTCCAGCTTTATATGCTGTCCACAGTTTGTGTTCTAAGTACCATAATATGACCATACTTTCCTACTTGTGTAGAAAACTACTGAATGAGACAGATCCAGGAATCAGCTATTTCTTCCTTGGCAAGTCACAGGCAAAGTGTTTTTCTTCCTTAAAGGCAAATAGCCACTGTTTATGAGTTTCAATACTGCAAGGCACTTCCTGAAATATTTTCCTGTGCAATACTATTTGGAGTCAACCTCAGATAGCACTCAAAACAACATAGCAATAAAAGTAACATAGCAACCAGCATATTCAAAGGGTGCCTTACAAATCATTTTGATGTACAACAAAAGTAAGCCTTGTTGTAATAATCTTCTCGTAAACCCACCCACAATTTGGAAATTGATCTTTTGAGACAAATATCTATCAACACCCAGTCCAAGATGGCCTTTAGTAACATTGCTTTTGCCAAATGGGTACAAACAATTGTTTCTTTCCTTCAAGTTGCAGAAATTCCTGCTTCTATTTATTGTCTCACAAAATAACCATGAAATGATTTTGCCACTGAATTTAGATGACTCAACAACTGATCAGCCTGTTTCAGACATAGAAATCAACTGCAGTTTTTCAATTGTGTACAACATGTTATAATTAAGTATCAATTCAATGTATAATTATGTTTAGTTAGCAGTCTACTAAGAAAATAATACTGGTCTCTTACCTATACATGTATTCTGCATATGATATTTATTCTTGTCTCACAAATAGTAATTCATAACAGTTCTTTTTGCATTCCATACCAATAATAATTTGATACACTGCTGGCCAAGTGTCTTTAGACATTTAACTTTTAAATGGTGGCATGACATTCAAAAATGTTAAAATGTCAGGACTTAAGAGTAATTAGATACTGTTGCATCTCAAATGTAATGTAACAGCAGCAGTTTACACAATGAACTAAATCTACTTTGAACTGGACTGTATACAGGTTGAATATTAACTAGCATATTTGAGTACATTGTTTTTTGCTTGATGAAATACACTGTTTAGAAGGTTTCCAATGGAAATTTTCTACTTATTTAATAAGCATTAATATTAATTCCTAGACATAACTCAGTTTACAAAGATGTTGCAACAATGATGAGGCAAACAGACATTTTGAATAGTGAAAAATGTTGTAGCCTACCCAAATAAGTAACATTAGTATACGACTGATGAGAGAAATAACATTTGAAACAGCAAGTCTGTACTAAATAAAACGATTCAAACTATTTTTAAAACTATACTTACATGTAAAAGTAGGTATTTGCCTATGAGGAACATCCTTTTGGCATGAAACTTGAATGTGGGGTAAAATATCACTTGAATGAGTATCCTGCTGCAAAGACTTTTCAAGGACTTGAAATTCGTTACTGTTCCACGAAGACACTTGGCTTTTTTTTAAACCTTTCATTAACACAGACTTGCTGTCCAGAGGTTCCTTCTGTCTATCTGAAATATCGTGGGTTTGATGGTCAGGTTCTGAAAAGGAATTATCCAGACTTTCCACTTGTCTGCAAGACTTATCAAAGTTTGTAGGCACTTTGTTTTCACAAACCACTAAATGATTCACAGACTGTTCAAATAGGTCTTTATTGTCAGTGTCAGTATTCAAAGTAAAAGGGTTTTTCATGAGTTCTTCAGAGCACTGTAAAGAATGGATTTCTTTCAAATTCTCTGTTTTGTCTGGTGGCAGAACCAATACTTTTGTATTATGCAGCTGCTCTGTGAAGTAAAACTGTTCTTCCGGATTTTGAGCTGACCTCTGTGGTGGATCTATAGCGTTTGATTTCTCTCTTGTAAACTGGGAAATCCCTTCTAATAAATTAGGTTTCTGGCGTTCTTCTTCACACATATCTTTCATACTGTGTTCCTGGAATAACTTACACGTTTGTTCTTTTGGAATAGATATTTCATCAGATCCCCATTGGAATCTTTCTTTCACATTACTATTTTCAGCAGGAAACTTGGGACATTTTTCAATGTACTGATCCAGTCTTTGCAGTTGATTATCCTGTTTACAAAGCTGTGTTGATGACTTATTTGACCAATCTTCTTCCTTTAATATCTTGCTTGACAACTGTGGTAACTGTTTTTCTACATTGCTGATCACAGCTGTATGTTTCAAGTTTTCTTTCGTGGGAAGCAATTCTTCATCTGAACTATTTGATGAATTAGAAATCTGTCTAATTCTATGAAATTTCTTTCTCCTAAGAATCTTATGACATACCTTTGTTTTGTCATCGTCACAAAGTGACATTTTCTGTTGGTTAATTGTTTTTTCCTTAACACTCTTATTAGTAGATTTGGACAATTCTGTATTAACCAAAGCTCTTGTTTCATCACAAAACGTTAAGTTACAGTTGTTTAAGTTTTCTGTTATTGGTACATCTTGCCCACTTCTATCATTAGACTCTTTGATTGGCTTCAATTTTCGAGATGTAGAAGATGGAGTTCCTAATGACTGTTGTCTTGTGGTCAAAGTCTCCAGAGGATCAATGAGTTCAGCTGCAAACAATGCATCAGCATCAGATGAAGAAATTTTATATGCTGAAACCAGCTTGTCAAACAAAACAGATTGTGAATTACTGTTCTCATAATCTGGTACAGATGGGCTGATAATTTCTAGAGTAAAATCGCCTTTTTCAGAGTTTAAGTATGATTTTTCTTTCTTATCATCAGAGCTGCAGTCTCTTTTTGTATCTTCTGTAAACAACTTCTTAAAAGTTGTAGTATTAGAAAGATTCTTCTCAAATATCTTCATATCACTACTATTAAAATCAGTTTTTGCAACCTCTACAATGCCAGTGTTTATAACATGATCCCTTTTATTTAAATTGGAAGCTGATTTGGCTTCTTGACTAATAGCTTCATAAACATCTATTTTCTCATCACGAATAGCCAAATCAGACACACCATTAGGAGTGCACTCATAGGTAACCACAGGTTGAAATATTTCTTGTCTTGAGTTACTGGGAATATCTGGTTTTATATGCACCATCGAGTTTTTATTAGAATTAAGTTTAACATTTTCATTAGAATCAACTCTAAAATTGTGTTCATCAAAAGTAGCTGCATTCTGATTTAGAACTGGACTAGGCTTGATACCCTTTTCTGTGGAAGGTGTCACAAAATCTTTTTGAATTAACTGGTTCAAATTGTTTGTGTTATTTCTATCAACACAAGTTACCTGTTTTGTATCCTCATTCTTCAGATCATCATAACATTGTTCCTTTTCTCTACTTTCAGTAAACAATGAATGATCTGTCTGAATGCTTTTGTGATTAGCTTTCATGCATAAATCACTACCTATCTGAGTGGTGGCATCCTTTTTTTCTTTGTCAGAAGTAGAAGAAATTGAAAGAACAAGGGTTTCTTTTTCAATATTTACTTCCAATTTTACAGTGGAATCAGACAGCTTGATAGTTTTACTTGTACTACCATTTGTTATTGTTTCTAGCAATATCTCCCACCGTTTGATGTAACTCTTGTTAAAATTAGGAATCAGACCTGTTGCAACAAACTGCTGAGAATTTAAATCTAAAGATGGTGTCACTGAATCATTTTGTCTAAATTGTGACACAACATCATTGCTCTTTTCACAACTTGATGAAGTTTTTTTGAGTACACAAGATGACTTTTCTTTTGAAATCTTTTCAAGTTCTGTACTTTTGTTAAGTGAAAAGTTTTTGTTATTTTCTTCACTTTGAGAACAGTGTGGAATAATTTTGGGAGATGAATGACATGTTTTAAAATTGTTATATGAACTTATTTCTACATTGCAAGATGGTTTTAGTTTCTTAGTATCTATAGAAGAACCCTCAACTTCCAAAGCACAAGAAGACTTATTGTTCTTCACATTTGTTTGTTATGTGTGTTTCATAGTGTACATTATGTTCTTTACACATTTCTTCCTTCTCCTGAGAACAGGAAAAATCATAGGCTATTTCTTCCTTAGAATCTTTACCTTTACAATCATCCATAGAGACAGCTTCAGAACAAAGCTCATTAAACATTTCTAACGTATTCATACTCTTACTGTTCAACTGCTCCCAGTCTTGAGTATCCACATGAATGGTAAAAGTCTTTCTTACAGGTTTTTTCATACATTTCTCAATATCCTTCAGAGAAATTTCCTCAGTATCCAAGAAACTGCCAGGCAGTATCATTGAACTATCAATGCTTGTATCAATTTTAGTAAAGGACTTTGGAGGATTACTCACGGTTAATTCATTAGTGCTATTAAGATAAACCTGACTCGCTACTTCTCGTTCTTTTTTCTAAATTACTTTCAGAAATTACAGAGACTTGGGCAGCACTAGGTTTTGAATGAACTTTTCTACTTTCTTCTTGATTCAGTAAAGAAACTAATCTGAAGGATGCTGCTGCTTGTGGTGGTGTTCTTGAAGCAGCCAAGCTGTCGGTTGTTTCCATAAAGTTTTGAGAAGTATTAAGATTCCCTAGCATCACTTGCTCTTTAGTTCCTTGTTTTATTGTAAATGCATCATCATGTTGTCCTGTATTTCTTGAACAGATTTTCTGAAGTACTTCACTTTTTCTAGCATTGTCTTTTTGGCAAGATGGATTAAAATTACTTTCATGATTGTTTTCACCAACCTTACTGAAAGAATTTGCATCCACTGCTCTTTCTTGCAAAGAGAAGTCATCCTTATCTTTTACCTTGGTCTCCAAGTTTCTAGTTTCATCTGGAAAGTAGTTTTTATCATATGGATTGGATACCACAGAAAAAGCATCAGTTTCGTCAGAAGTCACAGGGTAAAGCTCTACAGGAACAGTGTTGTCTGTTTCATCTGAGACTGAAGTAGTTTCAAAGTGTTCTTGAGTGCTGTTTTTTTGAAGTTTTGTTTCCTGTTGCTCCAAAGTTTCAAAAATTTCTTGCTGAGAACTATTTTGTTTTCTTATAATACTCACACCATTTTCTGATTTATCAGTGTTTTGCTGAATTTCACAAGGAATTCCCGAAAGATGGTCATGTAACAATACACTGTTCTCATGATTTTCAATCTTGTTCTCTTCATCTGTGCCAGTTTTTATTTCCAATTTTTTATCGTTTGTGGTAATGTCTTCAAATTTTTCTTCAGATGTTTGTTCTAATTCCATTTCATCTTTTCTACTAATAGCCAAGTCGTCTACACCTTCCATAGGCACCCTAAGTCTGTTTCTTTGGTTCACTTCATGACACTCAACAGGTAAAGTAAAAGCTGGAGTACAAAAGAAGTAATAATCATCAAGTGTGTTATAGTCATCATTCTCTGCACAAAAAGCATCTTTGTTCCTCATGGGATTAAATATATCTTTATTCCCATCATCAAAATTTTTTTTCTCAATGGGTTGTTCACACAGTAGTTCATTTACATGCATGGACATGACTTTTAACTCTTGCTTGTCAGCATTCATATAAATGTTGTCGTCTTTATTTCTCTCAGCAAGAGGAGACTTGATTTCTTTTTTTCTTTGCCATAATACTTTCTTTGTAGCACTCATACAGTTATTTTCTTTATTTTCTGTCACAGTTGGATTATTTTCAGTTACTTCTTTTAGATTAACAGTGGCAGTAGAAGACTGGCATTTTAAATCATTCACATCACAGAAGTATTCTAACCTTCTTTTCTTCAATGACTGAATTGAGGTTTCTTCATGAACCTCCTTAGTTTCTCCCAGATTTATACTTCTTTGTGGACAACAAAAGGTTGTAATTGTATTTGATTTGTTCAAACTCTCAGAATTCTTCCAGGCAGCACAACTTTCTGTGAGTCCATCGTCAATGGATGCATTTCTGTCATTTAAAATCTTCAAATCAACCGACTCCAGGATATCTGCAGGCTTTTTTTCCTGTTCTTCCACTGGTGCAAAAGAATTGAGACACTGGACTAACCATTCTTCTACTTTCTGATTTGAATCAAAATGTTTATCTTTTTTGTGTTTTTTGCAAATGGTATGGTCCTTTTTATGCCTAGTATAGTCTTTTCTAAAAGAAAAGTTTCTGCGAACCTGAATATTGTTTAATCTATCATCCAAATCAAATGTTTTTTGAATTTTACTAGAAATATCCCTTGTTGGTTGCTCTTCAGAAGTGCTTATGTAATTTCTCTGAACAGTATCTATGTTTTTAGTAACAGTTTCTTCGACTTCTGCTGGAAACACAAGAACATCTTCACTGTATTTTGTCACATTAGAAGTTAAGCCTGATATATTTTCCTTATCTTTATAATTACTGGATATGAAAGTTTGTATTTTTGTTTGCTTTGTTTTAGTTTTTTTATCAGAAGACATAGCAACATTAGTGATTAAGTCAGGCTTCAAACATGTATTTTTATGAGTTTCCAGATCACAAGGAACAAAATCAGAGTTCTGTAGATGAGATTTCAGTAACTCCTGTGAGATATCTGAGGTTTTATCATTATTAGATTTTTGTCGGGAAGCTGAATTTTTTGATTCACAGTGCTCTTCATTGTTCGGGTGTAGTTGTTGTTCTAAGGTCACACCTGCATCTCTTGAAACTCTAACATTACTTTCTGTTTTTACTGTATTTTTATCATTGTCTGCTTCCTCATCATTACTCCTTCCTTTGGTTCTTACACAGCTTCTAGTCATTGTTTTGTGTTTTCTCCTTGTCACAGGAAAGTCACTCCTGATATGCATATAAAAAAAGAAAGCAATTTAAGTAAAATTATTTGCTTATGAACTAATTATGATGCAAATAAATAGCTTAAAGGTAAACATATTTCAAAAAGGCCATTGGTCAGTCAAAATTAACACCTGGTGAAGAGCATTAGCATAACTAGTATAAATAGAATGATTAATGCAATAAAAACCTGAATATATATATATATATGGTAAAATTAAATTATAAAAAAAACACTTTTGACACACAACAGGCATGTAATGCAACCTGTGGTTCAAGTAGAATTTGATATAATCAGTGATGACGAGAAACCCACTTGTTGAGAATTTATATGTAATGCAACCTGTCAGGTTCTGAACCTGACATGACCAAGTAGAATTTGATATAAATATGAACATAATTTCAGTGAATCAGCAGTCTTATTATTAACTAATACTAAGTTTGTTTTTAGTTTATTAATATTTTATTAACTTGCAGCCATAAAAATTAAATTTAGAAACCCAAAAAGTACTATATTTGAGAAATCTGTTTATCCCAAATGTGCTCTGTTCTTAGATTATTAAAATAACTGCAAAAATGGAATGTACATGGCAAATGTGCTTATCTTTTTTGTTCAGAATTTGGTCATTTTTACCAAATTTGAAGCCTTTGTGACTCACAGTTACAAAATATGGAAGTATTACTTATTGTGTACAAATCAATCGAGTTTTTGCATTTACAATTTCAATTTTGTAACACAACAGTACCATTCACTGAATAATACTATTAATCTGAAGATATACTTCCAATGTATCCTCAATATATAAATCTTGTTTCTAATGTAGAAAATATCTATGGTTGCTTTGCTACACTTTCAATGTTTTTGGTTTAATCTAAATTACATTATAAACCTATTAAATATCATTTTGCAAACATCCCTATAAATATGTATTAATGATTAGTTTAAGATACACAAATATTGGTAAAATACTGCTATAGAATTGTCTTCAATCTATTTTGTGTTACTTTCAATTTTAATATTTGGATTTCTGCTATTCAAAAGTTACATATAACAATCATTGACTGAAAAATCCAAAGTTCGTTCCTTATTCTAAGTACACTGGAAAAGTGGTGATCCACAGGAAGTCAGTGAGGCTGAACTTTGTCTGACACTACTGAAACTATAATCAAACTTTTTTCCTTCCTGAACTTCTTTGTGAAGGTAATTACTATTTCAGTAAGTTAATACTCGACTCCTTGTTATAGTGTGGTAAGTTAATATTTTGCATCTTCTTAGCCCTATATCAAATTTAGGATCTCTCAATTGCTCTAGTGACTGATGTTTAGGGTTAGTGTACTAGCTAACTGCTAGTAAGATACATTTTACCAATTCAAGCTTTCACAGTGAAAATGAAAGACACTTGAGTTGTTTTTAAATAATAATTATCATAACTATTGGTGATTACATGGATTTCATATCAACATCTTCTAGTCCACACACTTTTAGTTAAAGATACCCTACCTTAAACTTCCTATATTTTTTTTTAAATTAAGGTTTTGCTGAACTAACTTTAATTATGACTTAAACTATGATATAACAGCTTTTGCTTCTGATGTTTAATTTCACACACACCATAAATGTAATGATACTATAAATCAGTTCAAACAGTTTATCCTCTACATGTTAAAGTTTTACACAATGAAATCTTGTATCCCATAAAATTTGATCTCAAAATAATATTTATGTTAATTTCGGATAATTTTTATTGTTGTTCAAGAGCAGAGCAACATTAAGATATCTGCTGTGTCCACTGTGTCAGATTGTAATATAGAAAGTGCATAGACTTATTGCTGTACTGTGAGATATTACTTTCAGCAACAAGTAACAAGAAAATATGTGTGTAAAACATAAAAAGTATAGTAATACCCCACTTAGTGCCACCCCACTTCATGGTGATTCATTATAGAGCTCATCTCCTTGAGAGATTTTTGTTTTCATGAGAGATAAAATGTAATCCATCTGAACAGTGTCATTCCTGTGGGAAAAAATATCTACAAATCTCAATACAGAAAACATCATATAATACATCATTTGACAGACAAAAACATTCCTGTATTTTTTATAACTAATATATTGTTACCATATGAGATAACTACATGTACTGATAAATCCTCAAAAACAAGATGGCACGTGGAAATGGCAAGAGGAGTCCAATTTTCTATTTGATGGCTCTGTAGCCAAACAAGATAAAAGAATAATAAAAAAATTCTTTTTCCCAACAATGACAAAATTTCAGTGAGTAATTTACATTAAATTTACTAATACCTAAATAAAACAGTTGTACATCATTTGCAGGTAAGAAACAATTACACATCTCCTTATAAGAAAAATTAGTATGACCGTGTTTAGAGTTGATTCCTTTAGAACCTTGTTCTCAGGAACCCTTCTCAAGTGCTAAATTGGGTATTACTATATGTTCAAACACCCTAATTATGCATGTGTGTATAACACGAGTGATCATGATTCAGTTTAGCTTTGCCACACAGAATAAATACAATGAACTAGAACAAATGCCAAACTACTGATCCACTGAACTATCAATGTAAAGGCCTACACACATCTGAAACAAAAATTAGCAATTGGGCAAATGGTTACTTCATATTGCCTGCATAATATTCTAATTTTGCCCCTGAAGGTGAACACCTTTTGAAAGCACTTGGGTTCTAGGGTTTTTATTTCATTCATATTACCTCTGAATGACTTACATAGTAAATGAAACAATGGTAAGTTAACACCTAATTTATTACATACTCACAAGACATTTTCTTATTTCTTTTAATTTCCACTTCTACAAAAGAAAGTTTTAGCTACTTAAAATACTCACTTACTGGATGTTAATGTTTGTCGACCAAGTAGGATGGGCCATAGTATCTTCAATTGTGTCTAGGGTAAAAAAAAAATTAAAAATTAAAATAATTTACAGAAACAAATTATCAGTTATCAAGTATTATTACAAAATTATGAACTAATATTGGCAAGATGTGTGAAACCATTAATTATTACCTTAACGACTTAATTCACCATTACTAAACTTAAAGTACAATCTTTTTTATTTTGGTATTTCCTATGAAACAACATTAACATCAGTTAGGAAAATATATAATAAACATACATTTTTTCAAAAAAATTAACAATATATTATCACCAATAAATGTTTTATAGTAAATGGATTATGCTTCATAAGAATGTTATCACAATATACAAACAAGAATTCCACATTTATGAATATTCACTATACCTTATTTCTACTTGTGTCTCATTACTGAAGTTATTGACTCCTTTCTACCCCAAAGAAACCCTTCTATGTAATGTATTCCTCCATCATCCATTACATTGATTCATATCTTCATATCATAGCTCAACAATCCAGTAAAACCTTATCCTGTTTACTGTTGTGAACCTACAAACACACCACTACTTCTTTTGAACTTGTTTCCTACATTACTGTACCATTTCATAATCAATCCAGCATCTGTACACACACTACCAGTCTATTATCATGACAGATAAAATGTGGAGATATCTCAAGATATCCTTACCATGTGCTATTTTGTTACCCTCTGGTGGCTCAGAGGTTAGTCTGAGAGCTTATGTTAAATACCTAGTTTTGATACCCAGTGTCCACACCCAAACAGCTTTGTGTCATCAACAAACAACTTTGTTTTACCAGGTATAATACCCAATTACCTTTATCTTCATGAATCATGACATTAATTAACCTTTGCCTCTTTCTCCGCTGTCTCGTACACCTACTTTGCTCCCTGGCTTCAGTTGATGTTGACTACAAAGAGCAGTGAAAGAATTACAAGTTTTAAACAATATTTTAATTTTTACTTTCACTTCAATGAATGTGTTTATACAGGCATACTTGTGTATTTTTGAAAAACATATTATGATTCAGGTAATCCAACCAATTTTGAATAAAACATAAGTTATGTACATACGCTATGAAAACAAACCATTAACATCAATTAGGCTTTACAAACAGTAAGGCTTTTTTTTTTCTCCAAAGAATGAAACTTAAAACAGACTAAGAAAATTAAAGTAATTTAACAGAAAATGATTTATTTTTCAGCATTAAACCCCATAAACTAACCAGAAGCATGCTTGCAAGTTTAAGTATTCTGTTTCATTGCCATAAGTATTTCTACAAGCAGTACATTCACAGATACCTTCATTAATTTTATTACAAATGTAAGTTTTACTTAATTTGTTAGTCTAATTTTTTGAAGGTTAAAAGATAGTAATTACAATAATTATGCACATATTGCAGAAAAACCAGGCTTGAAATAATTTGTGACAAACACCACATTTGCTTTACATACACTACTGGCTACTGTGACAAACACCACATTTGCTTTATATACACTACTGGCTACTGTGACAAACACCACATTTGCTTTACATACACTACTGGCTACTGTGACAAACACCACATTTGCTTTATATACACTACTGGCTACTGTGACAAACACCACATTTGCTTTATATACACTACTGGCTACTGTGACAAACACCACATTTGCTTTATATACACTACTGGCTACTGTGACAAACACAACATTTGCTTTATATACACTACTGGCTACTGTGACAAACACAACATTTGCTTTACATACACTACTGGCTACTGTGACAAACACAACATTTGCTTTATATACACTACTGGCTACTGTGACAAACACCACATTTGCTTTATATACACTACTGGCTACTGTGACAAACACCATATTTGCTTTACATACACTACTGGCTACTGTGACAAACACCACATTTGTTTTATATACACTACTGGCTACTGTGACAAACACAACATTTGCTTTATATACACTACTGGCTACTGTGACAAACACCACATTTGCTTTATATACACTACTGGCTACTGTGACAAACACAACATTTGCTTTATATACACTACTGGCTACTGTGACAAACACCACATTTGCTTTACATACACTACTGGCTACTGTGACAAACACCACATTTGCTTTATATACACTACTGGCTACTGTGACAAACACAACATTTGCTTTACATACACTACTGGCTACTGTGACAAACACAACATTTGCTTTACATACACTACTGGCTACTGTGACAAACACAACATTTGTTTTACATACACTACTGGCTACTGTGACAAACACAACATTTGCTTCACATACACTACTGGCTACTGTGACAAACACCACATTTGCTTTATATACACTACTGGCTACTGTGACAAACACAACATTTGCTTTACATACACTACTGGCTACTGTGACAAACACAACATTTGCTTTACATACACTACTGGCTACTGTGACAAACACAACATTTGCTTTACATACACTACTGGCTACTGTGACAAACACAACATTTGCTTCACATACACTACTGGCTACTGTGACAAACACAACATTTGCTTTACATACACTGCTGGCCAAAATCTTAAGGCCAATGAACTTAAAAAAAAAAAATTTGCATTTTGCATTGTTAGACTCAACCACTTATGTGAGTAGAGCTTCAAAAGATTTTTTTCGAAAAAAAGAAAAGGGAAATAAAAACCTTTTTAGCATTTAATAGGGAAAATGTGAACACTATGAAATTAGCCTAAATACTAGCTGGTCAAAAGTTTAAGACCATACTGAAATGAAGCATTAATCAGTAAAAACGTAACGAAATTTAGTCATTCGTGTTCAAGCATTAGTGTTGTCAACATCTCCCACTGACATCTCCTGTGTTACACTGGGTAAAAACATGGCAAAGGCTAAAATGTTGACAAAGTTTGAATGTGGCAGAATGGTTGAGCTGTAAAAGCAAGGTCTCTCTCAACGTGCCATCGCCAGTGAGATTGGGCATAGTAGAACAGCTATTGCAAATTTCTTAAAAGACCCTTAAGGATGAGGAATTTCAAGTGGTCAACCCAAGAAAATTTCGCCAGCATTGAGCAGGAGGATTCGACAGGTTGTCCGGCAAGACACCACCTGATCATCAAACCAGATTAAGGCCCTTATGGATGCAGAATGCAGCTCAAGAACAATAAGACAGCATCTATGAGATAAAGATTTCAAAAACTGTAAACGTCTTCAAAGGTCACGCCTCTTTCCACACCACAAAACAGCTCGGTTAAATTTTGCTGAGAAGCACCAAAAATGAGACGTAGAAAAGTGGAAGGTTTTATTCTCTGATGAGAAAAAATTAACCTGGATGGTCCAGGTGGCTTTCAATGTTACTGGCACGATAAGGATATCCCACCGGAGACATTTTCTACACGACACAGTGGAGGAGGTTCCATCATGATCTGGGGTGCTTTCTCCTTCCAAGGAACAATGGAGCTTCAGGTTATACAGGGGTGCCAAACAGCAGCTGACTACATTGTCATGTTGGAGAGAGCATACTTATTGACTGAAGGCCCTTGCTTGTTTGGAAATGACTGGATCTTTCAGTAGGACAACGCTGCAATCCAGAATGCCCGCTGACAAAGGACTTTTTCATGATGAATAATGTGATTCTTTTGGACCATCCAGCATGTTCACCCAAACTGAACCCCCACTGAAAATGTTTGAGGGTGGATGGCAAGGAAAGTCTGTAGAAATAGACATAAATTCCAAACAGTGCATGATCTTCGTGAAGCCATCTTCACCATTTGGAATAACATTCCAGCCAGCCTTCTACAAATGCTGCTCTCAACCATGCCAAAGCAAATGTTTGAAGTTATCTGCAATGACAGCCATGCAACTCACTACTGAAACCTCTTGTTGGGCATTTCCTAGTGTTTAGGACTTCTTTTGGTATGGTCTTGAACTTTTGAACAGCTGGTATTTAGGCTAATTTCATAGTGTTCACATTTTCCCTATTTAATGCTAAAACAGTTTTTTATTTTTATTTTCCCTCTTCTTACTTTCATCTTTTGAAGCTCTACTCAAATAAGTGGTTGAGTCTAACAATGCAAAATGCAAATTTTTTCTTTATGTTCATTGGCCTTAAGATTTTGGCCACCAGTGTACATATACAGATGGATGGATGGATGCATGCACATACACGCAGAACCAAACTTTATGCAAGTAGTTCTTTATCTTTGAAATTATAAGGAGAGTAAATTACAAAAACTTAATATGAAACTTACTTACTCTACTGAACAATTAAAACTTTCAGTCATGAACACAAGTTTATTAATCTACTGGCTCTAAAGAAAAGTTCTACCACAAAATTTATACTAGAAAATGTCTTTCAAACTTTCAGATTATTAATATTTCTCATAATTTTATGTCAATTACTTGCGAAGTATAAAAAACAAATTTATTTAACTGGTGTTCTGCAAATTTTAATTTTTGTTACTTTCAAAGTTAAAAACTTATCCTGCTAGTCACAAACACATTACAAAACTTTTTAATTTTCAATACACAATGGTTTCAATAAGTACAATCAGAAATATCTTGTGTACTGGAAAGCTTTATGACTAAGTAATGAAACTTAAATAAATTAATATAGCTTGTGGTACAAGAAATTAACCAAACTTTACACAAAAGCTCCTACCTCACATAATTGTCTTTTCATAACAGTAGGTTTTATTGGACTTGGATGAGCAATATGGAAGAGCTGCATCCTACTCCTCCCCTCTGGTGAGCTAGTGGATGGTAATGGATCACGTGGTGGTGTTACTGTTTGATTAAAATAGATATATGAAATGAAATATTGAGGGGTAATTAGCAAAAACATTTTCAACTCTATCTCCAAAAATTAAGCTACAAACTCACGAGAGAAAAATAAAATTAATTATATTGGCCAGAATTAAAAAGGAATAAAAGAAACATTAAACAATTAAACATAACAAGGTTATTACTAATACTGCTTATAGATTAATAATGCAAAGAAGAAAAAACCCTACAAATATTAACTGGTATTGAATCATCAGTTACCATCCTTACCATTAGCAATGCCTTCACCAATACTGGAATTTTAATATTACCTCATGATATTCAGCTAATTAGCTAAGGATAACAGGTTAATCCTAAATATACATGTTAAGCTGACAATGTAAAACAATATTTATAATTTCAAAAGAATATTTAAAAGTGTTACAAACACTACATTAAACACTAGAAAGAGTAAGATTAAATCAAACTGCTATTGAGAAAAATCTAATAAACTATTAAATACACTAGTTATTGCACACTGTTACATGAATATTTTTTTATTGCAGGATATAGGCTTCATTTTCTCAGAAATGTTTGAGAAATGCTTATAATTAATAACTGTTTTATGTGATTTTCATGGTGTGCAAAACTACCAGTATTGTTTTGTTTGCCATTCGTTAATCAATAGAGAATATAGACTTAGTATATTTCTATTATTTAAAAACATACATTTGAATATTAAATCATCCTTGTTAAGAAACTGAAACCTAAGCATGAATCAACAGGAACTTTAAATTGTAAAACGTGGCTTGTGAGGCTTATTCTTAAGCTTTTGTTATAGTCTTAAAATAGTGTTTGGGCAGTAAAACACTTAGTTGCATACACATGTATTACATAATGGAAAAGTGATATATATATATTGCAACAAAAACATTTGAATTGTAAATCCTTGTTGAAAATAATTTTTGTATTTTTAATTTTTCAACTGGATTATTTATAACAAAAATAAAATATAGCTCTTGTTAAAAGAATAACAATACAAGTGACATGTTTCTGGAAGTAAATGGACTTTCATAGAGACCCATGTCATTCATTTTATGAAACTAACAAAATCTGTATTATAGTTAATAACCTTAAATCCGGCAAAAATTTGAGTTATGCCAAAGCAAACTTCCACAAATATGCGTTGGGAACAAATCTGTTAAAGTCTTAATAGATTTAATATCACTACTTTCAATACAGCATGTTTATCTTCACAAAATTTAGTAGTTTTCCAGTTAACACAAGGTTTTCACATATTTTATTATGAACTATGTTTAAAAAAACTGAAGTTTTATACAACAAAATATTGAGTATTTGTTTCGAATAGTTCACGTGCAAAGTAATTTTCATGTTAAAATTAAAAATACTTTTCCTCATCTCAAATTCCCTTTTAGTTATCCTTAAAACCTCTTAAATACATTTCAAACCTTTTCACTAAAACCTTATATTTTACCTGCTATTTTCTCTGAGATATCTCTATATGGCATCAGTAAATTTGACCAACCTTGTAAACACCATAAAATAAAAAAAATATTGAAATAAATCTAAATTACTCTTTTTTTCTAGAGTGACATCAAATTGTAACACGAAACTATATTCATTTATCCTAAGTAACTTGTGTCCATGCCTCATACAACATTTGTATTATATTATCTATTTTACCTAATCTAATCTTAACTAACCTAAAAAGATTCCTATTTTACATTGCAAATACCTGTATTATAAGAATAAAGAATAAACACGAAAAACAAGAAATGAAATACTTACCAAACCTTCTTTCTCCATGCTGTCAATTCTCAATCACAATTAACTCTACTTTTTTATATTAATGTTAGCAATGCACAAAATTACTCTTAGTTAATTAAATAATTCACCAAATAACAAACAAATAACATTTGTAAAGTAAACAATTTCCCCTAACTCCCAAAGATCTCATGGCTTTCTAACAATGCAACAAGAGCATTACATATTCATTCAAAATAGTCGTTAACTTTCCCATGGGAACAAAGGTTGCACTCCATATGAAATTTATGATTATCTATTCAGAATACATAAATTCAATAGGTGAAAACTTGAGCTTCTATTGGTTATAGGTAATACATAACTAAACATAAGAGAAAACTATTAACAAATCCTGAAAGAGAGAGTGACAGGTGGGTGTGGTAGGAAGGGCCTGAGTTTCTATTTTATAGCTCTGTAACCAGACAAAATTGAAAACTTTAAAAATTGTGGTTTGCCTGAGCAGTGATGGTTTTATACAAAATAATTTGTTTAATTTTTTTTTCCATTTTTGGAGGAGTGGTGAACGAAATAAGTTAGAAAGATGTGTGGAGAAAATGTGTTAAATGTGTTACACTATGGGAAATTTTGTTGTTTTTTTATTATTGTCTTGTAAAAACAAGAACTTAAAACTTACATACAATTAAAATATGGATTACCAGCTTGATTTTACACTATATTAATTGTTATAAAATATTTTAAAATTTTGAATTTTAGACTACAACTGTCGTTTGCAGTGAAAGATACCCTGTATGAAAGGGTTAATAGATGTGTCAGCTAATGTGTGTATACATATTAAAAAAAAGTATAAAATACAGATGGAATGCACATTTCATATGGAATCCTGAACGTTCATTGAGAGTATAGAATTTTCAAGTGTAAGTTTCATGCTTCAATGTATACAGCTGCTCAATTTGGATCAGAATAAAAAACATTTAGGATCAAATGCTGCAATACTTGTCTTGAAGTATATTTTAAGTATTTTTCTTGCATCAAATTAACTAATTACTTTTGTATTATATGTACATAGCATAAAAAGTCTCTAGTTGTTAATATATTTTTGATACAAATGTAAAAGAACCTACTACATGGTCTTTTGTTTCAAATAACACAGACCTGACAATCATTAAAACTTGGTATAGACCTGACAATCATTAAACCTTGGTCCAATATTTTGTAACCATTCTTTACACAAGTTCATCTCACCTTCTATGCCCGTATCATTTTTCACAGCTGAGGCTAATTCTTTTACAGCTCCTATTACTTCTCCTAACTGAGTTTTTTCTCTTAGGCTTCTGTAAAGGTAATGATTATTATAAGCTATAATATTACCTCTGTTATTACAAGTTTCCTATGAAAAACTAAAGAGGGATTAAAAAAGAAAAATTGTATTTCTCTGAGTTCCTGGATAGTTTTTTCTCTACAAAAGCTTATATCAGGTAAATTCCCTATAAATGATGTTATAGTAAGATACATCACCACAATATACTTACAAGATATTGCCATGTAATACACGTATTATATGCTAAACACCTTAAATATATCTAGAATGTTAGTTATTTCAATTCAAAAAGCCCCAATCACCGTGCTGTCAGTTGTCAATATACTTGTAATAAAAGAAATTAGTAAGCTCTAAAGTGAAATGCCACATAATAATAATAATAATGTTTCTAAAGTTAAATAACTTTTTGTTACTTTAAGTTCAGCATTAAAGCAGTAAATCAGATGCACTTTTGAAAAATAAGACTTAACTCATTTAAGATTAAAATATGCATCATATTAAGGCCAAGGGGCAAAGAAACATTATGTTAAAACTATCCTGATCCATAAATCATCTGAAGAGGAGAGATGTTAGGTGACTTTTTCAAAATTGAGTGAAAAGTTTAAAAAAAAGAACTGGACTTTACAATAAAATTTGCTGAATACGTTTATACCACACAATGACCTTAAAAATATTTGAAAATTCACAATATATATGAATGAACAATTTTAAAATAAACTGACTTTCCTCAAACTTACCTTTTTGTCATAGGAGCTTTACACAAAGGACAAGGAGCTTGAAATTTGGTCTGAAGGACTTTTAAGATACACTTTCTAAAAAAAAATATTAAAAAATTATGTTAATTGAGCAATAATTTGGGTAAAGCATTTTATTTTGGTAAAACAATACTACAAAAATAGTAAGCTGGATGGACAGTGATCTTTGTCACAGACATGAAAATTTTTCCTACACATTATAATTTGAAGTTCCTAGTGAAATGACTAAAATAATTGTTACAAAGTAATAACACATAGACAGATTACCATAATGTTTAATCATATCCTCAGCACTGAATTTCTAAATTTAAATAACTGTTTAAACAAGAAAAGCACTTAGAACTATCTAGGCCACCATCTTCCCAAAATTTCCAGCCCTTCACTTTAATAAAGCTTTCCTACATCTTTAAAATCATCTATAAAACACCTTCAATGACCTTAGATAAACACAGTTTCCCACTTCAAACAAATATAACAGAAGTTTACAACTATTAGAAAAACAAGCCTGAATCAAGAATTTGAAATAGCCTATACTCTAATGTCAAACTAGTGGTTCCACAATTCAAGAATATCAACCATGTTATCTTGTCTGACCTCTTAAGAAACATAAGTGATGAATCAGATCTAAATGTAAGAAATTTCAAATGAGTTATTTGACACTTCATGTTATTTAAACTGACTCTGATAATCTGTTTTAAAATTTTGACTTAAACCAGCACAAGATGCTTTATATGAGGCTAACAATGTTTTTACAGCAGAATTTTAATATATGTGTGTATGTTAGGAAATAAAAAAATGACAACCTACATTAGAATGTTTCAGTATACCAGAATTTTACAAAATAACTGAAAATAATTGTAGAACAAGTGCATTTGTCTCAATATTTTTGTCCCCCCCATTTAGTTTAACAAATTCTAACTTCTACAAGCCTTTAGAAATACCTGAAGAAATTGTCGTCAAAATAGCCAAATCTAAAACTGGAGACATTTAAACTTCTCATAAAACCAAAGGTTATCTTAAAAGAACTATAAAGAAAACTGTGTAACCTTAAGTGGAATTTGAAATAGTGTGACAACAAAGTACTTGTAATAACTTCAAAACCTTAAAAACCTGAAGGATAATGGCAATAAAACATTCATTTCTGAAGAATACACCATCTGTAAGCAAAAATTCTCTAGACCAAAGTAGCAAAGATTTGAACCTATTGGTTGGTGAATATGTCGAAGTCAATTTTTTTTTTAAAATTATCCTAAAAATGTAAAAAGCCTACTTCCTAACATAGTCTCAACTTTTGTATACAATATAAAGAACTTCATGCATAAGAAAGAAGACCAAGCTGAAATAAAAAAATGCAATTTTAAACAGATATACTAAATCACCTGAAGAATTATACACACAACTTAAAATAGTTTTGGAAAAAAAACACATGCATATAAAAAAATAGGTTTTACAATAAAAAGCTTTCAGAAAAGACTGGAATTGGACTGTTCATTGGCATCATCACTCCATCACTCAGAATTAGGGATATCAGACAATATTTATGCACTGGAGCTCAAAGTAATTATATATTTCAAAAGCAATTGGAAAAATGTGAAACACCATACAATCCATGAGGAAGTATACCCAAGATTTTAAGTAATAATAAACAGTTTCCTGACTTGCACACACATTTTCCATTAAAATTCCATTGTTTTCTCTACAAAATTTTCAAGATTTATATCCATATTCCATACTCAATACTTTCATTTAATAAAGCAATCTCTTTAGGAAAAGGCATAGATAACAACTAGAAACAAGTACTTGTTACCTGCAGAACTGATGGTGACAGTTGGTTGACACTGGGTCTTGCAACAGATCTAAACTGTAACATGTTATAAAAGAAAAATATAGATTCATGTTTCATGTTTATTATAAAATCACATTTTGCCCAATCATTGTACATAAAAAGTCTAACATTGATAAAAAACATAAAGACCTTCACACAATATTATGAAACAAAATTTGAGAATTACAGTGATAAAGAAATGACACCTTAAAAAATAATTGCACAATATCAAATAATTCCAGCCTCTGAAAACTTGTGCTGGAATAAAATTATATATACATTCTGATAACACAACATTTTGTTTCTAAACATGCTTGTCCCTATAGAAAATGTTATAACTGGTTTTAATTTATTTTAGAAAGCTTGCTTTCCAAAATATCAAGTACTAGTATATTAATAAAACAATGAAGAAAAAATATTGCATTTACCATAATAAAACCTTACATATCATTTAAACAATGGAATCATTCATACAAGTAAAATAATTTGTTCATAAATTAAAATCAAATGAAAGATATTAGATTTTTATTGAGTAAATATAATGTTTATCTGCAAGAACTACGATTTTACAAAACAAAATAAAACAGAAATAATATATCCTGATAGAAACCATGTTAGGAAAAGCTAGAGTAAATATAGTAACAATTAAAACATTAAAAATAATACAAAATTAATTTCTTTACTGTCTTTCAATAATTCTATTAATATTTTTTCTTAATTTTTATTTCATTTATTTTAGATTTTTAGATATGTCTTTTCAAGTTCCCCATTGGGACAGAGTTAAGTCTTCACACTTACAACTCTAAAATCAGGGGTTCGATTACCCTTGCTGAACATAGCAGATAGCATGATATGGGTTTGCTATAAGAAAAACATGCATCTCTTTAAATTTGTTTGGCTTTTTAAACTTAACTTAGTTTTAATGTTTTATTATCAATCTACTCAAAAGCAAATTGATGACAATAGCACTTCATTTCTGTTTTACAGCTTTATATCAAGTTTACAAAGTTTTCTTTCTTTAACAACTTCATTTTCTTTTAACTACTTTTTCAACTATGGTACACTGTGGCAGATTTAAGGTTGTGTAGCCTCAAGAGCTAATCATTTTTGTAGGCCCTACATCCCGTGTAATTTTACATAAAATAAAATTATCAAATGGCCCTGAGGTTGAGCCCCCTCTAACCTCTACCTTTTTGTGTATGTTTCAAAATTGGTAAAAAACTCAAGATACCTTAATGTCTACATGTGAGAAAACCAATAAAGCAACGTTTAAGTTATGAATAGTTGTTCAAGAATTAACAACTTAACATTCTCAACTCACCAAATTACACACTCCAAAGTCTTCAAAAATGTAGCAACAACTTGATGAACATCTTTAATGCCATGGTCAAGCTCCATATTGCTTGTAATTCCCTAAAAGAAAATTACACAAGTTATGAAGCAGAATTTTAAAAACATTATTTTCTGCTGCTATGAACAAATTTATTCTAAAATTGTTGAGATGGGAGGAGTATTACTTGTATTGGCGAGTTAGTTTCAATTTAAAAATAGTGATTAGGTTAATTACACTTCTAACCAATGACCTAAATCAAATTAATGTGTACCTAAAGTAACTGAACGCATTAATCTCAATTAACAATAAAACTGCATTCTTTTAATTACACGAGAATTTACTTTAAAAAAATCTCACTCAAACATACCAGGGTTACTCCTGTTGTTATTAAATTTCCCGCTGTTCTAATTTTAGAGAAACAATAGAGGGCGAAAATAAAAATCAGAAGATTTATGCAACAGTTTTTAAAACTTATAATACTATATTTCAAAATTTAACTTTCCGTATTATGGTAGTTTATCAAAATAAAAAATAACATAATATATTTTATTAGTATAAGAAAATATATTTAAGGAATTTTCACAATATATTAAAATATACATTAAGTGACCCAAAAATGTAACTTAAACACCAGTTTTATGCAAAAAAAGCAACATTCATTAGCAACTATACAAAAAAAAAAACATTCACTTACAACAATACAAATAAAATAATATACTTACAAAAATAAGCAACAACCAGCACCAGCTCAGATTACGCTTAAGAGCGTGTTCTTAAAAACATAAATTAAAAATGAACTTTCTCAAATTATGAAAGCATTCCAATCAAATACAATATATAAATGTTTATTGTACACTTTCAACTTTGCTAAATACCTAAATATAATGACTTGCAAAAGTTATATACTTATATTGCAATTTTGGCGAAGGTAGTTCGTTTCGTAAATCAGTTTTGTTTGTGTACTCGTTTGTTGGTAAGCACAATACTACACAAAGGGCTGTCTGTGCTGTGCTTACCACGAGTATTGAAATCTGCTGTTTGTAGGAAATGCTAATTCTTAGCATATCCCAGATACGAACTTCATATGCAGCTAGATATTGAAACATGAGAGTCATTTAAGATGGATCGACAGGATTTTCTTCTTTCTGACCAAGTAATGGGATTTGACTGTTGCTTATATAGCGCAACACACGAACCAAAAGCATAAAGTACATTTTTAAAGATGGGACGCAAAACAAAAACCATCAGATTCACAACCCAAGCACTCTAACCGCTTAGTCACACCTGACCGAGCCATGTGAGTTTGTTTGCTCAGGATTTTTACCTTTCTTTCAGATTTGTTTTTAGAAGTTTCTAGCTATATGTCTTGAAATATTTTTATTCTGCGCACTTGCTTTATAGGAGGGGAAACCAAACATTTCATCTCAGCTGTACCACTGTAAAATATAACAAGTAGCAACAACTTGATGAACATCTTTAATGCTGTGGTCAAGCTCCATATTGCTGGTAATTCTAAAAAAAACTTACGTAAGTTATAAAGCAGAATTTTAAGATCTTATATTACAAACTTACAATGACGTTACTTCCATTTTGCAGCTCTTCTGCCCTAAACGGTTACTTGTTTTTCTTATCCTATAACGCTATTACATCATAACATTTAATTTTAGGTATAAATAAAAAAAGCGGTATAACATCCTACCTCAAAAAAGAATACATGTTTAAAAAACTCTCCATAACAAGAGATCAAAACACAAAAAGAAGTAAGCCCTTTCTAACTCTTGTCGTTTAACACCAGAAGTAAATTATTTCATTTTTATGTGTATATTTTGTTCTTTCAAATTATAGTCAGAAATTTGAAGGAATAAGCAATACAAACTGTTCATTCCTCCACATTTCTGATTATAATTTGCTAAATTCGCACGACTTATTGTTGAGACAGAAAAATTCATAAGCGAATTTAGTGAAAAATGAGCGAATACTTGAAAATCACGGCTATTATTTCTATTATATCAAATAACTGAATATTTTTCTATCACCTAGCATTGTTATCTGAGCCAAAGTAAATAATCAACAGCCGATTCGTAAGAAAACATACATATATCCTCATGGTTTCATCAACTTTCGGAAAATGATTTATGGTGCTGTATTATTTAGCCTATAATATTTGTGTAGATTGTAGACTACTATAAAGAATGAAGTTAGTAATTTTTTTATGTACCATATGATTGAAGTAATGTCGCCCTAGGCTACAAACATAAGCCCTGTGTCAAAATTCTCATCACTTTTTGCAGACGATCTCCATGACCAAAAGGTGTTAGATGGTTAACAAGATATTATATGTTATTTTGAGTTCAAAACGTTCATAATTATGTGTTTAGTTCTTAAATGTATGGAAATTTTATAGTTACTGTGGGCCCAGTTGGAAGTTTACCCATCGTATTATGTACGTTAAGAAGCAATAATGCATTTGATTGAATTTGCTGATCTGTTAGAAATGGCTTATCAATGTGTGCTTCCAACTACATGCCTGCCTCTGACATGTCAAAATTTCCCGACATCTCTATAAGGCCCGGCATGGCCAGGTGAGTTAAGGCGTACGACTCGTAATCTGAGGGTCGCGGGTTCGCAACCCCGTCGCACCAAACATGCTCGCCTTTTCAGTCGTGGAGGCGTTATAATGTGACGGTCAATTCCACTATTCGTTGGTAAAAGAGTAGTCCAAGAGTTGGCGGTGGGTGGTGATGACTAGCTGCCTTCTCTCTAGTCTTACACTGCTAAATTAGGGACGACTAGCACATATAGCCCTCGAGTAGCTTTGTGCGAAATTCAAAACAAACAAACATCTCTATAAAACAGTCAAGTTAAACATATTGTGCACCTACAGAGTATCTTCTTAAAATTAGAGACAGCTAGCGCAAACATTCTTCGAGTAGCTTTAAGCAAAATTTAAAAAAAGAAAAGTTGTTGTGCAGTGCTATATTGACAATTGATTAAACGTTTTTCGTTGTTTCTTCTGCTTAACATATGGTATGGATACGTAGCGCTTTACTGATCTTAGAAATCGAAGAAAATTATAGTGTTGTGGATGGTTTGCCTCTAAATCATTAGTATATGCTGATTTGTAAATTTGCAAACTCAGCAGTACTGCCACTAAAGGAAGAAAAGATACAAAGAGTGCACTGCACCAGATCTCATCATTACCAAAAAATTCTAAATTCATACCTTTAACGATTATATAATTCTTGTTTTTGATTACCCGGAGCTAGTCCTGTGTGAGACTTTTCAGCCATATCATAATAAAATAAAGTGCTTGATTTTCCCTTTGCAAAAATCTATATCTTTCGCATCATAGTTTCAACAGCCAGCCCGCCAAATGCAAACTCGCTTGCTTCTTCGAAGTTCGAAATATCAATTACAGGACCCAACTATACTTTTTTTTTTTACTTGATGAGACAGCTAGGTTCTGGGCTTTCCATACTTTTTGTATTGACTTTCACAGCCCACCTCTCCATTTCTTAAGTTTCTTATATCCTTATAACCAACATGCATGTCCATATAGATACAAAAAACCGATTATCAAAACGGTATGTATATGTGTGTGCTTATATAAGCAAAGTTAACAGTTTGATGACTTGGCAAGTGCACAACTGATTTACACTGAGAAAAAAATTATTATTTTAACATAACATGATATAAAATTTAGAACAATATGGAACCTATTAGTCCATTTAAGGCTTCCCATCCATTAAACTATATAAAAATTTAAACGCTTGAAGCGAGTTTTTATTATTTAAATAATTATCACACTTTCCCTTATAAACCCTGAAATCTACTGCATCAACCACGTCTTAATTATAAAGCACTTCATTCAAAAGATCAACTATTCTATTAGAAACATTAACTCTCAGCTGAAGATGATTTCTACTTTGCCAAAATTCATATTTTTGTCTTCTAGTCCTGCCACTCTCACCATTAAATACAGAAAACGATAATAAATCAACACTCTAAAATCTATTTTCAGTCTTAAACACTTCAAAAAGATCCACTCCAACTCTTGTTCTTTTTCAAAAGAAAATAATTTCAGAGATTTCAATCTTCCTTCGTGTGACAAATTTTCTACGTGAGATATCATTTTAGTAGACCTCATTTGAACTGTTTTCAGCAATTCAATGTTAAGGAGTCCAAAACAGAACATGATACCCCAAAGGAGACTTAAATCAACCAGAACACCAAAACCTTTTCCATACACAACGCTGTTAAATATCTTTATTCTTAAACGAGAAATTTTTTTAAAGCTCAGTAAACTACATTTTTAAAGTCAGACTATTATTGGTGAATTTTCTTGTGAACCGGTTGTTAAAAAATAACGCCAAACTAAAAACTATAATCTTGTCTCGAAATGTTTTATTAGCGTGTGTTCTTTCACATTTAATTTAGTTGCAGGTGGCGATAACCAGTAAAATTAGTATGGAGGTGCAGTCGGTATTATTTTATTATATGTATAATGTTTTTTTTTTAGTTGTAAGTTAAGTTAATCTTCAATATTATTCTTTTTGAGGTTGTGCGTTTTAAATGTATATGACATATACAATTTCAGAAAGAACAAACCATATCTAGATCAACAAGTTGATAATTTATTTGTGATTTTATGTATGTTTAATTTTTTGAGAAAAGACTGAATGAAATATTCACAAGTTCAAACACTGAAGATGATATATTAATAAGTTAAACTTTAAAGCTGAAAGTTAAACCAGGTAATTATCTCATTTTATATGAATTACTTTGTATACTTAAACCTAACTATTAACTCGGAGCACTATGTAGAAATTTGGTTCTATTATCTAAATAAATACTTTAGTAGATTGTTAACAATTAAGAGAACTTAAAAGGGTTAAACGTAAAAGTTAAATATTAAATGTCTGTGATTTCTTTGTGCAATTGCCAATGCTTTCTCTATATAGCACAACTTCCCATTTTTGTGCGTCTAGCAATTTGAAATTGCACCATAAAATTCTCAAATATGCAGAAAAAATAAACCTATGCATCAGAATTTAAGATTAATATTTTATCTAAAGTAAAAACATTTAAGAGAATATTAGACATAATACAAGTCTACTGTTATTACATTCAAGATATAAGAAAGTTTATTTATAAATTAAAAATTTCTTCAGTATTGGGCTTCAGAATTATATAACTAATCATACTTAAAAATGTTGAGTTTACAGGATTTGGAGAAACTTGCTGGAATTTTTTCAGGTTTGAGAGGGTTATAGTATATTGAAATAGGTTGCAATTTCATGACATATTTTTGTTAAAGAGGACAAGGATGAGGGAGGAGATGGGGTTTTGGTGTTTAAGATTGTCATTTTGAAATCCATACAATGTTTTTGTTAATACATTACAGAGAGTACAACAGAAAAAAGAATGTTTAAAACTTAAAACTTTTGAGTGATTTGTTAATACATAATTTACAATGTAAAAGACCATTTTAATGTTTTTGTTATTAATTCAGTTATTAACTTTTTACAGTTGTATTACGTAGCGATATCATGGGAATTGGTAATAAAAGTATGTTTTGTGATTGGTTAAACATAACTGATAACTGAATATTAACCAAATACTGTCATCAATGTGACTATTAGTTAAACAGTCTTATATGTAAACATAATGACTTCAAGTACTGCTTATGTAAAAGAGTTGTGTAGATTCTAAGATGGATATTATGTTGTTAAATGTTTACCACTTTATAATTTATCATAAACAGATAACGTACATTAGAAAGCTTATTACAAGCAGGTTATTTAGTACGTTACTGAAATAATATTAAGTGTTATTATGACAAAGATTGTGTCTACTGACTCATGAATTAAATGGTGTAGTTGTTCTTGTATGTCTTCAAAAGTTAACTCCACATTACTGTTTGCAAACTGTCGTAAATGTTTGGTGCCTTTGGCATATATACTAGTGTTGTTTGTGCAAATAGTCAGATCAACTTATGCACTTTAACAGCACATGCTCAAAATAATCATGCTGACATAGTTTCAAACATATTTTTCTTAACTTTCATCACCATGATGAACTTGGTGAATGGTAGTTAAAATGTTGTGCTTTTGCTTAATGAGAACAATTGATTATTATCACAAAAAAAAATGCTTATTTCTGCACAAGAACATTATCAGCTACATTACAGTTAACATTGTCCTGGAGACAAAACATGAATAAACTAGAGGTACAGGACACTAGTCTCACTTGTTGTTTTATCAACAAAATGTTACTGTAATATTGCTGAATGATCAATGTGATTCTTTAATTAGATTTTTTACCCACCTAATTTTCTATTATAAATTTTAGTATGAAATTTACCAGTTTTTTTAATTTCTTAGATAAAGTTCAAGAAATATAATTGAAATTTTAGATTTTATGTTTATTAATAAAATAAACAAATAAAAATGGTCCATCTCTTTCCAAAAAAAAATATTTGAATTCTGTTTTGCAAACTGTTTTTAATTTTCTACCTTTCTTTGATATCTTGCAGTTGTCATAATGCCAAGTCAGGGGAAAAACTTTGCAGCTGGTGTTCAAACAGATGTTGATGCATTAATGAAAAAGTTTGTGGAGAAAAAAAGCATTCGATATGAGGAATTTGCAAAAATTTGGAAAGAAATGAAATTTTCTTCAATATTCTTGTAAGATTATGTATAATTTTGTATTAATATGGTAGTAACCATGTCAGTCAAATTGGCTAAGCTGATCCCATAGGGTTGAATTAAGAATTCATTGCACAGTAGTTATAAATGCAACACTTAAATGAGACAAAATTTAACAAAATGTTTTTGTAGTAAATAATAACACCATTGTTACAGTTGAGAAAAAATATTTTTACTTTTAGAAATCTTTTAGGTATTAATAATACATTTTAACAATGTAAAAAAAAATATATAAAAAGATAAGTGACTATGGGTTAACAACTGAGTGGAGCATTTATTGATTAACAGTTGTCAAATAAAGGTAAATTATCAATGATATATTTGAAAAATAATGAACTAAGTATAGAAAACCTTGGAAGAAATTGACAGCTTGATTTTTAAAAATTCAAAACCAAGTTGTTAGATCATAGAAAATATGTGCTAACATAATAAAATAAATTGCTCATCACATTTTAGTACAAAGTTAAAAAATGAAAAATAAAACAAAGAACAAAAAATATTTTAATTGTAAAATTATAACTGTATTATATAAATGTAGAAAAAACAAATAAAAATAATCATACACATTAGAAAAAGGAATATACTGCAAAAACAATAATCCAGAAAATTAAAAAAAGATTGGTTAATATTTGTTTATCATTTACTTTATTTTAATTTAACTTTCTAATTTTTTTAAGGTTGAAAGATAATGAAAGGGAACTGTTAATGGTAAGTAATATTGAGTGTGTGTGATTGTAACTTTTTTGCAGCATATATATATATAAAAGTAGATATTAAATGTAAGTAAATTCAATTGTCCATTTGTTGGTCAGTGGTAAATTTAGTTCAGCACAAATGAAACTTTTTAATGTTTGTAGATAACTCTCATTGTGGAAAGTTACTTTTCAAAGATGGTATATTTGTTAGCACTGAATTATTGATAAAACTAAAAATATTTTATAAATATTTGGTTATAAATAAAAGGTATATATAATTACTTCATAAACAAATGATATATATGAAGTCAATGATCTTGACTTGTATGCTATGATTTTAACATTATCGCAAACATCTTAACATATATGCTTAATATTAGTCTGTAGATTTCTTATAAAATAAATTTCACTTTATTTTACTTTTTTGGCAGCTGGGTCTGTTTTACAATATTTTCTGAAATTTATGTTCAAAAACATGCAGAGAATAATTTCAGCTGCAGTATGATATAACCTGAAAAAGAACACTGACTACATAATGTTTTTTAAATATTTTGTTTATATTTTCATCTTGCATACAAAACAAAAATTTAAAGTAGATTTCTAGATATTCTTAGCATAACAAGGAATAACCAAATGATCGTGTTTAGTTGTTTTCTTTCATTTTAATATTTTTCCAGTTCATTGAATACAAAACTAGGAATGATCTTTTTATTTCATCAATAATTTATGTTCAGTTAAGAAGAACACCATTTGAAGACATAATAACGTGTTTATTCTTTGAACATTTTGGCATTCGTAACTTCTAGAATGTCTAAAGATTAGTATGTTTCTGATTTACTGTGGTTTCGCTCTTTAAATAAGGCACTACTTAGTGTCTGGTAAAACTATATATGTACCTTTTTTTTTTTCAGTTCACACGTGAGTGCTTCACGATTGCTATGAATTTATGGACAATAAACTACAGCTTCCAGGAACAAGTGACTGGCCTTTACTTGTTATATGGTTTTTATGTAAAACAATCATTAAATCCACCTGTTAAGGTAAATTTAATGGCAAGCTATGTGTATTAATGTAATACTTTTTGTCGTAGTCCATTCTCTTTACGACAAGTTCCAGATAGTTTGGATATAGTTATACAATCTGCATTTTATCGTATGTGTTTAACTATTGTGCATTTTAAGGCTAGCATAGAAAAACTTGAATCTGCCATCTAACATCTTCATCTAGGGTTCTTCATCTCAGTCTGTTTCATCAATTCATTATTCTTCGATGTCACATTTGGTGATGACAAATTGTTTATGTTACTTCATACTTCTACTAAAAGCTAGATTGTAATATTTTATTTATTAAAACTAAAAATTCTAATGGAAATAAATTAGTAGAAATAATTATTAGAATTTTCAAATCATAAGGTTGTTGGTCTTCTTGAGAAATATTGAATTTTATTGATCTTATAGATTAGAATCACATTGGAGCAATGGAAACAGTTACGAGACATCTTCAGTATTGCAACTCGTGAACATCACTTGGATATCTGTTTTATCGTTCATCGTCTGCAGCTTATGAATGCTTTTCACTTTGTAGCCACTCCAACCATGGTATATTTTATTCTTATTGAATACACTGTTAGCTTAGTATATGAAATAGTATAAGAAAGTGACTTGTAATATAAGCTGTAAGTTAATTTTCTATATGCTAGGTTAGTGCTCTTTCTTGTCATCAGTTTGCTTAGTTATATTAAAATATTTCAATGTAAGTAACTCTGAGATTTTGTCCATAACGTCTTTCAGGTACTGTTATTTTCTCATATGATCGTATGATATATTCAATTGGTGCACTTTTTATTGAGTAGTAACTGAGAACCTGACATTTGTTAATAAAGTCATTGCACACTGAAATTTGTTGCATATGATTCTCAAATAATCAAACAAGGTGAATAGAATTCTTGGGCATGAGGTTTTCTTCAGGTAACCCTTCATATTCAGGCCTGGTCCTTTTGTGCATGTCACAACATTTTACAATGTTCATTCAAAACTTATAATTTCAATAATAGGTTTCTATTGTCTATTATGAATTAGAAATGCCAGCTATTTATAATTACAAGACAGAATTTAACATTTGAACCTTTTAACTTTGATCTGCTGAGAAGTCAGTAAGTTTGTCAAATCCATCAAAGAAACCCCTACCCTTTACAACTTTCCAGACTGTTTGCTAGTTAGCTTTTTTACCTTGCTGACAGAGGTGTTTATAAAAAGCAGATTCTCCTCTACTTAGGGCTTAGGAATACTCCTTGAGTTTTTACACCATTGTTATTCATTGGAATTGTTTGGTTGATTGCAATAGCATTTTGTTACATTGAGTTCATAAGGAATTATTTAATCAGTTTGTTGCTTATGTAGAAAGCTGGAATAATTATCATACTTTTGTGATATTTTATCTAATGAATGATACATATTGTGTGTTCTAAAATGCACATTTCTGGTTGTTTTTTGTTTTTTTTTGACACCTAAATTGGTGAGACTCATGGAAGGTTTTCAGTTTTTATTTGAATGCAAACTTGTTTATGAAATATGTAATATAAATTGTTATTTTTATGCATACATTTATTTAACGTATACATTAATTGTTATGTATTTTTTTAACCGATGTAACTAAAATGTAAGAATGAGAAACTTTTCAACTTAGTCTGATAAACCTTCAGTAAAACAAAATGTCTCAAATTTTATAAGCACAAATGTATCTCTTACCTGATCCAACAGCTAATGGACTCTCTTTGCAGTTTATTGCTTTTGATGGAGGCCATTGCTGCTCCTATAGTACAAATTACAGCAATAAATTCCCCACTTTTGCAAGTAGCTTTCATTATATTTTCTCATAAGTCTGCCAGAGATTTGCATGAAACTATCCTTGAGGCAACTTCCACCAAACTTCATATCATTTAAATGATCTTTATTAACTTTCAATTTATCACTCCTTGGTGCACATTTCTTGAGTTTATCTTGTCTTTAGAATTTATAGTTTCCTTTCTTATACCCAAATATCTCATCCCATCATGTTTCTCACTTCTTTTGTACACTTTCTTTCCTTTTCTCATATTTCCTTTCATTGATATCTATCTGGTCAACTTGAGGAGTATGTCCCCTACCTTCTACTTTACTTGCTGATTCCCAATTTTCATATTTTATTCGTTTTTGCTCTGATATTTTGTAAACCCTCTCCCAACTTCACATTTTTATTGGAGGCATTTTTTTATGCTTTGGATAGTCCTCTGTAGATGTTAAATTCATTCCCTTCTTTGTTTGACCTGTTCCACTTCTGTTTTCTCTCTCTATCCTTTGTCACCTTGCTTTGGAGACCCAGTGAGTGTGGTTGTGCTCTTTACTTTATGCTTTCCTTTTGCTTGTGTATCCATTTTTAGTGTTACTTCAATATTTTTGCCTAATTGTCTTCAGTGGAATTTCTTTCTCCCTGGTAACTTGAATGATGTTATATGCCTTCTGTTCTTGTTATCTTTCCAGTTTAGTTTTTTTTTTTTGCCTTTCCTTTCTCTGTTACCCATTTTACTGTTTCCAGTAAAATATCTTTCTAGACTTTAGGACTGAAGATGATCCAGGCACTTTCTCCAGGCCTACTGTACAATAATTCTACCTCCCATGTTTATCAGGTTTAGCTAGGGAGACCCTGGCCATTTAACAGTTCTTAGCTGCTAGAGTAGTAGATCATGGAGACTTATCAGCACTTGAACTCAAACAGAGGTGATTTAAAAAAAGAAGTCCCAATATGATGATGACTCTATTAATGTGTTGCAGGTCACAAATCATATACGTCTCTCATACCTGTTGCACCCTTCATTTATATCCTCTGCCTGTTGAGCAGAATTGTAATCAGTGATGCCGAGAAAACCCACTTGTAGAGAAATATATATGTAAAAACGGCTCGTTTGGGTTGAGAAAATATTTTACGTAGAGGAGCGAACAACGTTTCGACCTTCTTTGGTCATTGTCAGGTTCACAAAGAAAGAAAGAGGTAACTGACCAGAAGCTGACCACATGTTTGAAAGGGGTTGTCAGCTTCCTCTTTCTTTTTTTGTGAACCTGATGATGACCGAAGAAGGTCGAAACGTTGTTCGCTCCTCTATGTAAAATATTTTCTCAACCCAAACGAGCCGTTTTTACATATATATTTGAGCAGAGTTGTGATGAGTACATTCAACAAAACTGCTGTCCTCCTGCAACTAGTCTGTTCAGTGTAGTTGAGAAGTGCATGTATTACATGTGGGCCAGTAGTACATAATATAACACTCTCCTCCTGCAGCCAGTATCTGGTCACTAGATTAGATATGAACTCACTTTATACTGGTCCATACTCCATTAATATATTGCCTTCATGCCACAGCTGTAGTCTATCCCACAGAATTTGATGGTGGGATTGAGGTAAGCATGTAATTATGCAACTGGGATATGTCACTGATATATTTTCTTTGTAAAATACCTTTGGTATGTAATAAAGATTGATGTTGTTGTTTTTTTAATTTGCATTTTGCATAATTAGTCCACAAAACACATATACAAAATTAGTGGCAGCCATCAGTTGTGCAAGTTTCTTGTGTGATTTGTAATTATTTCTATACTCTTTATCTGTGCAGTGTAAGTTATAATTTTTTTTAAAATACAGACAGCTGAGTATTTGATTTTAAAAGTTTGCACTATTTTTCTATAAATATTGAGTTTTATGCAGTGAATTTTTTTTTGTAACAACCAAATTTTTGTATAAATCCATAAAAATATGAAAAAGTATTTTATCCTTGTTTTAACTTGACAATACAAACAAAGAAATTAGCAGAAATAAATGTGCTAATCTGAGTTTCATACTCTATTTAACTGAACATTTTGTATATTATAGTTCTCACTTTGAATATACTTAGTATTCTGTGATGTTCTTACATTTGAGAAACAAGCAATAAGAATTGTAACTGACCCTAAATATTGATAAGGTTCACTTGGAAATTTTATGCAAGACTTAAGACAAAATAATAAATTCTTGCTATATTATAACTCAGTAAAGACAGTTTTGCCTACAGTATTTTCTTGGTTAACCCTTGTATGATGTTTTGTGTGTAATGGAAAATAATGTTTGTGTTTTTTCTCTCATTTTAGATGGGCCCTAAGTCTTCCCTAAGACTAAACGGAATTTCAGAAGTGCAGGAGACAAGTCGTTTGGATGATGTTATGATGCCTCTACATGAATTAAAAAATTGTGGACATTTGGAAGTATGTTTTTTCCCTTCAAAATACTGTGTCAAAAATTTGAGCATTGAGTTTGTTATACATCTACACATAGTGTTTTAAAGTGATTTCTGTAAGCTATTTTAATCACCATTTTTTACCAAGATGGGATTTTATGTTATGCAAAATATTTTGACTTTTCTGATGCAATGCTAATTAATATTATTATTATTTGATATGTCATAAATTCTATTTTTTTATAGTAATTAGAATGTATTTTTCAATATTTTATTTAAGCTCTAACCCCCCAAATTAGAAAGATTTGTTTTCATTAAAATCTTGGTTCTGAGAGAGAATCAGCTATGATCAGTTTATTCAGATCAGATTGTAAACAAATAATAATTTCTAAACCCTTTGTTTGAATCAGTTAAAATGCCTACAAAAATTCCAAGTTTTGTAATTAGACATAGATGATGTATAAAGTTTGTAAAAGTAAATGATTTTGTAATAACTGAAAGTTAAATTTTTTATTTACTTTTTGTCATTTTCTGTAAAGGTTTATTATAGTAGTTAAATTTCAAAAGTTTTAATAATTGTTTTTGGCAATGCTTGCTGTGAAATAATACTATAAGAAAAATAGAAAAACATTCTTCACAAGGTCAACACAAAATGGCTCTACCCAAAAGGTTTGATGTGAAATTTTTACTTCAGATTTGGGTTGGATATATTGTAACCCCTTCATTTAAATTTAAAAGTGATTAATGAAGTTGAGAAGGCATTACATTATTACATCACCTGGCTTTTTGAGAGCTTTTCTAAATACCTTAAGCAGTGATAATAAAATTCTGTATTTTTTATAAGTATTGCTGTAGAGGTGAATTATTTCTATTATTATTCATAATCCATGAATATGGTATTGGTGCATTATTTTTCTTGAAAAATATAAACAGCCTACAAAAGCAACCTTTTTTATTGTTTTATTTAATTTGACAAAAGCCAAAAAAAATTGTTTTTACTACTTTCAATTATAAACTTTTCCATTCTTCATTAAAAATTATAGAAAGGTTGATAGCACTTTATTGGAGTGTTTCTTTTATGTGCTAATTTAATACTGTGTGATCAGAGATGCAAATTACAGCACTTCAGTCAGTTGGGTTTAGACCTATACAGTGAAATTATTGAAGAGGTAGATACAAAGGAAAGGAGTATTCAGAGTTCTCAGTAAAAGTGGAAAAATAACTTGCTCAATAGAACATAAAACATATATTTTTCTTATGTTTATTATATTGATACAATTGATTTATATTCATTGTAATTCTATGTATTTCATAACTTTAGTATCAGATGTCAGTTAGTGTAATGACTGTTGCCTAAATAACTATCTTAAAACAGAATTCCACAATTAACAAATTTTTATCTCTTGGTACATTGTTATTTGATGAATGCTCCAGTGAAAGGGCCAAAAACTCATAAATAAAAGTATTTCAACATAGAGAAAAGTCCATGCATTATTCTAGATATTAAGTTACTTATGAGTCTTAAACAATGTTTATTAAGGGCTATTTAAGCATAATGGAAAATACTGCTTACAGTTTTTGATGTTCTTACTTAGTAGGTGCTGTTTCTTTTTCCTATTACTTTCTGATTAAAATCATGGCTACTCTTCTTGTTCAGAAATAATTTTTTAAAAAATGATTGAAGAAAGTTTTACATCATTCATATCTCTTTCAATTTTTTGAAGTAAGGTCAAATTTGTTTTTGTGCTGCACAGATAATAACTTGTATGACAAAATATGTTTTTTTAAACAAGTTCTTACAAAATTATTATTATTAAATACCTATTCTCTTACAGTTTGTTGTACCAAGTAACAGATACCACCATATACTTCTCTCTTTTTATGGTTAAGGACTATAGGTCAAAATAATAGGCCAAATGTTTTTCAGGTAAAAATTATACTTAGATGCACACTCAGAGTTCCTTTAGTAATTGTGTGCACATTTCAGGTCTTTAGGTTATTTCCTCTGGGAGCTATGGTACTGACACACACACAGACTGTTTTATTACTATATATGTAAAACATTAGTAAGAAAATTATGTTTTGAATTAAATTTCACTTGATAAAATAACATATTCTTGAGGTGACGATATTGTTTAAATTTTAATCATTATTTTCCCAGTAGTTAAGTAGAATTCATAGTTAAATTCTTTCTTTTCTTTTTTTATACATCTCTAGGATAATGTTTGATGTTTTAAATTAGTGTATTGTTAGAAAACATAAATCCCCAATTGTTGCTGCTGCTGTTGTCTTTAGCTACACAGTTATGGAGTATCAGCTGGCATCATTTAAAAGTATACTGAACATAGATAAATGTGATAAAATAAAAAGAAAAATGAACTTCAGGTTTTTAAATGTTTTAACTCAATGTTAAGATATCTTATTAAATTTTTCACTGGTTTATTTTTATAACTCAACGTCTTTATTTCCATCATTGTCAGCAACTTCAGGCCATTCATGAACACTATACAAAGATGAAGGAAGCACAAAGCATTGAAAGTGTCCAGACATTAAACATTGTGTCTGGTGATATTTATGAAGAAATAAATGAGTGAGTAACTTGAGTAGTTTTTCTTTAAATAGAAACTACATATGTATTTTCTCTTATTACTATTGAACTTGGTTTGGATGTGGCATAATGATTAGTATTCTGAAATTTTAAATAAAAATGTCCATATCTCATGCACTGTTGTTAAAGAATTATACTTCATTTGGTTGTGGGCGCAATATGGGAGTGATGGCAGATCCTACATCTCAGTTAGACTAGCTTGTGAGTTGGCAGTAGAAGCTGTTGACTAGTTACTTTCCTCTAGTATAATTGTATCTTTGTGCGAGTATCCAACACAAACAAATTCTACTTAAATAATCTACAATTACTGTATTGCATTTTTTCTATTTCACTACAATGTACCAGAGATACAAAATGACCCATTGATTATCACATATAGGTTAATAACTAGGCTTACCACCTGAACAACTTTAAAATAAGGAGCACATCTGTTGATGTTTAACAGTTTTCATGAAGTCAGAAACTAATGTTTAAAGTAACAGTGATGAAACTGAAATGGAGTGCTATATTTCACTACTGATTATGAGATGATTCCATAAAATTAGTCACATTCTATTAGAAACTGAAACTAATATCGTAAAAGTTACAGAATTGAAGTTAAGAAGGGTATAAGTAATACAAAAACTATTGTTATTAAAACATTATTTGATTCATAGGTTTTGTGTACGAGAGATTTTTCCTGTAGTCTTTCTTTCTTCCTTAAACAATTTTAAATATATTGGTTATCACTTTTACATTTATTGATTTAGTTGTTTATATTTTTTATGTTGCTTCATCCATCATTTATGTTTGTTGTTGTTATCAGGAAACTTGATTGCATTGTTTTAAGTTGGGAGTTTTGCTTGTGGTCTCAGTTTCAAAGTTAACTTTCTTGAGAGTAAAAATTGTGTTCAGTCTGCACTCATACAGCTTTCAATAAATTTTTCACATGTTAAAAAATGTAACTTAAAGACATACTTTGATTTGGCATCTCCAGCATTGTTATAATCTTTTAACATTTTTTTACACTTGTAATTAAAACTGTAAAGTGTGGGTGTGTATGTAACTTGCTTTTTTGGAAGGTGTTTTATAACTGTAAATCTTTGAAAAAAAGACATCTAAGTATAATTATGGACAAGTAGATAAAAAGCTAGCATAATTATGCAAATTTTGTCTGTAACACTAGGAAAGAACATAACAAGTACTTTATCTTCGAAGCTTTGAATTTTATCTGTAATACTTTTTGTAACCCTTCAACTTTTTAATATGTGTAATTTAGTTCCATTTGACCATTATTTTGGAAAAAAAATAAATAGTGAACTTGTTTTCAAATTATTGATTTTTTTTTGTAAGATAAACAATAATAATACTAACAATGGAAGGTTAATCTCTCTACAAATTAGGTGATTTATGAAAGTAAGTTCTACTCATGATTGTTTTAGACTTTGGACTTAGATTCATGCTTTATTTCAAAAGAGGAAAGATACTGTGATTGAAAGAACATATATTCTGTCCAAACAGGTAACAGAAGTGAGAACACTTTGAATAGGTTTTTTTTTTCTTTTGGATTATATCTAGTGTATGAAAGAAATGCAGCGTGTGATATCTTGCTGGTGAATTTTTCCAGTAGATCGATAATGGGTTGGTTTGGAACAAAACCTCAGTAATTATTTGTAGACTTAATGGACTATTTTCCGTCATTGATTTTATTCTAAAATACACACATATGCACACATGTTTTATAATATCTATATCTAAAATTAACATTTAATTTTGTATTGTTTTTTGGGTTTATTTTTACAGAAAAATAAAACAGTTTCAAGAGAAGTATAAGTATTCCAACCAGGTAAGGATATGTTACATTGCTTTATATAGTCGAGAGTCTTTGTTATGACATATGATAAGGTTTTCAGGTATGAAAATTTGGTCTAATGCACTATAGATTTAAGTATATGTTTTTAAATAATTAAAAAAATGTTCAAAGAAGGAAAAATATCAAGAGATAGCAGTAACACTCTCCAGTCTGAAAAGGCTTAAAACAATGAGAAGAAAATTTGTTAGGAAAGAACATAACAGTAAACTTGTTCTTTTGTTGTTTTTTTCAGGATTCAACCTTTGAAGAAGGTGACATTAATGATGAAGAAGAAGAAAACATAGGAGCTCGTCGAGCACGTCTAAGAGCTCAACAGTTTTCTTCAGTAGCAACTGTATCTCAGTCACGTCGTCATCGTCCAGTTCAAAAAGATGATAGTTCTGATTGTGATAAATCTCCAATAAGAAAGAAGAAGCAGTAATAATTATTCAGTGTGCACTGCATAGAAATACTCATTTCAGACTTGATACAGGAGCAGAGAAAACTGACAACAACAACAAAAAAAGACTCAAACATACAACTTTATTTTAAGACTGAAAGTAGTATATTTTCATGTAGTTTTTCTGGCCAGAAACGCTCAAGAATAACTTATTATTTTGGCTTAGTATTTGTTTCATCAGTATATATGTGTCCAATACACTGATGCATAATTTTAAAATGATATATAGTGTCTTGCCACCACATTTCAAAAATCAGTATAGTGGGCCCAGAAGTGTGACTTAATGTGTTTTTAGTATCTTGAAATTCCACTGTATTTAATGACTTTAACATGAATAAACTTTGATTTTAAGGCTATAGAAATATCATGTAACACAGAACAGTAATTTAATAACATAAATACAAACAATGAGTGATGTGATTCTAAAAATATACAATTCTGTCATAAACACATTTTAACCAAATGATCAAGTTTCAAGCTAAGACACAAATAGACTGTACAAGTACACTCTTTATTTATATGGAAAATGTGTAGTTGTTCTCTTATAATATAAAAATATAGATATCTACTTAGCCAGTGAAGGACTGCTGTTGATGACTTTTCTTCCATAAAGTTACAGCAACATACCTTTGAGTAAATTAGATGTCACCTTTTAAAAAACAACAATGAAATAAAGTTAAGTTGAACAAAAATAATTAATTCAAAAGTTTTCCAGAGCACTTTTTGTTCAGTAGTACATAGAAACAGATTAAAGGAAAACTTTTTAATCCATATTAATAAAATCAAGTCGAAATCGTGATATGCCTGCAAACCACACCTTTGATAATGCTGAAATTATAAAATTGTATTTCTACTTATCACTGACTTGCCCTCCTCTTTCCAGATAACTCACTAATGAGTTTTTAGGTCTTATAATGCTAAAAGTTGAGTTTCAGTGCTCAATTTTGGCAGAGCACAGTTAGCCCATTGTGTAGCTTTGAACTTAGCAGCAAACAAAGTTGCAAGTTCAAATCCCTGTCACACCAAACATGCTCGCCCTTTCAGCCTTAGGGGCATTATAATTTAATGGTCAATCCCACTATTCATTGATAAAAGAGTAGCCCAAGAGTTGATGGTGGGTGATGATGTCTAGTTGCCTTCACTCTAGTCTTACGCTGCAAAATTAGGGACGGCTAGTGCAGATAGCCCTTGTGTAGCTTTGTGAAATTCAGAACAAACTATGCCAAAACCCACATTTTGTTCCAACAACACCCAGTGAAGTTGGTTTCATTTTGAACTCTGCCAAAGGCCAACAGTGACGTTGTACAGTGTTTCCTTTGGAAAATAATTTTTTTTTATAACATACATTTTCACCAGGTAAATCATGCAAACTCTCTCATGTTGCATGCTTTTGAATTATTCCCACTACAGAAGTAAGACTGACTAGTTTATCATATCCTCTCAGCCTCTTTAAAACCTGAAATAACATTAGCAACTCTCCAGTCATCAGAGGTGCAGATAGACACATTTTTATGTATTAATAAACACCTAAAACCAACCAAATTCTCAGGTTTGTGTTCACTGCCTATTGCACAACCAAAAATGGGTCAGAAAGTCTAACAGCTGTCATTTTATTAATTATAATTAATTAATAATTATTAAATAGTTTGAACTTAAAACTTCTATAACTTTTTTTTTAGGGGGGTAAAGTTGTAGAGGTGGAAAAGTACAAATGTAAATTACTTGAAGTGCTGACAGTGATTAAATCTTATAAAAATCTTGTAATATTATTATTAAAAATGAAATTGATGAGTTTAAAGCAGTTGTGGAAACTGAGGATTTTGATATTATGGGTGTCACTGAAACTTGTTTGGATTTAAACAAATTGGATGAATTAATTTTATTTTTTTTAATGAATTACCAGGCTACAGATTATTTACTAGAGAAAAAATATTGAAAAAATGGCGAGAAAGACCTTTATATGTGAGGAGTGAATTGTATTCTCTTGAATTAGGGCATATTAAAGAAAGTAGCACCGAGGTTGAGTTGGTTTGGGTTAGTCTTTGATGTAAAGGAAAAAATTCTTGTAACTGGGTTTTATTATAGACCATCAGACTAAAATGTGGAAGTTAATGAGAAACTGTATAGAGAGATAATACAGTAGCAGAAAAAGATATCATTGTTGGAGATTTTAATTTAAGAGGTGTTGATTGGGAAAATTTTGAGTCTGACAGTGAAGAGGATAGGTTTTTGGAAATTATTCATGATACTATTATCCACCAATTGGTGATGGAACATATAAGAGAGAAAATTACATTAGATTTAAAATTAGCAAATGATGTGAATATGATAGAGTTGTGGTTGCTGATCATTCAAGTACAAGTGACCATTGCACTTTTTGGTTTGGAATTTTATTAAATATAGAATTGAAGAAGAATATTACCTTGATTTCAAATTTCAGGCTAATGTTAGTCCAATATTTAAAGGAGGGGGTAAGCATTGTCCAGACAATTATAAGCAAGTTAGTCTTGCATCAGCGGTTGAAAAGGTTTGGGGGAGTATGATTTAAGATGCATTCCAGTCACTTAAAGCAGTTTGATATAGTATTTAAGAGCTAGCATGGTTTCACCAATGGTAAGTCTTGTTTAATAAATCTTCTGACATTCTTTGAGGGTGTTGATTGATGAAGGAGATACAGTGGATTTGGTTTGCCCTGATTTCAAAAAGCATTTGATAAGATGCATCACAAAAGACTTGTTTAAAAATTAAATCTGTGAATGTGGGAAATATTATCAAATTGATAGAAAGTTGGTTGAAGAGTACAAATCAGAGAGTAGTAATAAATGGGGTTAGATCTAATAGAATCACAGTTACAAAATTTTGGTGCTGTGCTAAAAAATTCACTTAAGTATTTAAACAGTGTATTGTAGCAAGCAATAGCATTTTAAATAGCATGTATAGAAATATACATTGGATTCCCTTCCTCAAGAAGGACATTGAACTGTTGGAGAAGGTTCAAAGAGCTACTGGGATGGTGGTATTGTCCTTTGAGGAGAAACTAAAATCTCTAAACTTGGTTTTTCTGGACAGGAGAAGGGTAAGAGGAGATTTGGTTAAAGTGTTTAAGAGTATTGACAGTATAGATCCGTCAAACGTTTTTCTGTTTAGCTTCCAAAATAATAGGACAAGGGATAATAAATGTGACTTTTGGCAGCATATGAGTCATCTGGAGTTTATACAGTATTATTTTTCAAACGTGCTGACTGATTTTTTGAATGAACTGCCTTTGAAGGTGGTGGAGGCAGAAAACCTAGTTAACTAAGTTCAGGAAAAAGATTCGATATAAGCATGAGTACTTGGATGAGCAGATGGATCTTCCTTCATGGGCTGACTAGCTCCTTTTCACTCTTTAAAAATTTATGAATTTTTTCCCCTTCAGTCCTTTGTAACATTTGTTGAAGTGAAAGCTGCCCTTCTTTTCTCAAGTGAAATGGACAATGTAAAGAGATGTAACCTATGAATTGAGGTCAGAATATTATATTTATAAAAACTTTAGATTTAAGTATTTTGCAGGCCACCGTAATTCATATTTAATTAAAAAATTATGAAATGCTACTTTAGTCACATGTAATATATCAATCATGAAAACTGGACACCTTTATACCCATACTAATTAATAATCTAACATCCACCTGCAACGCCCCCTACAATCCCGTATACGTTTATACTATCGTTCCTCAGACGTGTGTTCGTCAACGGTGGCATTCAAACTATCTCTTTCTTAAGCTGAAGATGACCTTGGAAGGTTGAAACGTTGTTCTCTCCCTATCAATAAAAGTGTTAATACCCATACTAGTCGTTCTGAGATACATTGCTTGCAATAGTCTGCCATGGTATTAATGTTTTTGTTATAATATCCTAATTCACGAGTAAGAGTATATGTGCATGTTTCATTATTTGTCTTGAAATAGATACGAACACACTTACTTCCTTATATATATTAGAATTACCAATAAATACATAACATGTATTTTCACACTGCTTATCATTGGATTTGGTCACAGTCCATTGGATATAACTGCTGAAAATTTACAATAAGAAAGTAAAAGCTTTGTTTTGAATTTCGCGCAAAGCTATACGAGGGCTATCTGCGCTAGCCGTCCATAATTTAGCAGTGTAAGACTAGAGGGAAGGCAACTAGACATCATCACCCACCGCCAACTCTTGGGCTTCTCTTTCACCAACGAATAATGGGATTCACCGTCACATTATAACACCCCCACAGCTGAAAAGGCGAGCATGTTTGGTATGACTGGGATTTGAACCCGCGACCCTCAGATGACGAGTCGAAAGTAAAGGCAACGTGAGACTTCAAAATCGGCCATTATCATCCAGATGTTTATCAAGCTTTCCTTTAAACTTGAACAACTGACGGCAACAAAAATGTTAAGATAATACTCAGAATACTGCATGTTTTTCCAGATATTTCAGAAAGCAAGATGTTATATCCCAATAAAATAGAACACCGGTATCCCCAAGTTTATTTATGTTATGCCATTTAAGCTACTGTTTGTGAATTTAATATACTACTGCTAATTTCACTTGATCATTGCAATAACTGGAAATCCTAAACGTTTTGGAGAAAGATAAAAGCAATAACTTACCACTGGCGAAAATAAAAATACAAGATACGGTGTAAAGTTAGAATGAAGAATACAGCTTGTTAACGGAAAAAAGCGATGATGGATATAAGCTGGTTGAATACTTGGGAAAGAACTATTCCACTGGAATAGAGTATTGGTGGAAAAGTAAAGTGAAAGAAAACTATACCTAAATAAAAAAAATACTGAAACAGAACATGTTCAGGATAATATCAGAAAACCGAGCACACATGAAAGGATTGCTACAGTATTTCGCATGTATAGTTTGACTTTTTCTGATCAAAGAAATCTGGCTGCGAACTTCGGAACTGCTCTGAAATTTTATATACACGTACTGTAACTGACTAATAAACAAAATGTGATAGTTCTCAAACAGTTTCTTACATCCAAGGTAACGTACACACGACAAACTATAAATGAAACAACAGTTTACAGGCTGAGGGTTAAATTAGTATCTTTATATATTGTAAGGTTTATTGATAAGTCAACTTTACAGCCAGAGATTATTACTTATAGAGAAAATATGAAATTAACCAAATGTCTGGGTTTCAAGTCTAGAAACAGATAGCACACATGATGCAAACTGTAATACAATATTTGCTGATATGTAAAGCGAAGTGTCTGATTTTTCCTCTTACATTTTACAAAGGCTGTGATCGTCACTTTATATTCTATTTTGTCAACGAAGGACATTGTTATTGATGACCTATCCTAAACACGAAGTTGTATATTAACATCCATGCCACATAAGTACAAAATTATAAACTTGTTTAGCTACTTCTCATTAATCTTTCGTCTGTTGGTTCAGCGATAAAACAGAGCACCCCTAAATGGGGTTTCAATGCCTAATTTAAAAAAAGCATATATATCCCATTATCTAGTTTTTCTTATGTATTTACTGCCTAATATACAGAAAACCGAGATTCCACTACCTCCGCTGGACAAAACGTAGGCAGCAAAAAAGTGCTGTAATGCTTCACACGTTGTGTGTTTTTTTTTTTTTTTTTTTATGTTGAAGACGGCTAATTCGAGGACTTTATATAGTGATTATAACATGGAATTGTAATCTTTAATGAGGACATATCAGGAACTCAAATACGAATTTATATTTGGGTATTAGGCCTATGTTTTTTACTTAATTTATTTACTAAACTTGATGATAATAATTTCAACGCTTGGTTTATGAGATTAAAAACAGCATAAAATTTTACGATACCGTCCTTTTACAAACACGAAACAGTAGAATTACATATGATAAATCTGTGAATATTTTATTTTCGTTAATAATATTATTTTAAACGTTAAAATTGTAATTAATATCAAAACCTTAAATCAGAAATAATAGCTTAAATTGAATGAGTTTTCGTGTTCACCGTGTACAAGTTTACCTACCCAGAATAATAGTAGACTCTTCCAAACGATCAACTAAGTATTTATGTAGAGAATAAACGTCCATGTTTATAAATTCCTTCAAGATAAACTTAATATAAATAAAACATATTCTTATCCATATATGTAGGTTAGAGCATTCTTGAGAAAAATCTCCGATTCTTTTACCAGTTATAAATAAATCGTTATTTGTTTTGAACACACCAGCTGTTTTGATCAAAAATAATATCTTATAAGAAAAAGATTATTAACAACTCGATTACAAGTTGTTGTATACAAAAAATTAGAATTTTTGTAGTTCCAACTTTAATTTGGAACGATAGCTGAATTCAAAAGAGAAATAAAAAAGTAATGTTGAAAAATAGAACGACTTATGTATTTGTTTGTTTGTTTTTTTAATGAGAAGGTTGTGAAAAGCTTACGAAGAGTTAATTTTTCGAAATTTAGGAAAATCTGCGAGTTATCGCAACCCGCTGCACATGTTGCGCTACTATTTTAATGCCTAATAGGGGGATTCAACGTACATTATAACGCTCACACGGCTTAAAGAGCGGGGATTCGAACTCGCGACCCTCAGATGACGAGTCGAACACCTTAACCCGCCGGGTTTTATTTGTATCAGAGGTTGGTATTATAAGTGAAATTAAAGTTATGTAACAAGACGTTTTGTCGCCAAAACTCTGGATTATTGTCCTTCATAAAGAATTTGCGTTATAATATTCGTATGCTTTATTATGATCTATGGAGGGTTCGGTCAGATATTTCATTGTTTGAATAATATATGTAGGGTTACAAATTTTCGATTACTAACGACTATATACAATATGACAAATACTGATTCCTTTTTGGAAAAGGTTTTCCTTTAATTTTCAAAGAACTTTTTGTTTTCGTGTTAAAAACAAAACCAGTAAGCCTCATTTTCTAAAACGAATTACTGGATTTGGCACATGTTTATGAACAATTTCGAGTGACAAACGTTTTAAGAGAGCTATGATGTAATGGTTTCGCTAAAACCAGTAAATTATTAAACTCATATCAACTTTGTGTAAAATTTGGATTCTTTGGCATAATACACGTCGTGATGCAAGGAGAAAAGTACAGGGTGGCCCGTAAGTCCCTACCCATCCATATGTTATTATGCTATATTCAATTACGCATCTATTATAAATTTGTTTCTTTTTTTTCAGAGAAATATGGCCGATGTAAGCCCATTTACACTTGAAGAACATGGCGTCGCATAATATTATGCAACAAAATGAGGGACAGCACACAGATACAGGGTGGCCCATAAGTCCCTACCCATCCATATATCTTATGTATCCAGTGTATCTGTGTGCTGTCCCTCATTCTTGTTGCATAATATTATGCGACGCCACGTTCTTCAAGTGTAAATGGGCTTACATCGGCCATATTTCTCTGAAAAAATAGAAACAAATTTATAATAGATGCGTAATTGAATATAGCATAATAACATATGATGGGTAGGGGCTTACGGCCACCCTGTACATGTTTTAAACCTTCAAAGGCTTCATGTTATAGTTTTATAGTGAGATTTCTTAAAATATGGTAAAAAGTAATGAAATAGAGATAAGTCTGTGCTAAATATAACTATTTTACACAATTATTTTCAAGTTTCAGTGTAAGGTATCATTATTGTTTTTGCTAAATATACTCATTGTGCACAAGTTTTTTCATGTAAAAGAAAGTTAAATTTTGCTTACTAACTTTATCAATCTAGAAAGATCTCGGGCCAGAAAAGAAAATGAACAATATTTTTTTGGGTAATTTCTCAATTTTCAATGGGAAACAGCAAGTGATGTTCTAACTTGTTTAGTGTCTTAGCCTGTGCTAATCTTTAGGTCTCTGTTGGTAACAAAATTGTCACATCCCATCATGACTCTTAATTTTAAAAAGAAGTTTCGAATTATTACTGGAAAAATTAAAGTTCTCAGTTATATCCTGGAATTTTATTTCAGGGAAAAAACAAAACTTCTAGGAATTATACAACTAGTTAATTTATTCTGTAAAACCAAAAAATATACTCTTCTGAAAACTTTTTATTAATCTAGTGTTGTATTTAGTTGAATTTTAGGAGCAATTTATAAGTTTTAGTCTTTACAGATGCACCAAAATATATTGGTCAGTTTCTATAAAAAAACAACACAAAAAAACATAGAAACTTGCATGCCCTGCACAAAATATTACTAATAACTCATGGCATAAAAGCTTATTTTACAACATTATGTGTAAATCATAAAACTATTTCAAAACCTATGCAAATATAATGTAATACTTATACAACAGAAGAAGAGAAACTGCTCATCTTGAGATAAGTTGTATATGCTTGAAAAAAAATCATTTAAAAAAAAGTTTTATTTAAATATGAGAATTAGTTAAGAAAGAATTTGTTGTAGAGAATTTTGGCAAGAGGTATATGTTACAAGGCAACTTAATGGGTACACCAACCCATCAATAAGAAAGTTGGTATAACACTAAGAATTAGGTAAGGAATAATGTAGATTATACAGTTATACTTTGCAAAAATTGTAATGTGCTAATAAAATGGAGTGAAACCATAGAAGTATTCTGGTGTGTTACTGGCGATATGTTTAACACCTGTATATCTGGTTCCTGGAAGACTGCAAACCATTTGACTATGTAATATCAACCGAGGATGTATTTACCATTGAACAAAAATTTCACAGCCATTTAATAGAAATATATTTCTGTAGGAAGATGATTAAATAATGAAATACCATAAGACACATGAAACATTATTTAAAAAAAGAAATTCTTGAAAGAGAAAAAGTTGTTTAAAATGCAGTTGGAACAACGATAACCTTTGAAGCCACAATACAAGTTCATTCAGAGCAACATTCTTCACTGCAAAGTGAAAACAGTAGTTATTAAAAGGACACAAAAGCCCATTGTAAAATAATTTTCATATCTTAATACTATTAATGTGAACTAGAAGGATTAAAGTTCATGAGGAATCACAAATGAAAATTTTACGAGTTTTCAAATGCCTTTCAAAGTCAGTATTGTTTTCATGAAAAAGATAGCTGACAAAACTGAAATCAACGCAATCACATGCTTTTTATTTAATTATCTATATCCACTGGACTTTCATGTCTTTAACCTATTTAAAATATGATCATGTAAGTTCATTTTTATATGTTTTGTAAGTCAAAGAAAAAAAAAACTGTCAAAATGCTTGGCTTTAGACTGGCCTTTCTGCCCTTTCTAGAAGCATTCTCCAACAGTGCATAATTATATCCAACAGAGTAGCCAAAATCACAGTGTAAATTCTAGTTTCAAAAACTGCATGTGAACCTCAAACATTGCTCTTATAGATTTTTTGTGGTCACATAATGACACAACATGAATGCATTTGTATATTAAACTGTGCATGTCTTTTTGTGAATGAAGGGAAAAAGGGGCATTTTTATAGTAACTGAAACACCCATAATGCTAACAGTAATTTTTAAAAATGAAAGCAATGAATGCACCTGTTAAATAAATATACATATATATTTTAAATGAAACAGTAATATTTATTCTGAAATTACAGAACACTCTGCACATTAAAATATTGTTAAATTGTACAAATTTCCCTGATGATAAGTCAAGTTAAGGTACAATTTAATAAAGTTATTTCTAAATTATTTTTATTTTTATGTACAACAAAACACATTCGTTATAACACACACTTTTAGATATCAGCTATTTACCAACAACAAAAGTTATATATATACAATACCATTTCATTACTGTTAACTTATCCAAGTGGATTATGAGATTTAGCAAAGTAGTACTTTGAACATTTTTACACTAAAAAATGGTACTGCACCATTACTGTTCACCCCTACTATACTCTAAAGTGGGTCCAGAATGATTAGGTGGTTAAGTCAATCGGCTTGCAATCTGAGGGTTGTGGGTTAAAATCCCCTGCTATGCTAAACATGTCTGCCCTTTCAGCCATGAGGATGTTATAAAAAGCATTTAATTCCACTATTTATTAGTAAAAAAGTATCCCAAGAGTTGGCAGTGGGTGGTGATAACTAGTTAACTTTCCTCTAATATTATGCTTTGCACAAAGTGACAATAAAATTCTTACTTCATTGTTAACTTTTAAACAAACAGTCAAACCTTGACATTTTAATAAATCACTCACACAATTTTAAGCCTATGCCCTGAACAATTTTATAAATTAATATACATACTTAAATGAGGTGCATAATAATACTTTGTTTTGAAAAAATTCTTATTTCATTTAGAACAGTCCACATTTATAATCTGTTTCTCTAAAGTAAACCTAAAAGTAATTAATTTGAAATAATATTTATATAATCACATATATAGATCCATTAATTTGCAAGGCTAGGCATGGCCAGGTAGATCAGGCACTCAACTCATAATCCAAGGGTTGCAGGTTCGTATCCCTGTCACATCAAACATGCTCGCCACTTCAACCAAGGAAGCATTATAATGTGACTGTCAGCTCCACTATTCATTGGTAAAAAGAGTACCCTAAGAGTTGGCGTTTAGTGGTGATGTCTTTCCAAATAGTCTTCATGTAGCTTTGTGCAAAATTCAAAACAAACCAAATAATCTGCAAAAGAAAAGAATTGTAAAACATCATTTAAGGTTTGTGTGATTAAACACATTGTTTAAATTAATTCTTTTCAGCATTCTAGCTCTCTGTCCACCCAGTGAATGGAGCTGCTGTGAAAAGGATAAGTGCCAATTTAGATTAATAACATAACATACAATAAAACTGAACCACATAGTCCAACAAGACTGTCTCTTTACTTACCCATTCTTAACAAAACACAAAAATTTTATCTTTCAAGCAGTTATTAGTTCCATTTTTAAACTCTTTTAAGTTGTTGGCCTCCACTATTGCTAAAGCAACTCTTATACCAATCACCATCAGTAACATAAAACTGTCTTTACTGGATACTAACCAGTGTTTTACAAATCTTAAACTGTGTTATCTTGTATCATTATCTTTAGAATATAGGACAAAAATGTTAAAAGCCTTCATCCTATCAATCCTCTGGATACCCTTAAATGTTTTAAGAAAATTAAGTATTACCCTTTTTGCTATAGAGAAAGTAAATTAAGATACTTTCACCAATACAGATAAAATAACTGTCCATCCCAAGAATCATCCTAGTGGTTCTGACCTGAATCTTTTTTATTAAGTCAATATTCTTTTTTGAGATAAGGAAACAAAAACTGTACGCAGTGGTGACGAAAAACCTACTTGTATAGAAAAATATACATGTAAAAACTGTACACAATTTCCACATAAGGTCTAAATAGTGATTTGGGTAGAAATAAATATCTCTTTTGACCTGTCATGGTTTAAGTGACCGATCCATCATCATGTGAACAACTTTTCCTTCAATCGCATATACATTTGATTCTATTCTGTATCAAATGTATTTAAAAATATTTGTCGCCGGCGTCCATACGGACCTCAGATGTACTGATAAAGGTTAACTAATGATTTTAAGTAATTCATATATACTCCACAATGATATTCTGTAATCATAGAACTAAAACGTTTTCTTACTATCTTCTCTGTTGTATTCTCAGGTTAAACTATTTTTTGGAAAGTGTATAAGGTAGAAACATCTTTTAAAAGGACTAATAGCAGGATAAACTATGAAGCAACCCCAAATGTAACTAATCTTACCAAATTTAAGCAAAGAAGTAGTCTGAATAAGATGTGTAACACGAAATGTAAACAATCTTTATTTGCCATCAAAAAATTAAATAAATAATGTAGATACTTACTTTCTGGCCACTGGAAAATTACCTTTAATGGATTTTGTGAATTGACAAAGTGGTCTTCTTCCTTAAAATGTTTTCTCGTCAGTTCTTGTGTAGTACTTTTTATTAAATCTAATGTTTTTTACCTGACGAGAAATACTGGATTTGACTATAGCAACTAACACTGCTCACATTTCTGATCAACCTTATTAAATACAGAGAAGATACAGTAAAGGAACCTGATGTTGTATACATTCTTTAACCATCTGCAGTCTTACAGTTATAGAGCAGATATTATTTGTAAAAAACAACAAAAGAACGAAGGTAACTAGGATAAAGTCAAAAATTTTCTGGGCCACACGTTGTGCAAAAACTGGAGATCTACAATAAACGAAACATTTTAAGAATTTCTTCCTTTTGGGGAAGTAGAAAATGTATGGTATGCTTTCATGCTATATAAATTTGACTCCTGGAATTGGTGGCTCATACCCAGGTCCGTGAGCTTGTAACAATAAAAACTTTTATAAGTTTTTGCAATGGACTAAACTCAGATAGCCTATTATTTTGCTTTGTGCTTAATAACAAGCACAGAAGAAACGTTGGTGTTTGTCTTGGACAGTAAATACATTTTACTGTGACGTGTTGTATTTAGACTAGATTAGCCCAAGTGTGGATTGATATTTACTTTAGGGACAATGTTGATGTTTATCCATATTCAAGAAATTTTTCGCAAAAAGACGTAGTTTGACAGAATTCCGCCGTTATTAATTATTTCGTGATGTCGAAAAACATATGTTGAGCTTTACGGCCCATAGAGGGCAGGACTTTACGGTTCTTCAGCTTTTTAAATATATCTAACGTGAATAACCTATACACCTCTCGAGGCAGTCTGCCTTCAGCAATTGGTATGCGTGACAATGTTTAATGTTGAAATATCTGTACATAGCAATACACATATCTAAACAGATATGTTAGATATGCATATGAATAGTATTGCACACATCTGTGGGCGTCACACAAATTTATTATATATAAGATAAATGAATTAAGTGTCAAGAAACACATGAATGGAAATGACGCACTTGTCCTTATTGTTTACGCTTCTCAAAAATGCAGTGTTATATAGTGAAATATATTTTGGTTGGCTCAAGTGGGCAACATTTTCCGTTAGAAACACAAACTTGATGTACCCAGAGTTTTAAACCCGGCATGCCCAGGTGGTTAAGACACTCAACTCGTAGTTCGAGGGTCGCAAGTTTGAATCCCAGATACATCAAACATGCTCGCCCTTTCAGCCGTGGGGCTTCATAATGTTACGGTCAATCCCACTATTCGTTGGTAAAAGAGTAGCCCAAGAGTTGGCGGTGGGTGGTGATGACTAGCTACCTTCCCTCTAGTCTTACACTACTAAATTAGGGACGGCTCGCGCCGATAGCCCTTGTGCAGCTTTGCGCGAAATTAAAAAAAAAACAAAAAAAACTTGTGGTAGACAAAAGAAAGAGTTTTTTTTATAAATATGATTTGAAACTCACAACAAAGTAAACAAGAGGAATAACATTAAAAAAACATTTACAAAGAAGCGCGATTTTCATCTCTTTGCTATATTTATATTATGTAAACAGTTAACGTAAGTTTTCTTAGTAGCTTTAACAAAGAAGTCACATTTGTAAATATAAACTGAAATTTTTGATCACGTGATAAAATACATAACCATGATATTGTCAAATAATTATGCTTATTAGAACTTCGTCCAGCTTATTTAGTCAGAAATTTTACAAAGCACTTCAAAGTACTTTATTATAATAATATTACAGATAATATTCATCCATATCTTCAGACGTGCCGTACTCGGTGTTTCCATCTCTTCCTCAGATTAACAGTTCAGAATGGCTGTAGTATTTTTGAAGTCGATCCATCAGTTATGTCATTCCCAAACTCCACTTGGAAAAGCATAATTCGCACGAGGCCTTTTCCTGCAGTTCTCTGTAACTTTTCTTGTTGTTGGCTGTCGTGAAAGAAGGTAAAGTATTGATCTTTTAAAACACTGTTATCGAAATGCTTCTGACAATTCAAAGTACCATATGACGTTGTACGAGACAACACCTGAGAAAATAAGTCTCGGAATGTATATCTCCAAATGCAGGGGTATTCTCTATTTTTTTATAATAAATCAGTATATACCTATGTTGTTATTAGAAGTTTAATGATTTATTAATGTTACTAAGAAACCTGTCAATATTTAAATAGAAAGAAACAACAAACTTTATTCGCTTTTTTAACGGCTGTCCCATTGCTAATAATGCAAGCAGTGGTAAATGATTGTCGTTTTGTATCTCGGAATGGTTGTTATGGGTATTAGCGCTTTTTATTGATAAGTAGAGAACAGCGTTTCGACCTTCCGTATATACACACACACACCTAAACTAAGAACAAACAAACGACAATAGATCCCAAGATACAACAAACTACAAAACTTTATACTGCTGCATACCATATGTTCCCGACATCAGTGAAACAATAACCAACATTTGGAAAAAAAACTTATAACAAAACACAACATTCTTGTAAACATCAAATGTATTCAAAAACCATGAACAAAACTAAAATCCATACTATGTAAAAACTACACTGACAAACACAACACCAACATAATTTACAAAATACAATGCAACAACTACCACGATTTCTACATTGGAGAAACAAGCAGAAAAATGGAAGCTAGATTCAAAGAACACAAAAAAAAAACATTCACACATTTTTAAACACTGCAACTCAAATAAACAAAACATAACCATAGAAAACGTCCAGATATTAAGTAGGGAAACAAATGTAAACAAACGCAAAATCAAAGAAGCCCTACTTATACAGCAACTAAAACCAAAATTAAACCATTATAAAGGAACACCTTTATACCTATACCAATTAACAACCTAATATCTACCTGCAACGCCCCTACAATCCTGCACCCAATTATACTTTACGAGTATTCCCTAAGACATGTGTCCCGCAACGGTTACTTGCAAACTCTCTCTTTCTCAACCTGAAAATGACCTAGGAAGGTCGAAACGTTGTTCTATCCTTATCAATAAAAGTGTTAATATCCATACTAGCCGTTCTGAGATACATTTTTATTTCAAGTGAGTTTCTCGTCGTGATTGTTGTTTTAGATCTTTCTCGTAAATCCATTGGTCATTTTACAAGAAATACATTTTTACACTCAACCGTAATAGTTTATTAAAACAAGTAAAAACTAGCAGATATGGACTATCCAATTAAAATACCACCCAAACACAGCCATTGTTTCGCTCCTCAAGGACATTGAAATTTTTTTGAAATCGTACATGGACGTTTAGGCTTAAACTTGATAACAATGAAATATCTTTTCATAGAGTATAATCTAAATACGATTTTATTACTTCTGTTCACTAATTTCTATTTTCAGTTCATAGGTTTTAACTGTAACAATACCTACAACCTTCAATTATTTCATGTGTTAAAACTCTATAAACAAAATATAAGACAGTGTCTTTATGCAGAATTTAAAAGTAATATGCAAATATATTTGTGTCTTGTGAATAGAATATCATACTGAACTTTCATATTGGATATCAACAAAACATAACATTTGGCTAGCATTTACTTGACAAACGTACGCCATCCAGAGGTAATTTCAAAAATCAGTATTTGGAAATGTTTATTTGTTTGTTTGTTTTTTATTTCGAGCAAGGTTACATGAGGTCAATCTGCGCTAGCCGTCCCTAATTTAGTAATGTAAAACTAGTGGAAAGGTAGCTAGTCATCATCAGCCATTGCCAACTCTTGGGCTATTCTTTCATCACCACCCATCGGCAATTACTCTTTTACCAACAAATACTAGGATTGACCATAACATTATAAAGCCACCACGGCTGAAAGGACAAGCACTTTGGTGTTACAGGGATTCGAACCCACAACCCTCAAATTATGAATAGAGCACCATAAATGCCTGGCCATGTCGGGCTATGTAGAAAGAAAAATGGATCTTATACAGGAGTCATTATAAGACCCTATAGAAAAGATAGTTGTGAAGATGAAGCTGATAGTGAAGTGGAGTTTCGATATAACAATGTAGCAAGGACTGGAAGCTTTCTTTTAGACCAAAGGCTATAATCACTCATGGTGGAAACTATTTCATATTCTTGATCTGTTCTTGATACAGAGAGGATGAAAGAAGGTTAGAAGAAGCCATCGCTGCTGCACAGAAAAGTCAAGTAGGTAATGCTTAATTTGGATATCTTGAAGAAATGTAGTGGCTTTTGGCATCTGAGGAATTGGTTGATTATCCCAGGCATTGTGAAGTTATAGGGAGAAAAGTGTATGCCAGAAAGAACTGAAGACCTTCCACGTTGAGCAGTCAATATCCCACTGAAGTTCTGTAAGTTCATGGGACAACTAAGACTCTCCCAAGCTGGAAAGGCATAGATACAGTATTGTGAATTGCATCAAGTAGTTAAAGTTAATACAAAATACAACAATGGCACATCCCATATGTATAATAACGTTTCGCTGTTCAGCTTGTCAGAATAGACATATCTGCAAACTTGAAGAAGAGAAAGAGGTTTTCATAAATCACTGACAGTGGTCTAAACTACCCAGTGGTACAGATGATGTCAGCGGGTACTTGCTTGCATTAACATTCTGCAATGGTAGTCAAATTAAGTAGGTTAACCTGCAGGTGATGTCCTCAGTGATAGGTGACACAATGTCTATCGCTAAGCTTGAATATTTCCGAACTCGAAGTCATAGAGCACTTGGAGAAATGACAACTTGATGATTAGACATAGTTGTCACTAATAATAAATTACACAAAAGGTTCGACTTTGTGCGATGTTCCATAGGATTGGCAACGTAGTTTCTATGAAAACTTGGTCACTTACACAGACAGTCTAAGGAGACATGGGAAAGCTATCACGCATGCCATCTGCTGATCATTACAACATTATTCTCTATATATTCACAAAAGGACTGCTGATTAAATCACCTTTTAAGCCAGTCATATTGAACTTGACATTGGATCAGAAGAAAAAACTGCCAGCAGTGGCCCATCCAGTGGCTGTGTCTATTACATCAAGAATATATGTTAACTCTCAGCCAAGACCTCCTCTTCTGTAGGTACTCTATGATGTTGTGATGCAACCAAAACAAGAATGTTCGGACCTAGTGGCCATGACTGCAGCAGTTATTCAGAAGTGAATCTCTTGAAAAGATATCTTAAGCACGAGATTACAATTATTTGGTTACACAAAGTGTAACTTTTTGATCAACTAAACAATTTCAATGAAAAATACTTTATTATTTGTTTTTGTTTGCTTGTTACAAAACAAAACTTACGAAACTCTACAGCCTAAAGAAAGATACAAATATTAAATAATATTTTATTAATTTTTTAAACATAGAAACAATAAATTTTTATTCCAAATTCTATGCAGTTTCTTTAATTATTACGGTTACTGTGATAATAAAAAACAGAGGGTATCAGTCATGTCCCACTACTGTGTGAGTGTTTTTCATTTTGTTTTAGCGCAAAGCTACATAATGGGTTATTATCCAAACACTTTTCAGTCGACCGTCATTCCTTCATTTCTTGGCAGATTGACTTGAAACTTGGTAAAGTCACACCTTAGTCTGATAAGCCAAGAGACATTGTTTTTCAGTTTTGTGACTTAACCCTTTTTAAGGATTTTATGAAGTCAATGGTCAAACAACTTAAAAATGTATGTTTTGGGTTCCTAAGTGGCTACTTTTTCAGCAGTCAAGTAATTACACAAAAACCACAATTTTAAGTGTGCCTTCCCCCTATTATTCTGACATATTTCAACCAATTTACAGGGAGCTTACATAAAGAGAGTTTTTAAAAGTTCCAAACAGAGATATAGACAATTTTGTAATTCCAAATTTTCTATGAAGGCTGTTGGAGCCATGAAGAGATACGTACAAACTTGGGGTTTAACATTTTGAATTTCGTAGTTTTTATGGATGTTTTTTGTTGTTGTTTTTTAATTACATATTAGGAAAGTAATTTTTCATGCCCTAAGATAACCTTTCATTAATCATGAATTTACATAACTTCAGGGAGCGGGTACTCCAGCTAGTTTTGCGATATATTTTTAACCAAGGTCGTTGATTACTAGATCAGCATGGCCAGGTGGTTAGGCGCTCAGTTTGAAATTTAGTCGCGATTTCGAATTCCCATCCCACTAAACCTGCTTGCTCTTTTAGTTGTGAAGGTTCCATAATGTGACATTGATAAAATAATAGCCCAAGATTTAGCGGTGTGTGGCGATAACTAGCTGTCTTCCCTCTAGTCTTTTACTACTAAATTAGGTACAGCTATAACAGAGAGCCTTCGTGTAGCTTTATGCAAAATTCAAAACAAACAAGGTTTAATCACCTCCTTAAAGTTCTGAAGAACTCCGTGAGCGGAACATTACGTATAAGATCAACCAATATGGTCGAAGTTGAGTAAACGAAAGGTGTAAAAAAATAAACTAAACTCAAGCTTCCAGAACAGACTGAAATATGGTTACACCCCCAAATTTCACTCTGACCTACCCAAGTCCCCGTCGCACCAAACATGCTCGCCCTTTCAGCCGTGGGGGCGTTATAATGTTACGGTCAAACCCACTATTCATTGGTAAAAGAGTAGCCAAAGAGTTGGCGGTGGGTGGTGATGACTAGCTGCCTTCCCTCTAGTCTTACACTGCTAAATTAGGGACGGCTAGCGCAGATAGCCCTCAAGTAGCTTTGCGCAAAATAAAACAAAACAAAACAAATAAACCTACCCAAGTTCATTCTCCCTAGTAAGGCCCGGCATGGCGAAGCTTGTTAAGGCGTGCGACTCCTAATCTGAGGGTCGCGGGTTCGCATCCCCATCGCGTCAAACATCCTCGCCCTTTCAGCCGTGCGAGCATTATAATGTTGCGGTAAAACCCACAATTCGTTGGTAAAAGAGTAGCCCAAGAGTTGACGGTGGGTGGTGATGACTAGCTGCCTTTCCTCTAGTCTTACACTGCGAAATTAGGGACGGCTAGCACAGATAACCCTCGAGTAGCTTTGTGCGAAATTCAAAACCAAAAACAAAAAAACAATTCTCCCTAGAGGCTTAAAAATCGTATTACCAATTTAAAAAATGTATTATTTTTTCACAAACTGTGAGAAAATTCAACAAAAATTATAATGTTCTCTCAAGGGAAAGGAGCTGGATCCGGGCTTGCTATTATTCAAGTAAATTATTACATGTGAAAAAGAATTAATTCAGAAAAGCGTTGACATGGTCTAATGTTCGGAACGTTCAGCAAATGCATCACAATATCTGTAAAATATTTATATTTTTGTGCATTTATATATATGATTTTTTTTTTGTGTGAAAACATTTTAGAGTAACTGAATTTATATTTATGCGTGACATTGTAACTCGACGACGTTTTCCCAGGAATTATATTAAATCATACCCTGAACGTCCTACCAATATACTTTGAACCAATGGACGTAAAAAAAATAGTATCACGTGACATCTTCACTTTTGAGTCATGATTTAACAACGTGATATTAGCGGGACTAGAACTTCACGAGGAAATTGTTATTCCTATAATATTCCCTGATGAAAGATGTGATAAAAGGCAGGAGTGGTATCCTAACTAAACGCATTCGTATCCTCTATATAGTTAACGCTGTGACCAGGGAGAAAAAACAACAACAACTACAATTGGAGTCATTTCTTCTGCACTACAATGGCAACAAAGTAAGTTTCTTTAGATTTTGTTTTTGGTTAAAACTGTCATATGGATTACAAATTAATCAAAACAGGAAAGCTAAATGGGATTAGGAGAAAGTTTTAATACGCCCATATTTTTTTTTGGTTCACAAAAGTATAAGAGTTTTCAGATCTTAAAAGTTGTGCCGTCTCGAAAATAATTTTAGCTCAAACTCACAATGACTTGCATCTCGATTTTAGTGACTGCCGACAAAGAAGAAAGGTGTAAAATAAGGCGAAGCGATAGAAAGATCTCTTGACTTTTACATAACAAACAATGAAATTAGTATATATTTATATATTTAATAATAAGGCGCAATCTATTGAACTTATTCAGGGTTGTTCTTGTTCAAAGGACACGAAAGAACTTTAAGTGGTGCAGACATAACTTGATTTCAAACATATCATCTGATTCTTTCTTGTCGATTTATCTAGATATTAATTGCAGTCACTTGCATATTGTTCCTGTTTTCTGAAAGATCGTTTCATTTCTTGTTTTGAAAGTAGTCTAGTGATTACCTTGCTGGGTTTAAGATTCGAGCCTGCGATATCACTGAGTGGATTGGGTTTCAGGTTTTGAATACTGTGAGCATTTATAGTTTCTCATTAGTTACCTTCACTGTTGTTAGCAGTTCTAAATTAAGAACGAGTTTGCTTGAATTTTAATCTGTGACCCGATCAGTTAACTCATGCGTCTAATAAGATACTGTTCATGTTGGGAAAAAAAAATCTTTTAATCACATAAATCAAATTTTGTCCTTTTTTTTTTTTGCACTATAATTATCCAACTATTTCAATCCAAGTTATATTATTTACTTTATGTGTGTTTACATTTAGCAAAGCCACCTTGGACTATCTGCTGAGTCCACCGACAGGAATCGAACCGCTTATTTTAGCGTTCTAAATCCGTAGACTTACCGCTGTACTAGCGGGGACAATTTACTTTATTTTAATAATTATCAACAGTCCCCTTACCGCCACATCGTTTAAATTGTAAAGTCGATCCATATTCGATTCAATAGTCTAATAGCAAATTCATTAATAAAAACTAACTGACAATTGTTGACTTTTTTTTTACGTAGCTTTGACCTTTGACATTATAGATCCAACGAAAAACAACCAGCTTTTTACACACATTTCATCCCTCAATTTTGCCCTAAATTCCTTCCTCGACACACATGAGCGGAGGCAGTGAATACAATGCTGTCCGATTTTTCTAGAGCGTAAATGCATTAAGAGAACACTTAGAGCAGCACAACTGCAAGTGACAGGATGCGAAAATCTTGAGCAGAATATAATCCTCTTCAGTAATCAGTACAAGATGGAGGGATGAACGTTTGCAACGCTTACTTTATTATTTCGATGTCTTATATTCAGTTTTAAAAACAAAATAAATCCGACACAGAAATATTGTTTTATTAATATATATATATATGAGAATCAATTATTTATTCTTATTAGTAGTGGTTTTGGCTACTTTCACTAATTAGTTCCTGTTAAGTTCTATGACACTCTCTAAAGAGATAAAGGTTTTACAACCAAGGTAGTCATCAGACATAAGCTTAGTGTTTATTTTTAGTTTCCTCTGGTGTAGTTAACTCGGCGTTATCGGGTTTTTTCTTAGGATCATTCAATAACAGCTGATGCCTTCTGACTTACAACGTAATTTCTTCAAAGTGAAGAAGTATGAACAGATATTATAATACTTTAAAGTTGTTTAAAGCTTATATCACAAAATGTCTTTACTACATGCGTTTCCAATCATTTCTCTAACACTCACTAGTTTAACGGTTTCTTTTTTCTTTTCTTTTTTTGCTCGTGACACCCTAATCCCATTTACCTTGCTTTACGCGACACTTCTAGCAACTTGCAGTGACACACGGTTTGGAAGCCATTGCGCCAGTCCTTTATCTATACCCACATATTTCTTTCCCTAACGTGAATATTTTTTCCACGCAAAACGCTTTGGAAGCATCTTTTACAAAGAAGTAATTATATAAATATAATTATATAAAGTTTCCCTTTTTGTTTTTCAGGGAGGGTTGGTTTGGTTTGTTTCGAATTTCGCGCAAAGCTACACGAGGGCTATCTCCGCTAGCCGTCCTTAATTTAGCAGTGTAAGACTAGGAGAAAGGCAGCTAGTCATCACCACCCACCGCCAACTCTTGGGCTACTCTTTTACCAACGAATAGTGGGATTGATTATTACATTATAACGCCACCACAGCTGCAAGGGAGAGCATGTTTTGTGTGACGGGGATTCGAACCCGCGACCCTCGGATTAAGAGTCGAGTGCCTTAATCACCTGGCCATGCCGGGCCTTGGGGAGGGGGAACTTTTAGGATAACTGGAGTGCTGTGAAGAAACTTTAGAGTTTAGTTTCTTGGGAGATGGCGGTTACACTTTAAATAATGTGTATGTGTGTGTATTTTTCTTATAGAAAAGCCACATCGGGCTATCTGCTGCGTCCACCGAGGGGAAGCGAACCCCTAATAAAGCTTCACAATGAGCTATCTGTGCTCTGTACATCACGAGTATCAAAACCCGGTTTCTAGCGTTGTAAATCCGAAGACTTACAGCTGTCTCAACATTTTAAATAAGTAATAGTAAAATCCTTAAGAATTAAACGAATTATTTATTCTTGAAATAGTAAACATGAAATATATTAAACATTTTGCATCCCTAGACAAGAACAAGATTAGCTCTTTGCCATCGCATGTTAAAGTGTTTTTCCTTCTTCTAACAATCACACTATTCTAAGATTCTGCTGAGAATTCCTCACTATCATAAAAATATATATAAATTCCACGTGAAATAGGAATATTTCATTGAAAGTCACGTGCGGAATAAATCTTCCATTTCGCGATGAAATATTCCATTTAATTATCTGTTTACAATATACGAACGTAAGACTTTTTTTTTTAATGATACGAAATTAACGTTAACAATATATAGAACATGTAAAACTGAAAACACGAAGAGCCCATTTTAAAATATATATTCGAAAAGAGAGTAAAATTAAAATCCTAATTAAAAAATACGAACTATTCTGTACTGGAAGACATTGTAGTATTTTCGTATAGACTTCGAAACGTTGTCCCACTCTAGAAACAGGAAGGAATAACCCTTTAAATCCAAAACTACATTGTGACGTCATAGACAAACAGTATTGTTAATCATGTTCCGAATGTTTAATTTTTGAAAACCTGAAGTTTGTTGATTCGTTAAATTTACTTCACACTTGTGCCTAAATGTTACATCTCTGACATAATATCAAAACCCGAATTTTAGTGTTATATGATCTTAGACGAATACTTGGGCTACTAAAGTGCAAATAATTAGGCTTAGCTAAAGCAACGTGTGTTCAAATTGAAACTATTTTTTTCAGACACAGGCCATGGGTGATGTAGCCGTATAAAGACAAAATGGTTGTGATTGACATAATATAAAAACCCGAATTTTAGTGTTATATGCTCTCAGACGAATAGTTGGGCTACTAAAGTGCAAATAATTAGGCTTAGCTAAAGCAACGTGTGTTCAAATTGAAACTATTTTTTTCAGACACAGGCCATGGGTGATGTAGCCGTATAAAGACAAAATGGTTGTGATTGTATTTGTGTTAGCATATAGATAGTTAGGCAATGGGATAATCTTGTAAAGTCAAAGACAGGCAATAGTGTTATTATTTTCTGAAAAAACAACAACACTCTTACAGTTTGTATCCTACAATTGTTGAAGGCGTGATCATGAAAAAATCTTGTATTTTTATATGTACAGCTTCAAAGCATTACTGCTGTTGAGGAGCACTTTTTTCATTTTCGCTATGAAAAAGCGTTTGAAACTCTATTAAAAGACTGGTTTTATAATTATAACTTTCCAAAATACACCACAGTTAAGTACAGTGCAATATAGCTTTCTTGTTATGAGAAGTTACATTAAGAAGTTATACCTAGATTATTGTTTGTTTTTCGGATATTGTTATATATAAGAGAACAGTAACATATCGCACGACCTTCTCGATTAAAAGCTTAGCCACTGACAGTTATTTTCTTTACGTGTGTGTGTTTATTCCAATTTGCAAAGACGAATGCTAAAAAATAAACTACTTTGAAATCTTTGCATAACACATGTAAACTCGATTATACTTTTTCAAGGTGTTATTTTTAAATTTGGCTGTAGGCACAAGGCCCGGCATGGCCAAGCGTGTTAAAACGTGCGACTCCTAATCTGAGGATTCCGGGTTCGCATTCCTGTCGCGTCAAACATCCTTATCCTTTCAGCTGTGGGGGCGTTATAATGTGACGGTCAATCCCACTATTCGTTGGTAAAAGAGTAGCACAAAAGTTGGCGGTGGGTGGTGATGACTAGCTGCCTTTTCTTTAGTCTTACACTACTAAATTAGGGACGGTTAGCACAGATAGCCCTCGAGCAGCTTTGTGCGAAGTTTAAAAACGAACGAACAACCAAGCTCTAGGCACAAAATGCTCGTAAAGTTTGTATTTTAGAATACAATATCTAATGTCTCGCTAACCAAAATTTCAAGTTTTCTAAATTCAAACAAACTTAAATGCTAGAATTTAAATTGAAGAAAAAAGAGAAATATATATATCGTTCTGCCACAGATAAAAAAAACCAGACTAAAAATTAATAACAATTACAAAATGCCCTTATACTAACACAAACTTCTCGGTGGGACAGCAGTAAGTCTTCGGACTTACAACGTTAAAATCGGAAGTTCGATTCCCCTCGATAGGTACCACAGATAGCCGGATAAGGCTTTGCTATAATAAAAGAAATATTCCCATACTAACGTACGAGAAAAAGAGTTTTTTTTCTAATTGAACACAAAGCTACACAATGAGCTATCTGTGATCTGCCCATCACGAGTATCAAAACCCAGTTTCTAGCATTGTAAGTCCTCAGACATACCGCTGTGCTACTGGGGAGCAGCTCTCTTGTGTGCGTGCGTCACTATACATACATATACTTTCCCCACTCTGTGTATGTGTTTATTAAAATATTTGTTTGTTCTCAAGCGTGTGTGATTTTAATTATTGAAGTGCAGAAAAAGAGTTCTTAGTTTCGCATAAGGAACGCACCAGCAGAAAAATGTTCATAAAGTTCTCAAATTCTCTCTTCTTCTTTCTGAAAGCACACACACACAAAGTTAACTATGAGTTATGCTGCTTGATGAATTTGGTCGATGTGCTTCTTTATAGACATGTCACGTGGTCGAATCACGAGCCTCACTTCCATTGTCATCGCAGTCTAGGCTCATGGCCAGGGGTGTATTAATTCATCAAACTATCAAGCTGCTGGAATTTCCCTTCACCATCACATCAGCGAGCACTAGAACTGCGGTGGAAAATAGGAGCCAGTAATTACTTCCTCATTCTGTCAGTTTCGGTCTTGTGATAGACGCTCGGGATTAATACTTCAGTTATCCATATCCAACCTTCCTCTGGTGGGGGAGAGGGGTTTTCCTTTTGGTATTCCTGACTAAATAACACACGTCTCTCTGACTTTCACATTGAACGTATACGTTAACACAATTTTGTGTTTTACAAATGCTAAAGTGTGATGGCAGAATATTATTTGAATAATTACGAATTCGTTCTTCAGTGGAATTTACGTTTCTTTTATTTTATCATTTGTTCTCTTGATTGATTTATTAAGATTATATTCAAAAGAAGTAACCAGTGTTGCTTCAATAAAGATGGCGTAGTAATACTTGTTAATATTTATTCAAGTACTGCAAAGACATTCGCTTTTCATATTATTATTTTTTCTACTGCGAAATTATTTCTAATATCGCAGGAAAATCTATTGAAATGTGAGGTATGTCACACATGCAGACCCAAAATAATCACTTTTGTGCATACAGACATAGATTAGTTAAATTTGAGGATTTAACCATTTCATGTAAATCGGTAGCATCGGTAACTATCGGCAACTCGTATTTAAGTTACAACTTATTTTCTATTGTGTAGGACAACAAAATCTTCTTAACTAATTCTAAGGATTTGGCACTTCCTTTATGGCTCAGAGACATAGTGAGTTACCAAGACCATCAAAACCAAGATTCATACACTTGTCAATAAGACTCTTTGTAACGTTCTACACATTAAATTACCTGATGTCATCTGTAACATTGATCAATGGGAACAAACACAGCAGCTATCTGTCCTGGAAGAAACAGCGAAGGACATGGGGCTGGATGGGTCACACGTTCAGGAAGCCTCATAGTAATGTGACAAGACAGGCACTTGAATGGATCCCACAAGAAAAAAAAAGGAAATTGGGGAAGTCAAGGCCGTTGGATTTTTATGGGCTCAGCCGAGGAGGACAACCCAATTTCGGGGTTGATGGCATGAAATAGTCATGGCCATATTTTCCAGCCAAAACTAAGAGGAATAAGATTATAATAATAGATCTTCCATGTGAATTAGTCAATTATTAAAGTTACAATATATTTACAGCTTATTTCCAAGAGAAGGGGCCAAAGATCGCTTGGAGGGGTCACCTGTTTTAACCACTCGCACAACTAAGCAGTAGGGTGTTGTCTGACAGTTAGTTAGCAGACACTAAAATTATGTCGCATAATGGATGCTTAACGTTACAGTTTGTACTATTGTGACACCAGTAAAACGCACTCTGTAGGCTACAACACAGAATGACATATGAACTTCTCTTAATTTTGGTTTTTATTTTCTCTTCAAACAGAACTCTTTCGGGACTCTGCAGAAATACATCAAGTTTTTTACTGTGCCGACCAACAGAAACTTTACACGTAATTTTAAGGATTTTTAGTCTTCCATGCGATTATTGCGTCGGACAGCAAAAGCGTTATAGTTAATTTAGTGCTTATGTGTGAATCAGTTAATGGAATTATATAAGTTGCAACGTATTACAAATTATTTTATATTGTTTCGAACACTTAAAATTTTATGGTAAACACAGAGATCTCTAAATCTTACTCTATATGCATCAAGCGAGTACCAAAGTCGACGATTTTTTCGAGCTCCCTCTATTGGCTCTGCTTTATTACTTTGTGTAGTTCAAAATATATCGTGGTTATAAAGAACCTCCGCATAGTTGAAATCAATACATGTTAGAAACCACATGCCCTCGAGGAAAATTGTTTCACCAGAGGTGCACCGAGAATTATACTTTTCATGAAGTAATATATAAGAATTGTGTGATGCATTTCAAAACATATTGTGTATACTGCATGCATAAATTGCTTCTCTTTTTGCAAACTGGCACTGAGTTTATTTGAATAAACTAGGTATCAATACCCATTGTACTGAGAGGATCCATGAATTGTGTTTATTTGGTAATAGACTTAATATGCCGACTGGGAATGACAGAAAACACGTTGAAAACTCTTGTTAAAACTTTTTTAACATTCTGCACAGTATTGAAACTTCCTGAATAAAACTCTTGATTCTTAACGCGTCTTTGGGATAAGTAGTTTCTAAGATGTAGTGATTTTAGATATGACTAGAGAATGTCTGTACGAGTTGTATTTATAGAATGTACAAATCATGACTTTATTATGATAAACGTGTAAAAAAAAATCTATAAAATTATTTAGCAATGCTATAGGCAAGAAAAGTGCAAACATAAAAGTAGGTGGCAAGTTCGAATCCCAGACGCACCAAACATGCTCGCCCTTTCAGCCATAGGGCGTTATGTGATGGTAAATTCCATTATTCGTTGGTAAAAGAGTAGCCTAAGTGTTAGCGAGGAGATGATGAATAGCTGCCTTCCCTCTAGTCTTACACTGCTAAATTAGAAACGGCTAGCACAGATACTCCTCGTATAGCTTTACGCGAAATTCAAAAACAAACAAACCAAAGATGCTCGCCCTTTCAGTCGTGGAGGCGTTATAATGTGAGATCAATCCCACTATCGTGGTAAAAAGAGTAGCCCAAGAGTTGGTGGTGGGTGGTGATGACTAGTTGTTTTCCCTCTAGTCTTACATTACTAAATTAGGGAAGGCTAGCGCAGATAGCCTTCGTATAGCTTTGCGCGAAATTCAAACCAAATCAAACCAAACCATAAAGGTAGAATTACATTATGTTTGTTACATACATTTATAGGACCTAGGAATTGCTTTATTAGTGAGCTTTATTCATAGACCTTATGCTTCGATAATCTCTTTAAGGGCAGCCTAAACTTTATTACTCCAAATAACCCACGAGTCTTAACCGAAAGTAGTTTGAATAGTCACTCAAATGAGACCTTTGGAATTTTGTATAAAAGCCTCATAGTTGTTGAAAAATTCAGGACACACGAAACAATAAACTCTAACCAATGAAACAAATTGTTAAAGACTAATGAAGATTAACTTTTGTAACACAAAATATTGTAGCCTTTTTAAATAATTACAAACTAGCTGCCGCGTTCACCTTATGTCATTTACAAATGTTCGTTTCTTCGGTATCATTTACGATCTGTGTGTTTATCTGATACCATATTTAATATTTCTGTGTTCAACTTATACCAGTTGCAACCTGTGTTTTATCTGATACCACTGCAATCTCCGTGTGTTTATCTGTTATTAAATACAATCTGTATGTATTTATCGGATACCAGTTTCAATCTATGTGTGTTTTTCTAATACCAGTTACAATATGCGTGTAGTTATCTGATACTAGCTACAACCTGTGTGAATTTATCTGATGCTAATTACAATCTATGCGTGTTTATCTTATATTAGTTACAATTTATGTGGTCCAACAGTAATTATGAAGGCTTATAACGCTAAAAACCGGATTTCCGTTCTTGTGGTGAGCAAACCATAGTTAGCCCAATGTGTAGCTTTGTTCTTAACAATAAAATAAACAAGTAACTTGTGTGTATCGATTTGATACCAGTCACAATCTGTGTATATTTATCTGAAATCAAATACAATCTTTGTGTATGTGCTGCTGATACCAGTTTCAACAAGATTATTAAGAATTATTAATTTAAGAACTGAAAACAGGGGCCTCCAAAAATGTAGATGAGCCAGCAGCTTAAAGTAGAAACACATTCTACTAAGATTTGAAACAAAGTGTTGACATTATTACTTCAAGCTACAAATCCCTATTTTTGATCTTACTAAATGTTTTAGCTTCTAGACATGCTTAAGGGTTATCCGCACTAGCCGTTCATAACTATTAAATGATATATTAAATACGTAGCAAGTCTACGTCACCTACTGCTAGTGCTTGGCCTTTTAACGATTAGTGAGATTGACCGTCACATTATACGTCCTCACTATTGACAGGGTGGAATTAACTCGGCCACTGGTTTCGATCTTGAGACTACTAAATTGAAATTAAAGCGCCACTAGTACACTACGTCACATAATACATTTCTCTTATAATTTAGTCAAAATTAAGCCTTTTTTTCTTATCAAGGCGTTAGTTTTGCATCGTGAACATACGGAGTCTCACGGAAACAAACTTAGCCGTTTTCAAGGCTAGAATGAAATCATCAGCTATTTCAGTGACTCTTCAGCGATTCCTTAAGTTGTTTTTGTTTTGTTTTTCAGTAAGTATTCATGTAAATAAAAACAGTTAATTCAATGACATTGTATTAATACACATACTTTAAATAACTATGAGCTTTTTTTTGACAACATTTATTAGTTTCTAAAATACAGACTCTACAACAAGTTGACACACTTTCTACAACAACTTGAACCAATTTTAGGATGGCAAAATGCCAGCATTGTGAGTTCTCGTGTCACCTGGCATTTCCAAAATAGTCTGGATAGATGCTTTGGCTGAACTGAACAAAAGGGGCCTGAAAGTTATTTAACAAATAAAGTTCTTATCTACTGTAGAATAGAGTAAAAAACCATTCAAAGAAACCATTTCTTCTCATTGTGATCTCTGGGGCTAAGAAGTTAATTTGCGAGGAATCATTTACGAACTTTTTTCAAACTGTGTTTACGAATCAACCGTTTCCGTTTGGGCAGAATCGTTAAAAGTCAGTTACAGGCTAGTATTTGTTACATATGCAGTTACTTGGGTATCTACATCAACGGTACAGTCAGGTTGTAATGACATTCTAATTAGACTGTCATTTGTAATCCTTATGTCTCGTTGGCGAAGTCTTAATAGTTATTATGTAAGTATTTCTTCAATTGACAGTTTTAAACCTCTTATAAGAGCTGCTGTTCCTAACTGATGTGTGTAAGCCGTTTGTTTTGTTTTTTTGTCATATCATAGCGAGTAATAAAACATTTTCTTATTTTTGAAATAAGGATAATAAATTACTGATTGCGAAATCTACATTTTGTAACTGACCAGCTCGTAATGTCTTTAGAAGTTTAAAACATAGCATTAGTTGCAATACTATTACAACTGTTGTTTTCGTCTGCTGCCATTAACTTCGGTTTCTCATCCAAAATGATCTTTAGATATGGTTAGTTTTCAACTAAACATTTAAAATAACAAGTTATTTGTAAGGAAAATATTTTTTTAAGTACAACCCATAACTATTTATTTATTAATGTTGCATATAAATGACAGCAAATGGTAACCAAATTCCAGTGTCTCATTTTTGGTAAACGCATATACACACATATATTGGTCATCTAACACAAAAGCTTTTACACATGGATCCAAATCAGTTCTTTTCTCTTAATGAATTTGGTGTAACCTATGTTTTATCTGTAGAGTACAGACAACTTATTTCGAAACCACTAGTTTAAAGAGCTACGGACGTATGTGCGTTGCTTTTGGTTTTTATGTTAATTCAAATTTGAAAATTTTAAATACGTCGTCTATTTTACAATTTGACAACAGACAGCAGTACGGGTTTAGTTTGTCGCAGACGATTTTGGGGCCTAGCGTCTGTTGTATATTTTGTTGCCATTCTTGTTTTCAATATCTCATGTAACCGATTAACACATTCCTTCTACATGCCCATTGTGTTTAACTGTAACTTATTCTTGTTGGGTGATTGGTATTGTATTTCTTAATAGCTGGTCGTACATGTTTCTGGAGAATATTATCTGTACCACCATAACGTTTAGATATATCTTATTAAAAGAAGAAAGAAAACAGGCCTCCCATGCTATTTCCTCCTAATTCGAATGTTCGTCAAGCTAACAAAAATAATGCTCGTGTATGTGAAACAAGCTTGAAATGTGTAAGATATGTATAACTTAACAGGCAGAACTGAGAACGTTTCTTTCAGGTATCAATTTATAACTCAGATTTGTGAGCAATGTCCTCCAGTTCTGCTTGCATCTAGTTGCTGAAGTTTTTAACATAAATATATAGTTTTTCCGATCATCAGCGAAAGTGTGTTTGTTTTGTTTTGAAGCACAAAGCAACACAGGGGACTCTTCGTGCTGTACTCCCCACAGGCATCGACACCCATTTTTTAGGTAGAAAAGCCTTCAAACATATTGATGAAAAACTCGGGGGAGCATTGATGAAAATAATCCTGTTTACCTCCTGATGTACAGGACATTTACACCCTCTACCCCACAACAAAAAAAGTTATGGATACTCATATTACTGAGCTACAGATACACGGCCTAAGCTTACTTTGGCCATCTTTACAACATAAAGTTAAGAAAACATTTGTTATTTTTTTGCCTAAACGTTATGTCAAGTTCTCTCGAACGTGACGTGCACTTAGTGTGTTTTTGTTGTTCTTGTTATGAACCAAAGTCAGTTCTTGCTCCAGTGGAACTGGACAAAAGGCCTGAACATATTTTTCTATCTAATCTTATTAATTTACCATTTTATAAACAATAATTTCTTTTTATTTTCGTTCGCTTCTTTCTTTACTCCCTTTGTTGCTATTTTTTCTCCTACTTCTATCTTATTTCGTTATTAGGTTTTCTCGTCATACTCCTTCCCCTTTCTTTTCGTCATTATCCCGCAGAGTTGAAGAAATATACATACTGAATACAGCCAGCAGGTGGTGTTGTAATCACTGCCACCATGGAGTATTTGTATTTATTGATTTTAATTGTGAAAACGTTTTAGCTTTATTAACTGGTCTTACTCTGTGAACTGAGTTGAACACTTGTCAAGCGTCCATCCTCCTTGGCACAGTGGTATGCCTACGGACTTATACTGCTAAAAAATCGGGCTTCAGTACCCGCTGTGGGCACAGCCTAGATAGCTCTCTGTGCAGCTTTGTGCATAATAACAAACAGTTATTAAGTGTGGGTCAAATATGCTGAAAGGTTTCAACGTACAATTTTATAGTATTTGAGAAGTTAATAGCTTTTACATAACATGTAAGATATTTTTGTCGAATGTTGAAGTCATTAATCAGAGCTGGTTAAATGTAGATCGAAATAAAAGCAACTTACAACACGCCAGAAACAAGATTAACCCGTTTAATGTTTTCATACCAATATACATATATGTCAATATACATACGTGGAACGAAGTAACTGTGCTTCTAGTGTTATGCACTCAGCGACTAGCATGTTATTTAGAAATTACAAGGATGCACATACATACATATACTTCTGTTATTTCCTCTTTCGTTGGATATTCTATTAATTATGTTCCGACTTAATTTCGGGCTGTTCTGCCAACAGCCTGTTCTACTGTAATTTATTACGAAAATCATATGTGCTGTTTATTCCATTCTTAACAATAGGAGAAATTATTTATTGGTTTTAATGAAAAGCAAGTCAAGCACTTAAACAAGAGTTAAAAGCAATAACTTAACAAAGTCTATTTTGTAAAATAAAGATAATAGTGTGCAAGAAACCTAAAACTCTGCTGTGAATAGAATGCACTGAAATATCTGTTTATGATATTTTCAGTCGTAGTGTTTACAATTCCAGTGCTTTACCCCATACCTCACTCTTGTAAGTTTGCCCTTTAATCATACCCTGTAAGGGACTACATAGTCCTTGTCATAGTTACTTCCTTACATGTCCCATTCCTCGTCATCATCCTTCTTGTATGCACTATGGACCCCAAAGAAGCAAGGCTACAGTAGTGCTTCCACCCTCCCATTATTTAGTTTCATTCACAGTATTTGATATTTTGTTGAAGGATTTATCTTCCACCCCTGGTAATATATCTCTTACAACCACACCAGTCCGCCACCTACTTGCTGTGTATTGGTCCCTGGTCGCTCAACAGCAACACAAAACTATTATTAGTTCATATATTTGGGAACATATATAAAATTACTGAAAAAACACAAAGAAAATTACAACTTCCAGCGTATTCTCTTTCTAAAACTTTTAAACCAACTGCTTATAAACAGACGTTATTTAACACCATGTGGAGAAGCTGGATTAGAATCAAGATAGATTGTTTACCTAAATCTGTTTCTGCCAGCACAGTAGCATGTACGCTAATGAATTATGTTTATGAATGAAACCAAAGTGACACCAAAGAAACACACATCTATCATTCCTCGCCATCATCCTTGTTGTCTGCATTATAAACTCAAAAGAAACAAGGGTATAGTAGTGGTTCCACCCTCCAATCATTTTGTTTCCATTAGAAATTACAGGGATGCACCAACATATACACATAAAATACTTCTGTTATTTCCTCTTTCGTTGGATATTCTGTTAATTATGTTCCGACTTAATTTCGGGCTGTTCTGGTACCAGTCTGTTTTATTAATGCTATACAAATGCATGTTTGTTAGTGAATAAACTAAATCACTTAATAAAATATTCAAAGATGTTTAAAAAATTATGAACCCGACTGTATAACGTTGTGATAAAAAGAAGATATTTTTAGATTTTTGTAAGTGTTCCCAAAAACCTAATTTGGATAGTTTTAGTTTTATATAGTACAGTTGCTAAGTTAGTGGAGCGTGGATCTCAAGGGTATATCCTTGTGTCACGTTTCGCTTGACAGTATTCAATGCGCGTAGTTTCGATTTTTTTTTCTTGTCGTCATTGTTCTTACTATTAATATTTGGGAGGCCCGGAATGGCCAGATGGGTTAAGGTTTTCGACTCGTAACTCGAGAATCGTGGGTTCGAATCCCCTTCACACCAAACATGATTGTCCTTTCAGCCGTGGCGGCGTTATAATGTTACGATCAATCCCACTCTTCGTTGGTAAAAGAGTAGCCCAAGAGTTGGCGGTGGGTGATGATGACTAGCTGTCTTCCCTCTAGTCTTGCACTGCTAAATTGGGGACGGCTAGCGCGGATAGCCCTCGTGTAGCTTTGCGAGAATTTCAAAAAAACAAACAAGCAATTAATTTTTGGTGTAATTATTTATATTATTGTATTATATGTATTTGTTTTATTTATACAATTTTTATGCTCTCTCCATAAGAGTGGTTAAATAAAATAAGTACAAAAAAGTCATAAGCTATGAACTATGCAAGGTCATGAAATGATACGATGTTTATTGAAGTTACAGTTTTTGTAAGTTGAAAATGTTATCCATGATGTATGTTTGGATATATAGCGCTTAATAACATTTTCATTATTTACAATGTCATGTCACGTGGGAAGAAGATATGCTTCTTACCTAAACATTAAATAATGAGGATATAATATTTTTAATGGGGCACTGTGAGGCTCTAAAAGTCAAGTCCTGGAAAAAACGATACATCTTAAACGTAAGTTTGTATTCTTTGTTGACCTTGACCCTTTTAAATAGGTATTTTATAACTATTTCGGTGCTGTTTACGTAGTTCGAGTGTTAAAACATATTTTCCCTTTCATTTTTTTATTATTTTAATGTGTTTTATTACAAACATTATAGTTTTCCTAAGTCACTCATTCATACGGCCAGACGATTTTTGTATTTCCTAAATTACCCAATGACGCAGTCGTGAGGCTTTTGCATTTTGCTTTTAACTTGTATTTCGCGAAGTTTATTCAACCCTAACTTAATGTTCTGGTAATGTATTATTACAGCAGAGACTGGTCATGCAAGTGTAATATATTTAAGTTTGAAATATTTTAAAATAACATCACATCACCTTCAAGAGTTTAAAATTAGGGACGGCATCAGGTAAATACAACATACGAACGAAACACAACTGTAAATGGTATACTTGATGTGGAATTATTTGTGTGACCAATAGCATAGTTGTATTCTTGAAATATAACATTGAAGTTCAAAACGCTCTTCAATAAATCAGTGTGTTAAACTTGAGGATTTTGAACGCAGAGGCCTGGCATGGCCAAGCGCGTAAGGCGTGTGACTCGTAATCTGAGGGTCGCGGGTTCGCGCCCTCGTCGCGCAAAACATGCTCGCCCTCCCAGCCGTGGGGACGTATAATGTGACGGTCAATCCCACTATTCGTTGGTAAAAGAGTAGCCCAAGAGTTGGCGGTGGGTGGTGATGACTAGCTGCCTTCCCTCTAGTCTTACACTGCTAAATTAGGGACGGCTAGCACAGATAGCCCTCGAGTAGCTTTGTGCGAAATTCCAAAACAAACAAACAAACTTGAACGCAGAACTTGAGATTAGATCCACCTCGTGGACACAGCGTATATAGCACAGTGTGCAGCACAAACATAGTAAACAGAATAAAAAAAATAACTCTAAAGTTGGTGAAATTTAACTGAATGGACGACAACTGCCTGTTATAGAAACACAAGTGTAGAGGACGAAGTTTTGAAAGCCTTTCGTCCATCAGAGAATACTCTAATGGTATTGCACATTATAGCACATTGTGCAGCATAGGGCTTAAAAACACATATAGTAAACAAATAAGAAAAATACTCTAACGGTATTTTAAATTATTCCCATGATCACAAACAGTACGTATCGTACTAAAGTTTTATCGAAGTTAGCCTAATTCTGTAATCCTGTCAGAAATCGATTTTATTTATACTTTACTTACCAAGTGTTTCAAAAATGTTTAATAATTAATTAAATCAAGTAGTCACACCAAAAGACTAATTGTTAAAAACTTTCTAAATAATCTTATATTTGGTTGCTCAGGAATAAACTCTTATTGACTTAATTTGACCCGGCATGGCCAAGCGTGTTAAGGCGTGCGACTCGTAATCTGAGGGTCGCGGGTTCGCATCCCCGTCGCGCCAAACATGCTCGCCCTTTCAGCCGTGGGGGCGTTATAATGTGACGGTCAATCCCACTATTCGTTGGTAAAAGAGTAGCCCAAGAGTTGACGGTGGGTGGTGATGACTAGCTGTCTTCCCTCTAGTCTTACGCTGCTAAATTAGGGACGGCTAGCACAGATAGCCCTCGAGTAGCTTTATGCGAAATTCAAAAACAAACAAACAAACAAGTTTATATATATATATATATATATATATATATATATAAACAACTGTAATCACATTTGGTTGCTCAGAGACAAAAATTACTCGAAACCAAAAAAATATAAATAATTATATTTGGCAGATAAGAAATAATATTAACCTAACTTGAGTAACAAAACAAAATGTTAAACATGGAATATACCAGGAAGCAAGAAGAAGGCGTGTACATGATGTAATATGAGTGGTTTGTTTGTAGTTAAGGGCAAAGCTACACAAGGGGCTATTTTTGTTCTGCTCACTACGAGTACCGAAACCCGGTTTCTAACGTTGTAAGTCCGCATACGTTTATAAGTATGTTGTAAGATAACGTACACATATATATACGTACAGACACACATGTTTAAATATAACCTATATTCGATAACCACTCTCAAAATACTTAGCAGTGCACACAGATGCAACAGCCAAATAAAAGTTACAGATATGGAACGGAAGTGTGTGTGTCCCTGTGAAAAGGTTAGTTGTAGCAGTAGACTAAACCACACATCAGTAAGCGATACACTATCATATCGATGTCATATTCCTTTGCAGACGCAAAACAAATTTAAATTAAGGGCGCATTTGGATGCTCGAGTCACCACAATTTCCACATATAAACTACCAACCACTTTTTATGCATTGCTGTGTGAAAGTGGCTTATTCTGTAGAAACGAAAAATAGGAATATATAAGTCGTTAACTGGAGATAAAACTTAGCCCTTAAAGTTGGCTACCAATCATACATTTTGTTAGTTTTAGAGAAAGGCTACATTAGACTATCTTCTGAGCACATTGGAGGGAAACAAACCCCGAATTTTAGCGTTCTAAGTTCGTAGACTTACCGTTGTCACATTGGGAGATCCTGCATTCTATTTTAAAAGGTATCATTAGAAACAAAACTTAAATAGATCCATTAATCCCGATTTTAGTCAACGAGTAAGGCGAAACCAAGTAGAAGTGGTCATGTGAAACACTCAAATAAACCCTAAGTACAAACTACAAAGTGAAAACACTAAAATGTGTCTCACTGAACGGGACATCTAAAGAGAGAAAAATTCAACAGCAACAGGAATACACCTTTATCAAATGCAGCACATTCACATGCCTCTAACAGAAGAAAAACTTTTCAAGTTAAATAAAAAAAGAGAGATATATGATCAGAAGGTATGCACATCTAAACTAGTGTTCACTTTTTGTAGCCAAAAGTTATAGAAAGTATATGCTCTTAAAATAATATAAAAATAGGAGTAACAAGTTATAAAAGGTGCTCTAACGTTAATATTTTTTTTATCATGAACGTATTGGAAAGGAAAACCGGGGGGGGGATCAGTTATGTTTATCACTCAGGGTAGGTTTAGTTGTTGTTTTTTTTGTTTGTGTGCGATGTTACACACTTTAAGACGTATTGGACGTTAATTTTATAGTTCGTCAAAGCTATATAGATGCTATACTATATATCTTTTTTTTTAAATTTGAATAATGAAATTAACACAACAACTTCGTTCTTTTTATTACTCTTTACTTTTTCATTAAATGATTTTTAGGATTCTTTAACTTCTGATTGAAGCCCAGTGGCTTAACAGTATGTCTGTGGACTTACATTATTAGAAATCGGATTTCGTCACCCGTGGAAGGCAGCGCACACATAACCATTTGTATAGTTTTGCGCTTAGCTACAGACAAATAAAACTCCTAATTAAAAATTTAAATATTTATTTTAATAGAAAACACAAAGATGACAGCAGTGTAACTAGATGGGAATGCGGATTTCTGATTACTTTATCCAAATACTTGAGGCCCGGCACGACTAGATGGTTAGGGGAGTTTTACACGCAATCTGAAGGCCACGAGTTCGAATCCTCATCTCAAAAATATAATCGTCCTTTCATCCGTGGGAGCGTTACAATCCCACGATTCACAGTTGAATTAGAGACGGCTACCTAGCAGAGGGCCCTTGTGTAGCTTTACGTAAATTTCAAAAAAACAAACTAACCTAACACATAAAGCCTGTGAAACAGGTGTGATATACCGTAGTTGTGAAAAGAAACATGTTTTGCTATTACAGTAGTTAATTAGTTAAACACAGTAGTTAATTAAAAAAGAACGGTTTGTAAACACAATGACATTTATTGTAGATTAAAAAGTGTGTGAGTGTGTTTTTCTTATAGCAAAGCCACATCGGGCTATCTGCTGAGCCCACCGAGGGGAATTGAATCCCTGATTTTAGCGTTGTAAATCCATAGACATACCGCTGTACAAGCGGAAAGCGCATGAAAAAGAGAGACCAATGTACTATCGAAACGTGTATATTTCTTACAATAGATATAATTATTCTTACTGTGTTGTGTTGTGTTGTGTGTTTTTTTTGCGCAAAGCTACACGAGGGCTATCTGCATTAAGCGTCCCTAATTTATTAGTGTAAGACTAAAGGAAAAGCAGCTACTAACCACCACCCACCGCCAACTCTTGTGCTACTCTTTTACCAACGAATACTGGGATTGGTGATCAACTAATAACGCCTCCACGGCTGAAAGGGGCGAACAAGTTTAGTGTGACGGTGATTCGAACCCACAAACCGCAGATTACGAGTCGAGCGCTCTAACCACTTGGCAATGCCGGGCCTATTTTGCTTACAAGTCGATGTTTATTAATTTACTACTAGTGGTACCTCCTGATACTTCCTATCGTCTACTACAAAACTCATTTTGAGAAACCAGATCAATTTATTTGTTTTAACCTCACTCTCGATTCACAGGCTGTTCTATTGATTCACCATTGATCCCTATCGATTATCATTGGTCTTAAAATTTTGCAGTACTCTTAAAAGTTAATATCAACAAACTGAAATACTTTAAACAACAAGCTCATATGTTAACATCGTGACATCTTTTTTTGCTGACATTCATTAAAAATTAAACAACTAAAAACTGTAATAAATAATTAACACTGAAATTTTATGTCCCAAAACTAGGTATTCAGTTTGTCTGTAATGGTATAAATCACGTAGCAGTTTAGTTTGTTTTGAATTTTGCGCAAAGCTACGCGAGAGCTATCTGCGCTAGCCGTCCCTAATTTAGCAGTGTAAGTCTAGAGGGAAGGCAGCTAGTCATCACCACCCACCACCAACTCAAGGGCTACTCTTTTATCAACAAACAGTAGGATTGACCATAATTTTATAACGCCCCATATAACGCGAGCATATTTGGTGTAACGCCGATTCGAACCCACGACCCTCCAATTACGGATCGAGTGCCTTAACCACCTGACCTACCTGTAGCAGAAGAATGTTTGTTGGTGTTTCTAGCATCAAATGTTGTCCACCGCGGGGAATTGAACTCCGGATTTTAGTGTTGTAAATGCGTTAACCTATCTTTGACACCCCAGGGTACAATAAAAGAATGAAACAGTATGTTAGTAAATGTGATATTTATCTCATAATGTTTGACGAAATGCTTTAGTGTTTGATAAATGGTATAATATTATTTTTTTCGATTTGGAAGGTAACTTGATTAACTGAGACATTTTTTTATCTGTATCAGTTTGATAACCCTGTCAAATTTTTCATTTTATTTTGAAGATCCTGGCTTGAAATTGTTTGCCAGTGTTGGATGTTTACCAATATTCTAATTTATTTGTTTTTGGCAGAAGTTCTACATTTTGACCTAATTTTAGACATATTTTACTGAAACAGCACTATGTAAGCTAATTTTGATCTGGCGTTATTTAGTTCTTACTTAGTAAAACATCATAGTATGATCTGGTGTTATTTAGTTCTTACTTAGTAAAACATTATAGTATGATCTGGCGTTATTTAGTTCTTACTTAATAAAACATCATAGTATGATCTGGCGTTATTTAGCTCTTACTTAGTAAAACATTATAGTATGATCTGGCGTTATTTAGTTCTTACTTAGTAAAACATCATAGTATGATCTGACGTTATTTAGTTCTTACTTAGTAAAACTTCATAGTATGATCTGGCGTTATTTAGTTCTTACTTAGTAAAACATTATAGTATGATCTGGCGTTATTTAGTTCTTACTTAGTAAAACATTATAGTATGATCTGGCGTTATTTAGTTCTTACTTAGTAAAACATTATAGTATGATCTGGCGTTATTTAGTTCTTACTTAGTAAAACATCATAGTATGATCTGACGTTATTTAGTTCTTACTTAGTAAAACTTTATAGTATGATCTGGCGTTATTTAGTTCTTACTTAGTAAAACATTATAGTATGATCTGGCGTTATTTAGTTCTTACTTAGTAAAACATTATAGTATTTTTGATTCAAATAATGCAAATATTACTTTTTTTTGACACAGGAACAATAAAAACTCTGAAGAGAGGTCAGGCATGCCAGTTTTAGTAAGGTGTGGTTTTGGCTTTTTAGTTTTTATAGCTGAGTTGTTGTTGTTTGGTGTGTTTGGCCTTTGCATGTTTTGGATCATTCATTATTGCGGAGGCGTAGCCTGGACCCAGGATGTTTCTAAACAGCTTAATCTGCATTACATTCTGATGATTGGTGGATTCATTTTTTTCAACGGACAAGGTCAGTCAAATACGTCTGTATTCTTTATCGTACATAATCAGTTCGAATATTCCATTAATATAAAAATATAATAATGATTCTATTAGTTAACCCTACATGAAGAATAAATCATTTACTTTTGAAAGGAAAAATCATTAAACTGTTTTCGTCTAATTTTAAACATGAATTCATTTGAATAATAGTTGATCTTCATTAATTTCATTAATGGTCAGAAGGACACAGGACGCACGTTCCGATGATGTTATCTGTTTGTCTATGCTTGTTGTTCAAGATGGCGCATTGATTTATTCTCCCCTTCATCAACTCATTAGGTTTTTGAAGCTCGCAGATAATTATCGTGAGAGGACGATTAAAGCACAAAATACGTTACTGATTGGCTAATGGACCTCACTTTGTGTTCTAATCGATACTGTCAAAAATAAATTAGTCTTAATCATTGATAAGATAGAGTTGAAAACTTCATAAAAACTGCGAAACCAGTTTGAGAAGACTTGTTTCTGTTATTGTTTATTACTTTGTTTTATTTTTTGTGGGGGAGGGTAAATTTCGTGCAAAGCTACACGAGGGCAATCTGCTCTAGACTTCCTGATTTAGCAATGTAAGATTAGAGGGAAGGCAATCACCACCAACTCTTGGAGTACTCCTTTACCAAAGAATAGTTGGATTAACTTTAACATTATAACCCCCATGGCTGGAAGTATGAGTATGTTTCATGTAACGGGGATTCGAACTCACACACTTAAACTGGTAGTAGAGCACGCTAACTACCTCGTCGTGCGGAGTCTTTGGGAAAACAAGAAAAAACACCTGTATTGTTTTTTTTGTTTTTGAATTTTGTGCGAAGCTACTCGAGGGCTATCTGCGATAGCCGTCCCTAATTTAGCAGTGTAAGACTAGAGGGAAGGCAGCTAGTCATCACCACCCACTGTCAACTCTTGGGCTACTCGTTTACCATTATAACACCCTCACGGCTGAAAGGGTGAGCATGTTTGGTGCGACCAGGATTCGAACCCGTGACCCTCGGATTACGAGTCGAACGCCTTAACACGCTTGGCTATGCCAGGCCTAACACCTGTATTACAGAAGAGTTTAGAAAATCCTTTATTTTATTAAATGTTGACGTTCACCATGATGGGTTGCACATGGGGCCTAAGAATCTCGTAGACGGTTGCGTACGGTCTGATCGGAAATCCTACGCAGCCCTGGTATGGTTGAGGCAGTAGACGTCGCAGTGGTGGTCCTATCCCGAAGATGACGTAACCGGATGTAGCGATCTTGTGCGGGCGTGGTCACACGAGGTCTGCCAGATCGTGGACGGTCACGAGTTGATCCATGTTGTTGGTGACGATTCCATAGCCTTGTGATGGTGCTTGGGTGGACATTCACAGCTCTGGCAACATCTGATCGAGATTCGCCTGCTTCCAAGCGACCAATGGCGTTGTTGCGTTGTGCTTCGGTCAGTCTTGGCGTAACTGTATTGCGTGTCGGTGGCTTAACACTGAGCTATGGAAACCAAGAACCCGTCACTTTTATAGGGATTTTGCACTTGCAGAACATGCAGATCTCTCAAACAAATTTATTGGACACGAATGCGTTTTGGCGAAAAATCCGATGTTTTCCTCCGTTTTCAATGTGCACAACTTTTATTGTAATTTTGGTCTGACAATCAGTGCCTTAACACGTGTAACATCACATACTTTTACCTTTTCCCAATTTTACCTTTTCCAGTGTGTTTAAGGAAGGCCCAGCATGGCCTAGTGGTTAAGGCACTCGATTCGTTATCCGAGAGCTGCGGGTTCGAATCTCCGTCACACCTAACATGTTTGCTCTTTCAGCCGTGGGAACGTTATAATATGATGATCAGTTGATAAAAGCGTAGCTCAAGAGTTGGCAGTGGGTGGTGATGGCTGCCTTCTCTTTAATTTTACACTCCTAAATTAGTGACGGTTAGCGCAGGCAGCTCTCTTATGGCTTTGCGCGAAATTCAAAATCAAACGAAATAAACAAGCAACAAGCAGAAATAAAAATAAATACACGTATAATATTGATCCCGTAGTGGACGTTAAATTACTTAAAATACTCGCGTATCCAAGTAAATAACTGGTAACACGATCAGGTTTTAATTATGACTTCCAACCAAGAAATTATATCGACGAGTTGATATAAGGATACTAATTAAGTCGTATTTCATGTGAACGTTTATAAGAAGTTTTGTCACTGGTTTGCAGTGTTGGCGTAAGTATACACAGTTTAATCATGGGAAAAAATCAGGCTGATTCAGCTAAGGTGTAGGAGATAAATTATAGGTGGGGTGGTCAAAGTTTATTTGATCGATTGAAGTAAGGAAATCTGCTTTACAGGCGTGTCTATTATGACCAAGTTAATGGTTTCCCTTGAGGACTGGGAAGATCTTGGGTTCTGGATTACATTTCATTTATTTTCCTGCGAGTGACTTTCATAATTTTGATGCATTTTTACTGGGACAGTTTAAAAAGTTGGAAACCCCCAGCGCTTCTTACGCTGCTGTTCATTGATTATGTAATCAGTTTAACGTTACAAATATTTAAAGTGTTTACCACTGTGCAGATATAGCTTAACCATAAAAAAAATGTTATGCCACATATTGTTTCATTTTATTTTACTGAATGGATTCTGTAGCCTATCTTATCTGTTGTGTTAGTAATCACATCATGTCAAGCAGTAGAAATTAAAATGTTTCTACCGACCATTATATTTCATTATGCAATATTCTAATCAAGACTTATTCCCAACAGCGATCCTCGCATACCGTTGTTTTGCTTGTTGCAAGAAGATCTACACCAAAGTGATCCATTCCACTTTCTTTGTCTTGACCATATCGTCTGTCACAGCTGGCCTGATGTCATCAATTAAAGCCCATGAAGACGCTGGAGACAAACACTTCTACAGTTTACATTCCTGGGTTGGCCTTGCTACCATGGGAATGTTTGCGTTGCAGGTGAGTTAAAATGCTGTTTTTTTGTGTGTGTTTTTTTCGAGAACTGGCGTGTTTTCTTAGTTAGAATATTATCATACTATACCCAGCTTAGCGAGAAACATTTTACGCCTGAGTCTAACGCTTTTTTCACCACATGAATTTTACTTAACATGTTTAAACATATGTTATGAATTAAATCTGTAGCTGACTTTTCCACCAGGAAAACACAATCAGATTTCTCAATTCATAGATTTCCATAAATGAAACGTCCATAGATAACTCAAGAAAGACCTTTTTATAGAAAAAATTATCTTGAAGTTTTTATAAATTGGTTTCTCGAATACAATCTACGTGTTGAATGGTATTTAAGGTTTTCAAATCAGACGTTTGGGTTATAATTGGACCTTTATTTTTCACGAAAAGCACGACTTATAAGATAGCAAAAGCTCATTCAAAAGAAAACAAAAGATAAACACACTTAGGATAGAAAATTGAAGCATATAAATGAAAATATTACCAATCTGAAAATCATTTTATATATGTTTGATTTTTATATGGAAAATCTCAAGCGGCCATAGATATATAAAATACAAACTAATGTTTAGAAAAACAATATTGTTTTTTTTTTCAGTTTGGTAATACTGAAGCTATTAGTATCACTGACCTTTGTATCGACTATTGTGCAACTATACTTTTATTTGTATTACCATCTAAAGGTTTCCTGCATTGACAATTTTATAATTTTCTGAAATGTTATTTTCAGAAACATCTTACATAAACAAATAATGCATCAAAACTCAAAGATATCAATCTAATTTTTATTTAAATGTTATTACGTTTACATGATACTAAACCTCCAGATGTTGAGTACATATCAGTGTTAAGTTACTAAACTTCCAAATGTTATGTGCACATGTTTAACCACGTGTTTTTAGTTTATGGTAGGGTTCGTTTCCTTCTTGGTGTTCCTCTGCTGTGACAACGCTACAGTCAAGTTTCGGCAGCGATTGCTGCCAACACATATAACTTTTGGACTAATTGTCTTTGGCATGGCTATAGTAACTTGCCTCACAGGCTTGATGCAAACAGCTCGGCATAAACTAAGGTAAGATATTTTAATTTCATATTTAATGAAAAATTAGTCGTCTCGAAGTAAGGTAAAATCACATTTGAATAAGTTTAATTTAATGTCTGAAGATAAAACGGACTTAATACTAATAAGTTAACTTTATGTATATGACATATTGACTCAATTAATTACGTGGGCTAACTTACTGTCTGTAAAAAAGCGAAACTCGCATAGATGAAATAGGTTTTGTTGGTGTTTGTTGATGTTTGTAGTTAGGATGGACTTAAGTATGTCACTGACGTTAATTTTAATGAGTAGATATTTTGCTATCCCAAGTGGATTATCTCGATTCTTTGGGGTAAGATAGATGAAGGTGTATGGCTTACGTTAATTTAAATGTTTAAATATTTTGGTATCCCAGGTGACTTGACTCGATTTTTTGAGGTAAGATACATTTTAGTATGTTACTTATGTTAATTTAAATGTTTACACCCTTGTGCAAATTAATTGAAACAAATGGTCATTTTACAATATTTTCAGCATGGAGGCCGGTGTAGGCTCGCTGGACCCGCTGATTTCCTTTAATAGTCATTTTTTCACACAGACGGCGTCATTAGCTGTGTTTTGCAGTACGGTCGATCTATTTTTGGGATATATGACGACATTTTGAGAAATATTACGTCATTCGAAATTGCGTTAGAAGGGCAAGGAGACCAGTCACAAAACAACTTCTTACCAACTCAATGAAGAAAAAACGGTATTAATGGGGTCTGAAATAGAGGAACTGGACGCAAAAACAATGGAGGAAGGTGTTATTCAGTGACGAGACTCATTTCTTCGTACAGGGTCAAATAAGTCTGCATGTTTGCAGATCTCCAGGTGAGAAACTTCGAGAATCTCACATCAATCAGTTCGTAAAACATCTTTTGAAGGTGTTTTGTGGCTTTTTCAGCTACTATGACGTCGGAGGCTTACATATCGTAGAAGGTATGATGCGAGGACCACAGTACATCGAAGTTTTGCAGAGAAGAGTCGTTCCAGAATTGAAAAAGATTTCCAGATGTATCTGGCATTTTTCAGCAAGATCTGGCTCCGTGCCACACATCGAAACTTGTGAAGAATTTTATGACTACAACGCGAATAAAGGTGTTGGACTGGCCTGAAAACTCTCCGAACTTAAATCCTATTGAAAATCTTTGGGCGATTTGTAAAGAAAGACTTCAGAGAAAAGACTGTACTAAGAAAGATAATCTAATTGAGGCCATAATTGAGGTGTGGTACCGCGATCCAAAAATTAGTAAAAATTGCAGTCAACTCGTGGACTCGATGCCAAAGCAGATTAATGATCTCCTGAAAAATAAAGGCGGTCATATCATGTATTAATTTGTGAGTAATTTTTGGATTCTCAGAAATAAAACGCAAAAAATTGAAAACAATCGTAAATTTCCGTCTTGTTTCAATTAATTTGCACAAGAGTGCAAATATTTTGGTATTCCAGGTGACTTAACTCGATTCTTTGAGGTAAGATACATTTTAATATGTTACTTATGTTCATTTGAATGTTTAAATATTTTGGTATCCCACGTAACTTAACTCGGTTCTTTGAGGTAAGATAAATCTGGGAATGTGACTTACGTTGAGTTTAATTTTTAAAAATTCTGGTATCCCAAGTGATTTAATTACATTTAGGTGTAGCCTATTGGTAAACTGGTTGTCTACAGGAAATAAGGACTTGGATATGCCGTATATCTTAAGTTGGCATCTGGAGGCATGGGTAACACAGGTCGTGTTGATTAATTAGATGTCTGGAGGTAAAACAAGCAATGGTTTGTATTTGGATAACTAGATGCTAGAAGGTATAATAAACTAGACTAGGATAGATTACGCGATTTACCTCTATGTCTGAAAGGTATGTAGGCTCTGTCTGAAGGCAGGTTAAGCTAAATTCCTTAATATGTTAGCTGGACTTCTAGTAGAAAGAGAGACTTAAGGTAAATCTAATGACTTAAGTAATTTTCTGAAGGTCAAAGAAGATTACGTCAAATAGTTAGGACTAAAAGCTGTGATCTACATAGGTAGTTTGCCTCGATTACAAGTTAATATTTTTTTCATACATTTGTATCTTTTATGAATTTCTTTCTTATTTTTAATGTGTTATTCAAAGAACTAACCCTTTTTCTTTTATCTCGAGTAAATACCCGATTTGTCGAAATATAAACAATATATTGTACTGTTATGCTACTTCCTTTCTCTGAAGAGTTTTCATGTTACTTCAGTTATGATTCTAAATATGTTTTAAAATACACCCCTTCTCAGCAAAAGAGGAAAATTATAATAAACACTTAAAACCGTATCAAACATGATCTTTGTCTCCCCTTAAAAAATAAATTTCGACCTTAAGCCTACATCATCAACAGAAACTAAAATTAATAATTTTCATTCAGTTGTGTCTGGTGTCTCTAGTTCCTTTAGTAAGGAACAGTTAATATATCTTGTTTATTTTTGGCTAATTTCTTCTGAGTAGGTGTTGTTGCCATATTCAGTTTCAGTAATATTTTGTATCTTTTCACAGCGGTGAAGGCAAGAGCGAGAGCTACGAAGATCTGACAGAACATGCACTAGTTATTAACGTATTGGGTGTTTCTATACTGGCACTAGGGATCCTAATCCCTTTCCTGATTCGAAATAACACTTTTAGGCACTATTCCACACTTACTGTCAGCTAAATTGGTGCATTAACATTGGCCTCGCTAACAGCTGACTTTGAAAAGCGGAGACCAAGATACTTTAACAATAATCTACACGTGAAGGAAGTGGTTTAAATATTACAGATATTTGAACTGAACTAAAAGTGTTCTCTAAAAGGTTTTCAAAACCTGATCACTGACATTATATTACTTTCTTCAAATAAAGTTGAACACAAATTTACTCTCATGAAGCACTATTTCAACATTAATACTATTCTTCGTACAGTAACCTCACTTTAACGAAACTTTGATAAGGTAAAGTACAGCACAAACTGTTATTTTTATGTAATTTATCAAGTACCTTATGTATCTAGGACTAATCTGAGGAAGGATTTCCGCCCGAAACATAGTGTACTTGAAAATTAAAATACCAGTTAATTTGTGTTGAATATTAGCGCATCAGTTTTATTGAAGTAAATGTTAAAGATAATGCTTCATTATTTACTTTTATTAACTGTTCTTATGTCAAACTAATCTACCAATAATGTTTTTTTTAACTACTAATCGAACAATTATATTAATGACTAACGTATTTTTAATACAGAATAATCTGACAACAATATTATTCTGACTACACTATTCTCACATCCAAGTGATTTAACAATCATATTATTCTGACTACACTATTCTCACATCCAAGTGATTTAACAATCATATTATTCTGACTACACTATTCTCACATTCAAGTGATTTAACACTCATATTGTTTAGACTACCAAGAAAAGTCAGACACAAAATGCAGGCGCAGAAATTTCACTACTGTTTAAGCTTCATCTACTCTACAGATATTATAGTGACTGCTTTATATAACTCCAGAGAAATGAAGCGATCAACGTTTGGAAATGAATCTCGTTATTATCTTGAGTGTAAAACAGACAAAACGATTTCTCTGAACAGTAGTTCAATCTGATAGTAATATTACTCAATGGATATAACATAAATATTAACATTACTTTCGCTATTAGCTGAAAATGTAGACATTTATGTTGTTTTATTGTTATAAATTAATGTTTCAGACTAAGAGAACTCTCATTTTCAGTTATCATGTTAATTTTCATTACCATATTCTCAACATGTCGGCTTTAAGACAACTTCTGCTGTTAACTTTTAACTGAATATGATTTGTTTAACAATTGATCTTAGATACCAAGTTCGCCTAAGCTGCACATTAACCGAACTGTTAATGTTCTCACCATTAAGTGAGTAACATTACGTCATTACCGAAGTGTAATAGAATAGACACTTCGTATGTTTTAATCTTCATTCGAATCAAACAAGAATGACGTTCTTATTAACATCAGTGAAGTCATGACACTAAAGTAAATATTAGTAACAACTATAACTCGTCCCGACTTTGATCACTGAATCTGAGCTTGATTCAACTATCTCACGAGACTCTCATAACTCTCTTTATTAGTTGTTAACTGAATACCAACACTAAAATTAATCTCTCTTCAACTGAACTACAGAATAAGCAACACTTTCTTTACAAATTGGGTGAACACAATTTCCACTTACATTATTGACACTAAAATAACTTCCCTTTGAAGTGAAGTAAAAATGACGCAAGAAGTCGGTTTACTGATAGTTTAGCTTCATCACTATATGTTGTGGTTTGTTTTAATGTAGTTATGCCTTATTCCTTACAGAATTCACGTTGTTTGGTCTGTACACATAATTTTGAAATGCACAAAATAAACTATTTTCTGTATAACAAAAAACTTTAAAAATACGCATCCTATTCCTCGTTTTCAGAATCCCCAGTTTGAAATTTTTTCCTGCGTTTTCGTTCACATTATTACACAAAGTCTTTGTTTAACAGACAGTTGAACTACGTTATTATTGTCTCTATCAACTAACTTTACGTCAAAGCTGCTAAGTCCCATCAATTAATGTATTTTGAATATGGCCTTGATTCGAGTTAGCGACGCCATCATGAGTACATATTTGAGAAGACACGTGGTTTTCGTCTTAACTTGAGTTTATGAATGTAACGTGTGGCAATATAAGAAACAATGTAGTTCACTGTACATAAAATAACTCAAATGTTTTTTGTTGTTTTTTTAAAATACAGAATCTGTTTATTTGATCAAACAGCCGCCATAGCTAGAGCTTAAAGGTTGTGAAGTGTGCACATTTATTTAATTAATTTCTTAAACTGTCATATGAGTTTAGTTACATGTGTTAATTCCCTTACAAATATACACACTTATTTTATCAGTTTCTTAAATTATCAAATGTGTTATATCCGAGCATAAGTTTATTTAAAGATATACACTTTTATTATTACATCAGAGTTACACTGAACTTATACTTAAATAATACAAAACTAACAATTTGAATTATATGTGTTCTTTTCATATTATTAGTACCATATAACATAACATTTATACATTTACTTTCTAAAGTTCCATAAAAAACTACATTTGTTTGTTACATTTCTTGGTGATTACTGCAATAACAACTTAATCTTGAAGTGATAGACTAGAGGAAAGGCAGTTAGCGCCACCCACTGTCAGCTCTTGGGTCACTGTTGTCAAGCCGCAAAGCAATTTGACCCCCTCTGTTATAAAACATCTAGGACCCAAAAATGTGGAACGCGATTCTTTTTTGTTTTATCTTTTCATTAGTTATGAAACTCAAAGAACAGAATTCTAAACCTACAGTCTGGCATGCAAGACACTGGTTTGATCTCAGCCCAAAAGGCAAAAGGGTGACCTCCCCAGTAGATCAACAGTAAGACTGCAGACAACACTAAAAATCAGCTTTCGATACCCGTGGTGAAGTGAGCACAGATAGTCAAGAGTGTAACTTTGTGCTAACAACAACCCAACCAAGCAAAATGGTGAAACTCTTCTCTATACCCAGTAGCTCACCTTACAACACTAAAAATTATGTTTCGATACCTGTGGTAAACTGAACACAGGTACTTCAGCGTAACTTTGCTTCTAACAATAACCAAACAATATGTTGAAATACTATCCAAAAATCACGCTAAGCTACTGTTGCAAAAGTAAGTATACCCACTCAATACTATTAATTTAAGAGATTCAAATTTCTCTCAAAAACTGTTACGTCGATCACTTTTTTTAAAATAAGTAGACTACGGGTGAGTCCAAACTTTACCACTTAGAGATTGGAGTACTTTCATATTGAAGTTATTACTAAAATATAACATTTTTTAAAACTAAAATTCAAGTTTTTAATGTTTTACTTCATGACAAGAGTAATAATATTACGTAATGGTTGTTAAGACATTCACTTCTGGTTGATGGCACCTAAAATGAACATTTGAAAGAAAAAAAAAAGATTGAAATCACTACAGACTTGTCTGTATACTCTTGCAGTTCTAATGTTGTTTCTTTCACACATTTTTCTCATATATGGTAGAAATGGTCGATGACTATTGACCGAGTTTAAAGTATGTATTAATGTTGGCTAGTTGACCAAGCATTATATAACACACCTAAGCAACACAGCTTTTATTGTTAAATTATTACACACTGGAATCAGTTTGAAAGATGTATTAAAATTAGGAACGATTATTTTTTATTCGTGATAACGATAAAACCCACTTCTAGAGAAAATTATATATGTAAAAACGGCTGGTATGGGTAGAGAAAGCTCTATGTAGAGAAGCAAACAACGTTTCGACCTTCTTCGATGACGATGACCAAAGAAATTCGAAACGTTGTTCGCTCCTCTACATAGAGCTTTCTCTACCCATACCAGCCGTTTTTACATATATAATTCTTTATTCGGTTTTCAAACATTTGTTATGAAATGATAGGAAATTTAAACGACAGTTTTAATGCAATAAATAATACTGACGTAATGACGACAGGAAGACGAAACTGTGATGTTACATATACATACATATATATACAAACATTTGTAGCATTTTCAATTAGAAATAAAACAGGAACGAAAGACGCAAATCATACTTTCATTGGCTTCAAAATAATATATTTTTAATACATGCTTTTATAGTTGTGTTCGTAAGGTAAAAGATGCAAACTAATAAAATTTTAATTACTACAAATTAATATTTTTAATGCTTCCATTTTACTTTAGAAAGTATGTATTGCGTTTCGAAGTATTTTATTATAGTCAATTAACAAACAAAGAGCGTAAACTGGGAAGTTTGAAGAAAAATGATTATTTGATGTATTTAAATGTTTGCTTTGTAAAAGTCTAATGTCGGTCAATAAAAAAATACACGCATGAAACAGAGGTCAGTTGTTTATCAAAAAATAATTGTGTATTTGAAAAACAATTCTTTATACGAGCAATTAAGTTCACCCTTAGATATAAAAACAATTTAAATATTTTTATTTGATATAAAACTTGTACCGTTCTTCACATTGGCAGTTTGTTTTATACGTTGTAAGATTAATACCATCGTATATGTTGAGAGTTTGTTTTATACGTTGTAAAATTTATACCATCGTATATGTTGGCAGTTTGTTTTCTGCGTTGAAAGATTTATACCATCGTACACGTTAACAGCTTGTTTGATACGTTGTAAAATTTATGCCATCGTATATGTTGGCAGTTTATTTTCTACGTTGTAAGATTTATACCATCGTATACTTTGACAGTTTTTTTTCAAAATGATGTAAAATTTGCAATATCGTTTATTTAAACAGTTTGTTTTTTTAGGATTTGACTTTTTACCATCATTTACTTTGATAGCTTGTTTTTTCACGACGTAACTCAGTTCAATTTTATTTATATACTAGATAATATAATATTTTGTTAACAATTTTAACTACAATAAATCTAATTCATGGAAAGAAGACATAATAAAGCAAAATATAGATTTACGCTTGAACAAAGTGCATCTCCTCTAACATGAAAAAAAAAAACATTACTAATAGAAAAAGAAACATCTACATAAGTAGAAGAAATGACACAACATGTAATATATTAGATGCCACTAGTTGGCAATACCGTTATTAGCTGTTTATCAATTAACTATAAAATAACCAGATAAATCATATATTTAACAAATCATTTTTGAAACATGACTTGAAGTTTCTAAATTAGTTCATTTCTCTTTTATTATTAAATATAATATTCTGTATTCTACATAAGTCATTGAATACTAATTTATTAAAGCATCAGTTATAGTTTCTTGACTGTGAATGGCCGTGTTACTTTTATAAGTTATTGAAAAGTATAATAAACATAAAGTTATCCATTAAACACTAAACTTGGTATGATATAAATATTTGATATTTTGTTTATTATTAAGTAACTGATAACTAGAACATTGCTAGTTAAAAGTCAAACGTACCTTCATAAGTCTTTTCTGAATAATCAACCAAGGATAATTATTCTTATGAACATTCGCAACAAATGTGTGTGTGTGTTTTCTTTTAACAAAGCCACATGCTGAGTCTACCTAGTGGAATCGAACCCCTGTTTTTGGCATTATAAATCCGGAGACTTACCGTCGTACCAGCGGAAGGACTCGGAATAACTTTAGATATGTTAAGCATGGATAAGTAAAAATGTAATGAAAAGACATGAAACATTTTTTTAACAACCAGTGGTCTTATTTTGTTTATTATACCTACCTATCTTGTAACAACTTTTATAAATAGTTTTTATGACCAATCAATTTATCGTCGCTTGTAACACCCAATACCTTAACACAAGAAAAATATTTTGATAAACTACATATATATATATATTTACTTACTTATTATTAGTATTTTTCTTGCGTAAAAGTAAAAAGTTGGTCTTTTCAATGCTTAGAGATAAATCATTATCACATAGTCAATAACCAATTAAACCTACAAATGTGGTAAATTGTTTTTCATAATTTTTGTCTACTGACGTAATATACGTTATGCTCGTGACTTGGCATTATTTTATGTAATGATGCAACATACGTTTTACGTGTCTCTTGACATTATTTTATGTGTGTGTGTTTTTCTCATAGTAAAGCCACATCGGGCTATCTCCTGAGTTCACCGAGGAGAATCGAACCCTTGATTTTAGCGTTGTAAATTCGTAGACATACCGCTGTACCAGCGGGGGACTGTTATTTTATGTACAGATGCAACATACGTTATACTCGTATTTTGGCATAATTTTTGTCTACTGATATAACAAACCTTAGAGCTATACTTTGGCATTATTTTATGTATTGAGGTAATATACGTTACAAAACGTGCTTATTAACTGAAAGCGTCCAAGTCAAAATTACTGATTATGTTTATGAGGTCTTTCTCTTTCTAACTTTCACCTACCCGAGTGAGTTTCTGAATTTTTGAAATGCAAGATAATTAATTTCTGTACATAAAAAACTACCACTAATTACGCTCGGAGTGATCATCTGGAAGCTGTGGAAAATGCCACAGGGGTATTTGCCTTCAATGGCTGACGGGGCGGTACTCATAGAATAAAAAATAACAATCAAATATGGGATACGGTCTGTCTATTGTCTCTGTGTAGATTCATCAAATATCAAAGTCTTCAAATAAACCATTACATACAAAATTAACGTGCAATAAAATAATTAGAGAGCAAATTGAGTAGCCTTTGTTCAAGCAACTTTAATTAATAACCACTGTACATTATATACTCATGATAATATTGACTACCTCTTAGTTCCCATCAAATCACAATGCAGAATACCACGTGAAAAGAAATTATTCGAAGAAAACAAGACACCAGAACCTTAACTAATTAATACTCTATGATAAATTCGCAAATAGTGACAATGGTTAGCATACCAGACAGTGGATCTGAGGTTCCATGATTCTCATCTCATTACTACATACTCCGCACTTTGAGGCAACGGGCGCGTTATAAAAGTAAAAGTAAAATCTCAATATTCGTTTGGAATAGTCCACGAGCTGGCAGTGAGAAACGTCAAATGGTTGCCTTCCTTCTGGTTTATCGTTTCAAAATTAGTGACGGCTATTGCACATGGTTCACGAGTACCTTTGCACAAAATTCCACAAACAAAAATCGAAATCCAACTTCATTGTCCCAATGTTCAACAATTCACTTTGTGTCTTAATTATCTCCCAAAACAGAACCAAACCGATTCTCTAATAACGGTTTCTTCGCAAGGCTGGAGCTAACCGCTGAACTGTGGCGAAGGGCAAAATATTATAGTTTGCCTTGTCACATTTGCTAAGAGTTCTGTAATGAGTCCATTCAGTTGAGGAATGAGAGACTCAAAACCTGTTCGTCAAAAAAATCGAAGAACTTATAAAAAAAAGTCACGTCTAGAAACTTACTTTTGGCTTGTTTTTTGTTTGTTTTGAATTTTGTACAAAGCTACACGAGGGCTATCTGCGCTAGCCATCCCTAATTTAGTAGTGTAAAACTAGAAGGAAGGCAGCTAGTCATCACCACTCACCGCCAACTCTTGGGCTACTCTTTTACCAACAAATAGTGGAATTGACCGTCACATTATAACGCCCCCACGGTTGAAAAGACGAGCATGTTTGGTGTGATGGGAATTCGAACCCGCGACCCTTGACTTACGAATCGAGTGCCTTAACCAACTGACCATGCCGGGCCACTTACTTTTGGAATGCTAACAATGTATATATTGATAAATTACTGTTTCATAATTAAATATCTGTACGCCGAAAAAAAAGTACAAAAGAGGCGGAAAGCACAGAAATTCGTAAAAAAAAAAATGTAAAAGTGATAAGGATTCGGTTGTAGAACACCAAACCAGAAGCTATATACTAGGCCAGTAAGAATTCAGTTGTAGAACACCAAACCAGAAGCTATATACTAGGCCAGTAAGGATTCAGTTGTAGAACACCAAACCAGAAGCTATATACATTTTTTAAATGATTTTATGTAGATGTCATTTTTGTGTTTTTTCCTACTATTTTAGTCAACACAACCTTTGTATGAAAAGCAAATTACTCAAACGATTGCATAGAGAAAAGTAACTACTTTCATTTCTTGTGAGGAAGGAGCAGAGAATCATCCCTAAATGTCCCCCAAAACAACAATTCATACTTTCATTTCTTGTGAGGAAGGAGCAGAGAATCATCCCTAAATGTCCCCCAAAACAACAATTAATACTTTCATTTCTTGTGAGGAAGGAGCAGAGAATCATCTCTAAATGTCCCCCAAAACAACAATTCATACTTTCATTTCTTGTGAGGAAGGAGCAGAGAATCATCCCTAAATGTCCCCCAAAACAACAATTAATACTTTCATTTCTTGTGAGGAAGGAGCAGAGAATCATCCCTAGATGTCCACCAAAACAACAATTAATACTTTCATTTCTTGTGAGGAAGGAGCAGAGAATCATCCCTAGATGTCCCCCAAAACAACAATTAATACTTTCATTTCTTGTGAGGAAGGAGCAGAGAATCATCCCTAAATGTCCCCCAAAACAACAATTAATACTTTCATTTCTTGTAAGGAAGGAGCAGAGAATCATCCCTAAATGTCCCCCAAAACAACAATTAATACTTTCATTTCTTGTGAGGAAGGAGCAGAGAATCATCCCTAAATGTCCCCCAAAACAACAATTGATACTTTCATTTCTTGTGAGGAAGGAGCAGAGAATCATCCCTAAATGTCCACCAAAACAACAATTAATACTTTCATTTCTTGTGAGGGAGGAGCAGAGAATCATCCCTAAATGTCCACCAAAACAACAATTAATACTTTCATTTCTTGTGAGGAAGGAGCAGAGAATCATCCCTAAATGTCCCCCAAAACAACAATTAATACTTTCATTTCTTGTGAGGAAGGAGCAGAGAATCATCCCTAAATGTCCACCAAAACAACAATTAATACTGTTTTCGAAACAGCTTGGCAATTTATTAAATACTAAAAATAACTGTTTGTTTTTTCAAATTCACACAAATTTTCTTATCGGCTGTTCATAGTAAAATTTTGTGTTTATTTTGTTTCGCCAGGTTTACCTGGCATCATCAGGTTCGACTGATGAAACTTGTGAATTTGAAGCACAAGCCAATATGCTTAAAACTTGGGTATAGAAAGAAGAAAACTATGACAGGGCCCGGCATGACCAGATGAGTTAAGGTGTTCGACTCGTAATCCAAAGGTCGTGGGTTCGAATCCCCGTTGCACTAAACATGCTCGCCCTTTCAGGCGTGAGGGTGTTATAACGTGGCAGTCAATCCCACTATTCGTTGCTAAAAGAATAGCCAAAGGGTTGACTGTGGGTGGTGATGACTAGCTGTCTTCCTTCTAGCCTTACATTGCTAAATTAGGGATGGCTAGCGCAGATAGCCCTCATGTAGCTTTGAGCGAAATTCAAGAACAAACAAACAAACTATGACAGGCGAGTCCAGTCATGATGAACAAATATTTGATACTATTACAGAACAGAGGATTCAAAACCAAAACTTAAGCCTCTACTAAATTCAATTAACTAGAGCACCTGTCGTCACACTCCCTCCAGTGGAACATTCTACGTTAGCTTAGTTTGATGTACTTTTGGGTCTTTTCTGAGATAGAGATCGCGGGTTTCAAACACGAGCACTAGAGAAATTAAGTAAACGTTTGCTCAAGTTTGATGAGAGAACCACAGTGGAATATTCACGATGTCTAGCTTAACATTGTTGCAAGTTAGGAGACTAGTACCAGAAGAATACATGATCAGAGTGATGAAAGAAACATCCAGAGAAAACGAAGAATAAAAGGTTCGATGAATAAAGAAAGGGGAGGTGGTGAATAACCCATGCTTAACATGTAACAACTTGGCCGTTTTGTCCATAAAAAATTCAAATCCTCGAAAAACAGTTTACTGAGGTATGTTTATATAAAGGAAGCCAACACTGCGGGTAAATGCACCATGTCTCCGCCATGGGGGCATTATTAAGTTATGGTCAATTACCCTGTTTGTTGATCAAGAACAGCCCAAAGGTTGGTGGTGGGTAGTGATGACTTCCCTTTAGTCTTCCACTGCTAAATTAGGATCCAGAGAAAACGAAGAATAAAAGGTTCGATGAATAAAGAAAGGGGAGGTGGTGAATAACCCATGCTTAACATGTAACAACTTGGCCGTTTTGTTCATAAAAAATTCAAATCCTCGAAAAACAGTTTACTGAGGTATGTTTATATAAAGGAAGCCAACACTCGCGGGTAAATGCACCATGTCTCCGCCATGGGGGCATTATTAAGTTATGGTCAATTACCCTGTTTGTTGATCAAGAACAGCCCAAAGGTTGGTGGTGGGTAGTGATGACTTCCCTTTAGTCTTCCACTGCTAAATTAGGATCGCCTAGCTCAGATAGCCTTCGTGTAGCTTTGAGTGAAATTCAGAAAAAAAAAAAACAAACAAACCCATAACATCATCCTTGGATATCTTTTCTGTCTTCCCGCTTAACAACTAAGAACATGTTTACAAACTGTAGAACCCTAATTAAACCTTTTTACCTTGTCTTTGTTATCAGATAGTCCCGCTTATGAGAATATCTCTATACAAAAAGTACCAGACAATGTGTATCTTGAGTGTGAAGTATTCTTTGTTATACTTCTATTGTTGTTCAAAATAACAGCAAAAGAAATATAAAATAATTTAATAAAACATTATTTTCATTGTCCTCTCTCATACTCTGTCTAGTTTCGTCTTCTGCATGCCATTATGATCAATCATAACTTCTATCTTCTCACACAGCCTGGCTGAAGAAAGGGTTTTAACTTCTGCTTACACGCAAGCCACCTGGCATAGCCAGGTGATTAAGGCGCTTAACTCACAATCTGAAGGTCACGTGTTTGAATTCTCGTCACAACAAACATGCTGGCCCTTTCAGCCGTGGGAGCGTTATAATGTGACAGTCAATCGTTGGTAAAAGAGTAGCACAAGAGTTGGCGATGGGTGGGGATGACAAGCTGCCTTTTCTCTAGTTTTACACTGCTAAATTAGGTACAACTGGCGCAGATAGGCTTCATGCAGCTTTGCAAAACAAACAAAACGTACGCACGAGCCTCTTGGCTGGAATGAAACAGCGTCTTACCTACCTTAGAATTCTACTTAAAGTATTAGCTGAAATATGTAACCTTAAGACTTGTGGATTACCGCACTCAGTCTTTGCTTGAGTATTTCCATAATTCTCTCTCTTGACTTTATCATTTATTTCCAGCTTTTGTATTTTTGGTCTTTTGTTAGCTTTAAAGTTCTTTACCTCCGAACCCACTAGGTAGACAATAGTAACCTAAAATAGTATACTAGCTAGTTTTATAAGATTAACATTGTGATGTAAATAAATAACTTCATGTGTCTAAATTCACGTGCTTTTTTGTTTTTTCTTTGCTGTCCGTGTTCGACAGTCTTCATTCTAAATTTGCATTTTCCGATGTTTTGCAGGTATCTCAGATCTATCTGTCGTACACAAGTATACAAGAATAACATAAATATACGAGTCCAAAGAATTTTAAACGTAAATTTGAAATCGCGTATATGTTATTAACTCCGCCACCAGGGGTGACTCCAATTATGCTTTCATGTCTTTGTGTGTGTGTGTGTATGTTTATCAAGAAATATTCTCGGAAATGGCTGTGGACAAAAGTTAGTATACATTTGGACTATGGCCAAACTTAGAAGAAATTCATTTCTGGAGAGTCAAAGTCAAAAATCCAAACGATTTCAATCTGTTAACATGAAATCCAAATAATCTCTATCTGTGAACATGAGTACCGACTTTTTACAATATGTTTTCTCTATAGCTCAGCCAAAAAGGATTGGGTTTTGATGAGATTGTTGAACTTGTGTAGAAGGTTATTCTTCGTTGTCCTACCACAAATAATCCATAACGATGGACACACGGACATTTTGTCGTATTTTTTTCTGAGAACCGAATACGATCAACGCTGGGGGGGGGGGAGGTATGAGCTCTGCTGAGTACCCCTCTTGTTTCTAATAATATTATAACTTCAAACATTTATTTAACAGAAAAACACGTAAATAAAATAATAGATTCTGAGCTTCAAGTGATCTGTTTGTAGTTAAGCACAAAGCTACCCACCACAGGTATCATAACCCGGTTTCGAGCGTTGTAAGTCCACAGACGTTCTGCTGTGTCACCTGTCAGAAGAATTGGATATAGTAAATCCATTTCACTTTCTTACAGGTTATAAATGTCGATCGTTTGGATTTCCATAAGTTATAATTTAAACTTCAGAATTTTGTCAAAATTAATATTATAATTTAAAATAGTAGAGTTGCTGATTTAATATTAATTTCCAATTAAATCCATTCAAATGTACTTTTCTTACATTTCTATTTATTAACGTTCCAATGCTTTGTTTCTTCAGTTGAATACCTCTCTGTTAACGTTATTTTTATCTACTTTGTGTGTGTGTGTTTTGTTATAGCAAAGCCACATCGAGGGTAATCAAACTCCCGATTTTATCATTATAAATCGGTAGACTTACCATTATACCAGCGGGGGATTTATCTACCTTGACTGTAGAATTGACATACGGAATCAAAGATCAGTTGTTTTTTCTTTATTTTATGTACACGAGTCGTTGTTGTTATTGTTGTTTTGAATTAAACACAAAGCTACACAATGGGCTATCTGTGCTCTGCCTACCACGGGTATCGAAACCCGAATTTTAGCGTTGTAGGTCCACAGACATACCGCTGTGCTACTGGGGAGCAGCTCTCTTGTGTGCGTGCGTCACTCTCTATAGGGGCTACACTAAAAGGGGGGCTACACGAGTCAGTCAATGGGCAGTGTATGCACATATATATGTATAATCTTAACTTAGTAAATTCCCCCTGTCTTAGCAAACCCAAAGATCCTTTTTAATGGTTGATCCGTAAAGCTAAAACTGTTTTAAAACTATAAGTTTAAGATAAAAAATTAAAGATGAGCAGATAAAATTACTTCATATCAAAGATATTAATCAGACGAGCATTTCCTACGAAATATAGTGAAAAACATCTTGAGAAGTTTTCTTATCTTTGTAGTAGGATCGGTGAATTCTGCTAAACCAAAAACCGTTATAAAACTTCTTTAGTGCTTTTGAAGCACACATGCAAAACCATCTCTACTCTTAATGGATACCTTTAAACGTGGTTTAAATCTTTATTGGCCCAGCATGACTAGGTGGGTTAAGGCGTTCGACTCGTAATTTGAGGGTCGCGGGTTCGAATCACCGTCGCACCAAACATGTTCGCCCTTTGAGCCGTGGGGGCGTTATAATGTGACGGTCAATCCCACTAGTCGTTGGTAAAAGAGTAGCATAAGAATTGGGGTGGGTGGTGATGACTTAGCTGCCTTCCCTCTAATCTTACACTGCTAAATTAGAGACGGCTAGCGCAGATAGCCCTCGAGTAGCTTTGCTCAAAATTCAAAAACAAACACATTTTTGTTGCTTTTTGAGTGTTTACAGACAAATGGTTTCAAACGATGAATAAGCAAAGCTTGTTTGTTTGGTTTTTAATTTCGCGCAAATTTACGCGAGAGCTATTTCCGCTAGCAGCCCCTAAGTTAACAGCGAAAGGAAGGCAGCTAGTCATTACCACCCCACCAACTTTTGGGCTACTATTTTACTCACAAATATTGGGATTGAACGTAACATTATGATGCCTCACTGCTGAAAGGGAAAACGCGTTTGAGGTGACGGATATTCGAACCCGCGACTCTCAGATTACAAATCGAGAGCCTTAACCATCTGGCCATGCAGAGCACAAATAAGGAAAGCTATTTCTGTTCTTAACTTTGTATAATTCCAAGCACAACATAATATTTTGAAGTGTTTAGTTCTTGGGTCGTCAAAAGGTGGATATTGTAAACTCACAAAACATGGTTTAAATATTTATAATAAATTATACCAAACATTTGCAGCTTGAAATTAGCTTTTACCACTAAATATATTTCTACAAATAGGCCTTATTTAACTTTCAGATATTTTACCATTATCTATTTTGTTTAAACTAAAATCACTATAAAGAAACAACACACAGATTAGCAAGCATTTTCCTCAGCTATTTTGTTGTGATAACTGCGTTAACTATAACAGTGTTAGAAGGTAATAAATTTTAAGACTAAAATGTAAGCTTATAAAATAATTCATGTACAAAAAGCGCAAATAAGAAAAATATATTAACAACAAAAGTATGGCAATAATTACTTTTTTATTATTGTTTTATAAAAATCGACAATAACAACCTAGACTAATATTTAAAATAATATAGAGATTATATTTAAAGTTGAAAGCAAATGATCCTGTAACATAATGTTTGTCCAGAAAGCTTGTAAGACGAAAATTACGGGTTAATAAAGTAAAGCGTAAGACTAGAGGGAAGGCAGCTAGTCATATCACCACCCGCCGCCAACATTATAAAGTTTCCACAGCTAAACGAAAGAGCATGTTTGGTGTGAGGGGGATTCGAACTTGCAACCCTCAGAGTACGAGTCGATTGCCTTAACCACATGGCCATGTCGGGCCAATTTTATTAGACTAGTTTGTTTTCGAATTTCGCGCAAAGCTACTCCAGGGCTATCTGCCTAATTTAGCAGTGTAAGACTAGAGGGAAGGCAGCTAGTTATCACTACCCACCGCTAACTCTTGGGCTACTCTTTTACCAACGAATATTGGGATTGACCGCACTATATAACGCCCCCACGGCTGAAAGAGTGAGCATGTTTGGTACGACGGGGATTCGAACGCCTTAACTCACTTGGCCATGCTGGGCTTTTTATTAGACTAACAATTAAATGAAAAAGGCATAGGGGCATATGTGTTTGTGTGTACGTGTGAAAATATATATGTGATTGTAATATACATAATCAATACAAGTATCAAATAAACCATTATACATGAAATTGTGCAAATAAAATATGACTGATGTTGTATCTGTACATTTAACTACACGTATGACCTTGACTTCCTAAAAGTCATATTTTTGACACATATATTTTATATAAAAGATAAACGTCTTAAACTATTTTCTTAAAAGTGATAAGCTCTTTAAACTTACTTGTTAAATATGGGTTTATTATAAAACGACTACATGTGTAAGTAAGTTTTGTACATTTATTCAGCCTTATGTTCTCTGGTTTTGTTTTTCATGCAAGAATTTGTAACCTCTGAAATGTTTAACATTATAATATCTTTCACTGGTTAAATAGCTTTGGAAAAATATATTCTTTGGTCCGAAAATTATTTAATTGTATCTAAGTTTATTAGCATTTAACTTATTAGTGATCGGTACTTTATTTTGCATTTCACCCTCTAAGTTTTTATCGCCACTATTAAATCACTCCAGTCTGTATCATCTAAATACAAATTTTTCGTGCTATACAACTAATAAATCAATGATGCAAATTATTTCAGAGATGAGCTTGTTAATTTTAGTACGGCCGAAAATATAGCATCAATTTTATTTTTATTTTTCATAAAGTTAAAAATGGTTTTACGCAGACCATAAAAATATAGTTAAAAGGTAATTTCAGTTCCATGTTGATAAGGATTATTCAATCAACTTCCATACTGAATAATAATAATAATAATAATAAAAAGTTTTAGTTAAGTAAGTGAAAACGACAAAAATATAGAGTAGGTGGTTGTCCTGGTATGGATGGCTCAGATTGTTCGTCGAAATGATATTTTAAATATCTCAATAAGTCATCAAAACTTTATTATGCTATACAATGTTTCCTTTTATAATAAATACATATATGTATCTATGTAATGACTGAGTCACAAGTTCTGGGAATATGTTGTTCTTCTTTCTGCTGCTTATTTTTTATTAAGTGATCATTGAAAAACGAAAACAGTGGTTTCGATCACTTGCACTGAGATGACGTAGTTACAAATGTAGTGTCTGTTTTTATAAGTGTTATTATTAAGAGCTAGAAATTAAAACAAACACGTCATAATTCTAACATAACCAATGCCCTTGAAGTTAGTTTTCTTACAGAAATCAGGTGTTCCTTTAAAAAGCCTGTTTCACAGGGTGAAACACAAATTACCGACCAATAATATATAAACAATACATATTGCAGTTGAAACCTCCATGTAACTAGAACTTGGTTATAAATATAACCTTACAACGTCTATCGAAACACTGGATTAAAAAATAAGCTAATAAACAATAAAACATTTTTCAAAGAAGGAAATGAAGGCAAGGTTAACTAATACAAATCATTCATAAACAATGCAAAGAAAATGGTAGAAATTTTATTAGCATAAGAGAACAGGTAAGAATTATGCGTATAGCAATAAATATAACTGTTCAATCATATCTGAGTTTGATTTATCCCTTTTTTCTGTATGTCCGTACTATTATGTAAGAATAATGCAAATGCGTTCTATACCATCTTGTTTGCATTGATTTTAAAGGATTGATATAAGCTCTCCCTATGTATTCTCAAGACGGCTTGTATGGGTACTAAAACTTTAATTGAAATAAAGTACAGGGCAACGATTTGACCTTTTTAGGACATCATCAAATTAACAAAGAGAGTTTGCAACTACCCGTTGCCAGGCACATGTCTCAGGAACGAGAGTGTAAACGGATAAGGGATTGTAGGAGGCGTTGCAGTTAGATGATAGGTTATTAGTTACTACAGGTTGGTACATTATGGTTTGAGTTGTTGTGTAAGTAGGGCTTCTTTGATTTTATGTTTGTTTATATTTGATTCCCTATTTAGTATCTGGATGTTTTCTATGGTTATGTTGTGTATATTTGATTTGCAGTTTTATAAAGGTGTGAAGGTGTTTTCTGTGTTCTTTGAACCTGGTTTCCACTTTTCTACTCGTTTCTCTAATATCGAAGTTGTTGGCAGTTGTTGCATTTATTTTATAAATAATGTTGGTGTTGTGTTTTTCAGTGTAGTTTTTACATAGTATGGACTTTAGTTTTGTACCTGGGTTTTAAATAAATGTGGCGTTTACTGGAGTGTTGAGTTTGTTATAAGGTTTTTCTGAATATTGGTTATTTTGTCACTAATATCGAGAATGTATGTTATGCAGCAGTGTAAAGTTTTATAGTTTGTTGTTTCTTGGATTTATTATTGTTTGTGTGCGTGTGTATGTTTTCTTATAGCAAAGCCACATCGGGCTATCTGGGTAATCGAAACTCTGATTTTAGCGTTATAAATCCGTAAACGTATCACTGTACCAGCGGGGGACATTATTGTTTGTTTGTTGTCGATCTAGGTGTGTGTGTACAATTTTTTCCACGGTTTTTTGAGGAAATTTGTTGACGTTGACGAAGTGTTGTTTTATTTTGTTGATTTCATCGTTAATTTTATCGGATGAGCATAGTTTTGTGGCTGTGTTTATTTGGTTTAAACCAATACACACAAATTCAACAAAAACACATGAAACCAACTAAACAAAATACTACTACAAATAAAAAAACAACAACACAATCTCAGAAAACCTTTATTCTTACCTAAGCAACACCGACTGACGCACACCACAGCAATACGGCATCCTCAAACCTCACAAACTCCATTACCCTCTACGACCCATAATGTCAACCTATGAATCATTCATCTACAACATTGGTGACTACGTAGCGCGAGCATTTTCTAATATGTAACATCAGCCGGTCCCTTTTTAATAGACATTTTAGACTTTAAATCTATTATTGATCAACTAAACCATGAAACCTTAATAGCCAGTTTTGATGTATTTTCCATCTCACAGAAGTCCGAACTACCGAAGCATGTAAGATAGCTTTAGAACTTTATATTCAAAACCCCAGCCCATTGATACACATCCCCAGAAACCAATTAGCAACCCTTATAGAATTCACTACCATCAAAACTAACTTTATGTTCAACTTTATGTTATGACCAAAACTTCCTACATATAAGTGGTTTAAGAATGGGCAATCCCGTGTCGCCAGTTCTAGCCAACATTTTCATGACATAGATTGAATCTCGAGTAATCAAAGCAGTCTTACACCTACCACTATGCTGGTACAGATATGTTGACAATACAATTTCTGGATTCACATCTTCAGAACACACATTCAGTTTTTCAACTACGTCAACTCCATACACCCCAACACTATGTTTACCTGTGAACACTGAAAAACTAACCAAGTGACATTTCCCAACCTCAAGATCACAAGAGCCGATGCAAAATTCAAACAGAAATCCACAGAAAAATCACCCATACTGAACTATACATTCCTTTAGACTAAGCACAAAAACTCAACATATTAAGAAACCAAATAAACAAAGCCACAAACTCTGCTCACCCGATAAAATTAACGATGAAATCAACCAAATAAAACAACACTTCATCAACATCAACAAATTTCCTCAAAAAATTCTAGAAAAAATTGTACACACACACCTAGATCGACAACAAACAAACAGCAATGTCCCCCGCTGGTACAGCGATAAATCTACGGATTTTGAACGCTAAAATCAGAGTTTTGATTACCGTCGGTGGGCTCAGCACATAGCCCGATATGGCTTTGCTATAAGAAAACACACACACACGCAAACAATAATAAATTCCAAAAAAAACAACAAACCACAAAGCTTTACACTGCTGCATAACATAAATTCTCGATATCAGTGAAAAAATAACCACCAATATCCAGGAAAACCTTATAACAAAATTTATTCAAAAACCAGGTACAAAACTAAAGTCTATACTATGTAAAAACTACACTGACAAACACAACACCAACATTATTTACAAAATATAATGCAACAACTGCCACAACTTCGATATTAGAGAAACGAGTAGAAAAGTGGAAACCAGGTTCAAAGAACACATAAAACACCTTCACACGTTTTTAAACACTGCAAATCGAATACACACAACATAACCATAGAAAACATCCAGATACTAAATAGGGAATCAAATATAAACAAACGTAAAATCAAAGAAGCCCTACTTACACAACAACTCAAACCATAATGTACCAACCTGTAGTAACTAATAACCTATCATCTAACTGCAACGCCTCCTACAATCCCTTATCCGTTTACACTCTCGTTTCTGAGACATGTGCCTGGCAACGGATAGTTGCAAACTCTCTTTGTTAACCTGATGATGTCCTAGGAAGGTCGAAACATTGTCCTGTATTTTATTTCAATTAAAGTTTTAATACCCATACAAGCGGTCTTGAGAATATGTTTTTATTTCAAATGAGTTTCTCGTCGTCAAGGTACCATACCTATATTTAATTCCCTTTTAGAAAAGGTTTTTTTACTAGTAGTAAAACCAGTAGAAAATGGTTGATTTCTTCTTATGTAAAAGCTGTAAATGACACTTGCTACATCAAAATTGTTTCTTATGTAGAACAACTCACATATTTCATAAAAATGAAATCTGAAATAGAGTTTTGCCGAAGATTATAACAAGCCCCCTGCTAGTACAGCGGTATGTCTCCGGATTTACAACGCTAAAATCAGGGGTTCGATTCCCCTCGGTGGGCTGAGCAGATAGCCCTTGTGGCTTTGCTGAAAGACTATAATAAATTAGATTCATATTAAGTGATATGGATGTTACAGCAAAGTTTGTCACAACTTTGTATTTTGTTGTTTCTTATGAACTAATTTTTCGTTTCACGTTATTTAAAAAATTTAATACTGGCCACACGTAAAAGTTTTTGTACCTCAGGTAAGCATACATAAAAAAAAAACAACATCAAATCTTCGTCAAGACGTCACTTAGGAATTAGTACTGAACCTCGATTTTATTGACACAAGTGGTTAAGAATGCAAAGAGCCCATGAATGAAAGCAAAAGAAATTATAACGTATTAGCCAAACGGAATTGACTATATCTTGTGTAAACGTGGCCTTTCGCCCGTTATCAGACCTCATCAAGCCAGTTGGGATACAACAGAAGTAACAGTGGTCTAGGGGCGACATATAATATCAGTTTCCCTAAAATAGTAACTGCAAGTGAAATGCAATTATTATAGTTTCTCGGATTTTTAAGGTGAAAATTAAAATACACAATATTATTTACTTTTCCACTATTCACAAGAACTGCCAAACCAGCATACTTGTTTTCGTATTTCACCTGAATAGAAGGCCAATCATCGTAGTTTAACCTCCTGGCTAACGGCTTGTGTCAATCATACAGCTGGAGAGACTGAAAACATAACGTCTTGGTGAAGGACACATAAACAAATCGCAAACAAGCTTTCAACTCGAAACCAACTAACTACGAATTTCAAGCTCAAAGCCACTTACCCACGATTTTCCTCGTAAACACTATAATGAAAATACTTTTTCATTCAAATAGAATTGTTGGCCTACTCGGGATCACGAGTAATCTTTAGTAGTACAAAGAAAAATAATGTTTTTTTTTCTTCAAAATATTGCAGTATGAGTGTGAAAGTAAGAAAATACAATACTTTATTGTCAATTTTGTATAGGTTCATAAAATCATGAAGTAATATGATTATTACATCAGTGTTGTTTCTTTCCTTTTTTATAAAACGAAACTAATGCACAATATAACTGTATATTTTCTACTACATAAGAAATTAAAAGTTTAGAGAAAAGAGTCGTATTGTTACTAAAGTGAAATAAAAGAATTTATAAAATGGCCAAAATTATAGTTAAATTAAGAAATAAGAAAATAAGCTAGGATAAGGAGACTCACAAAGAAATGCAACAATGCATAGGCTGCTAATGTAATTTCTAAAGACTTAGAGCAATATAAAAGTGAATCCAAAAATTTATTTGTCATATATTTATTTTTTTCTAGCATACAATTGTATATTGTTTATTTTCTCTTGAGTACTTTTAAGTTTTTCTTTTTCTCATCCTTAATTTTTTCCAGTAATTTGTGTTTGTTGCATGGTTTGAACCCTTTTGATCGGTTTCCTGTTTCAAATATTCCTAATATTTTGGTTATTTATTACATACATAATTTATTTTATGCTATAATATAGTAGTGTTATGTCGTGTTTTGTCATATTATAATAAATAAAATATTTATTATTCATGACGTGAGAGGACGCCACTAGAGAATTAGTATATGTGATTATTCTAAGGTATTCAAGACGGACCTTATATGTAGCCTTAGTAGCTTTGGGACTCGGATGTTTTCGTACCTGTTGTATCGAGTTGTTACAATATTGACTGTATGGGTAAGTGATGTAGGTAGCGTTAGTTTTCGTTACGAAAAATATAAAAATAGGAAATTGATATACAATTAAATATTTATCAACGTTGAAGGCATACCGAACAGCATTATCGAAGGCTTAGGCTTAGCAGTGGAAATGAAGATTTTGTTGGTTTTATTCAAGTTACAAGTTATATTATACAGGGATGTTTGTGCTCTTTATATTTTGAAAGCAACAAGAAAGGTTTCCGGTGAAATTGAGCACCGATCCATCACGTTTTTTTTCAAATATTGATAAAAAAATATGCAAGACAGGCAACTGAAATAATGACGATTTACAATTTTATAGATTTCAGGATGAATAGTATTAGTACTATAGGAGTACCAATTCTATTGTTCTACTTACTAGTACTAGTTGATTTTTTCAAGTTCCAGTTTCAACTGTCTTATCGTAATGATCTTGTAAGTTGTAATATTATTAGTCTTAGCCGGTAAGTTCATTGCAATATATTAAAATATTTGTTCATGGTTTAGAGCACCATTTTTTCTCTAGTTTGCATTTATATGATAGTCTTGTGTTCATATATATATATGTTAATTTTATATGTTTTGTTTGAATTTAAAGAAACTTTTGCATATTTGTTTTTATATCAAAATTATACATTTTTAACTTTAAACTTAGGCATTTTAGTTATCTTACATAAGTTTTATTATACATATTCTTATGTTTATAATTAAAAGATACTTGCAGCAAATAGCAAAAAGTTGTTTTAGTTTTATGACATTCAGAGGTAAACTATGTAAATGTACATTTAATTTTTTTCTTCAAAATCTACGGATGATAATAGCATGAGATCTGTTGATGAAACACTACAAAATGCCACACAAAGTCACCAGTTCACTTTACTTTCCTTTTTACAAATAAAATTTTGTAAACTACCTTAGCTGTAATTTTTGAAATAAAGTTTTGAGGAAATTAAAGATATCATTGTAAGTATATGTTACTTGACACAGTAAATTGTTCCAGAAGTTACCAGTTCTAGGATGTAAATTCTGTTCAATACAAGCTTGTATTTAATTTTCTGAAGCATGTATATAACTGTGTATAGATATATGTGTACATATAATTGTAGTTGTTGGTACTGTTAACAAAATCTCATTTTCTAGTTTCCTATAACTATTTGAAACTAAGTATATTGAAACATCTCTCATATTACTGCAGTTTTTTAGTTTTTTTTCTTCTGTGAAGCCAGTGTTACAATTTTGAGTGTGACTGTAAATTAGGTAAATGGAAATCCACATAATAATAGTGAACAGAGAGCACTTTTCAGATAAAAGTGTTTGTTTAAAACAGATGGCCCATTAGCTTGATTTTTTCCATTTCTAAAAAGAAGTGAACAGTAATAATGACACAAAAGAATAGTTTCTTAAGGTGTGTCCTGCTTGTTTTTTGGTGCTCAACAATACGCTTGGTAGAGCAACATAGAAGAAGGTGTTACATTTTTATCAATGAGTTTATTTTTAGAAAAAAAAGACGTCAGTTATATTAGATGATCAATGTGTTATGTATGTCCACTTAAAATACATTTTATATTTAAAACTTGCTTTATTGCTGAAAGACCTTGAAAATTTATATATATATATTCACTGATGTTGGTGGTTAATGCCTTTTCTTTATCGAGTGTTACTAAATGTTTTTAAAATATTCAGGGAAGTTAGCTATTTATTGTAATATAAAATAGCACATAAGGTAATTGTTTAGTAATTTCATTGTTTTCAATGGATCAGTTGAAATAATAAATAAGATGTTTTTATTACATAATGAGGAAAAACACAAAAGGCAATACTTGGAGTGTTAAGTCAGATGAATTTGAGAATTATTATTTCAAAGATAGACTTAACATGTGGATAATCTGTTTATTGTCTGCAGGATGTTTCAAACTGAAGGGTGTGATATCTTGAGGGAAGTAAAACACTACATTTTTCAAAGACACTGTTTATATATTAGTATCATGATACAAGATTGTTATATCATAGAATTGAGGAAAAATGCACTAAAGGCCAAACCGTGGCCGTTAATATATGATGTATTTATGAACGTGCAATTGTTTTCCCCTCCTCTCAATTGTGTAATTATGGAGTTTCACCAAGTACCGACGGTTTTAAATGTCAATGATTCTTGTATGTATACATTAACATACAATATTCGATGCATATTGTATTTATACACAGTATGTGTTTGCTAGTGGGCAGAAACCATGCCGAATATATATAGATATCAATTGTTTCAAAAACACACTTAGTGTCAGTGATGCCTTTTTCAGCATTGTTTCATAGCGTTTGTTCGTTACATTTTGTTTTTACGTATTATTCAATTCCACAGTCTATTAGATGCTTGGAAAAAATCCACTTTGGTCTGTAAACTAGATTTGACGAACATAACTTTCCATTCTAATATAAAAACAGCATTACGAGATAAAAAAAAAAAGCTAGTTTCTAATGTTTAGTAGTTTTTGTATGACTTCTGTTCTCGACTACCAGAAAACGGGTCAACAACAAGAATGTGGTTATATCCTCCTACAGAAGTCCGCATTCATCTGCATGTGGACGTGATGTGTGTATTTGTTGTAGCAAGCTTGGCTTGTGGTAATGATAAGGAAAGTTCAGTGTTTAGTTCGCACAGACCAGTTCTGAAGGTCACGACGTCGTCCTTCTAAATACAATGGACACTGCAAGAACCTGCTTTGTCATAAGTTTCAGGAACACATTGCGTTTTACTTTCAGCCGGAACCTTAATATTGTTATTCACCAAAGAAGCACACACACACATACAAATAAATAAAAAATAATGCAATGGTGTCGCATCGATGTACGGTAATTTTTTTTTTTTTTAAATTTCGCGCAAAGCTACTCGAGGGCTATCTTTGATAGCCGTCCCTAATTTAACAGTAAGACTAGAGGGAAGGTAGCTAGACATCACCACCCACCGCCAACTCTTGGGCTACTTTTTTACCAACGAATAGTGAAATTGTCCGTCACATTATAACGCCCCCACGGGTGAAAAGGCGAGCATGTTTGGTCTGACGGGGATTCGAACCCGCGATTCGAGGGCTTTAACCACATGGCCATGCTGGGCCTAGAAGATTAAACTAATAAAGAGTAAAAGAACAAAACGTTATGCATGTTGTTGCTTGTGTAGCTCGCTACAAGTCAATGGAATATTTAATCGTAACTTATAACCTGCATTTGTTTGGATTAAGAACACCGATGTAATATTTATAAGGTACTTAAAGCTATGTTTTCTATTAAAAAAAATAGTTATAATAACGTTTGTTAAAATGAAATGCATGTTATTTTTTGATATTTTCCATTTAACTTTCCGATTTCAAATTTTACATTATTCATTCGTTTTCTTCATATTGCAAAACTGATACGGTTTTTTGTGTTGTTGTTTTCATTATTATGCACATCCGTGGTCAAAGGTTATCTGGATATAGCTGGTGCACGTATATAACACAATAGTAGTCATAACACGTGCTTAAACGTTTTGAAGACAAACTCCAGAGGCAGCATCGTGGTTCAGCTAAGACGTAGTTTATCACATTTGTAGTTGTTTCCGAAAATGGTTAATCACGCTATAATTCTGAAAAAAAGTATATATATATATATGTGTGTGTGTATTTAACGTATTATTATTGTTAATTATGAAACAAATAAGCGCGTAAATTATCCGCTATGGTTCATTTAAAACATATCAACACATAAACCTTCTTCGTAGTTTTCAGGTGGGACAGTGGTAAGTTACGAATTTCCAACGTTGAAATCAGGGATTCGATTCCCATCGGTGAACAGAGCAGATAATCCGATGTGGCTTAGCTTTAAAACATAACACACACGGTTAAGACTGTGAGGAAATATTAATGATAGACTACGTGACTGCAGAACAGAAACTAATAGGAGTAATTCACGAATATTCTGTGACCCCGTGATCCCGTGGTTAGTGTGCCAGACTGTGGATCTCGGTTCACGTCCCGTTACCATTAAAATAACAACAGAATCCCCACGGGTGCATTATGAAAGTGACTGTCACATCCATCTGTTCATTTAAAGTAACCACAGAGTTAACGGTAAATAGTGTTAATTATCTACCTTTTACCTATGTTTGCCACTTCGAAATTGTCACAAAGTAAAGCAAATAAACCTCGAAGTAAAAGATAACTTAATCTTATGAGTTCTGGTCGTCGACACTGTTGCAGACATACTGGTGTCGTTGAAATATTGGTGTAATTTCTTATTTACTCTCACTCATTCGTTCTTGGAATTACATCTATGTAATTTAAGAAACTAAGCAACTTACAAAGTTTCAAACTGTACTATACGAAACACAGTTTATCGCTGCAGTGTCCAACCTGGAAAATACATTAAGTGTATTTATATCCCACTGTAGTTAATTTAAGTAACGAAAACAACTATTGGAGATACCATTTTATCAACAGTTCTTATTTATTAATTTTCACGTAATTGTTACCAAAAACAATGTAACTGTCAAGATGCTTTGTAAAATTGGAAGCCTTATTAAGCTCCAGTTTTATCAAAAAGGTGTGAAAAGTGTAAAGAAAGCGACAACCAAAGTAAATATCAAGAGAACGATACAGGCGCCATCTACTGTCAAAGGCAACTGTGTAGTCTCCATTACCGTGATATATTATTTCAAAATATGTATAGTTATTGGTAATTAGAACATCGAATGTCAGTCTTTATCTGCAAAACAGACGAAGTTAAACTTGTACCAAAACCGTCTTTCACAAAAGTCTTAATAATTTTAAATTTAATTTCGCTAAGCCTACTTGTAGCCATGAAGAGCATAAAATAAACATCAAATAATGAAACATATTTGTACTTTTCGAGGGAATCTCTCATATCTGTCTTTCTGTAATGGAAATGGTCTTTTAATTAGTAAAGCACAAAAGTAATTAAAAATTAATTCAAAAGTTTGAAGTAATACATACTTACCAAAACTGAAGAAAGCGGGAAACATTTTAGTTTTGTAAAAAACTTAAATTTATAAAATGTGATCATTTTCCAATGAATGCTTAGGTTCATTTTTAATAGCACAATTTAATTAATTATGAAGTTGGAGACGCACTATTTATAATGTATATAATGGGAACAACAGATGGAGTTGTTTATTACATTTACGTTTACTTTTTTACTGAAACCTATTTTTCGAAGGTGGAAGTTGTTGATTAATAGTTTTCTTTAACATCCGTAACGTAAGAGTTGGTATTTGTAGCAGAATTAACTCAGTAAATATTTAATGTAATAATGCATCAAACTGACATTTCCTAACATAACGTTCATACGTTTTTACTTCACAATTAATTATGACTAACAAGCAAAAGTACCCATCCCCAGTGACGGGAAAAGTTTGTTAATCTGTCACTTTAAATTATTTCATAGACTTTAAAAGGGTTAATTGTGTTTCTATCTTGGTTTTACGTCGAGTCAAACTCAGAGCTACGTGTACCGCCCATCGCGAAAAGTAATTGTTGAACATTTCTGTTGTGTGAAGAGCAGCTTAGCAATAACATACGGTAAATCTACATTTTTATGCTTTACGTTACGTCACATTCATTTCTAACAACTTACTGTAGAATATTCTGCTTAAAAAACAACATCAACATTATTCGTGCCTGTTTTCTTATCGTTTAAAAAGTGATTGTCGAGCTTTGCTTGTGTGCGGATCGTTTTTAAACGGGAAACAGACGAACACTTGAACAGTTTGTTTATTTAGAATTAAGCACAAAGCTACACAATGGGCTATCTGTGCTCTGCCCACCACAGGTGTCGAAATCCGATTTTTAGCGGTGTGAGTCCGCAGACATTCCGCTGTGCCAATGAGGGACCGCTCGAACAGACAACACGGTTCGTAGTGTATAGATAACTCACGGTAGTAGATCCGTAAACGTAGCCTTTCCTTTTATTTTGAAAAATAAAAAAAAAATAAAAATGAAAATACGTTTGGAAATATAAAAACTATGTAATTTTTGTGTTTGAATTCAACATAAAATTGAATTTGGGCAATGGTTATCGTGTCCGCTGATAATTATAATTATGGACTTGCTCAATGTTTTGAGTTCAAATACAGAATATAAATGAAAAACCAAACAACATGAGAAATAGATTTCAGATGTATTATCAAAATTTACAAAATAAATGAACCTGTGGGCTTTATTAACTTCACTACTAATCGATAAGCCCCCCCCCCCCCCCCACACACACACACAGTGACTCAGCGGTATGTCTGCGGACTTACAACGCTAGAAACCGGCTTTCGATACCCCTGGTGGGCAGAGCACATATAGCTCATTGTGTAGCTTTGTGTTTAAGTACGAACAGACAAACTAGTTGACAAATTTGGGATTTGGCAAAAACGTACAAGTTTTTTAAAAATTGTAATAGAATATGCACTTTCAATTGAACTTTTTGTTTCAATCTTGTTGAGAAATCATTGTTTACTTGAGTTCCGGTTCATGAGACGTTAGATATTGCTAACTATAGAGTGGCGACATCCTGGTGTAAGACATAATTGTACTAAGGTCGCTGAGTTTTTCAGTGTTTGAAATCCTGTTGTTATTAGTTAAATTCTATGTATTTCTACACAGTCTGTGGCACACCAATGGAAAAACCACATTTACCAATCGTTTAAGAGTTGTACGTTGAGCTCTCCGGACGTGAGGCGTGAATGACAATGAACACAACAATGTGGTAGCCAGACCACCTTTAACAAAAGAGAAGGAAAAATACCAACATTATCTTAACAGCGGATATCAACTTATGAAGGAAGATAAATGTCACAACAAATTACTCTTATAGATATTTGAGCCTCGAAACTCTTAGTAGAAAACTACTCAAATCGGTAACAAAGTTTGTCTTGCGTCCAATTAATTGTGTCGCGAAAAGAAATCTCGTCAGTAGAAACGTACGTCGTAGGAGGTGCATGTAAAAAAAATTTTAAACGAACCTCCAGCTCTAGTATTCGAACCCAAGCATTCTCAGATTGACTTAAACTCTAGTGAAAAGCAGGCTGAAGTGTATAACAACTATAACATAGGTAAAGCGAGATTAGGATAACAGCGGTGTAGCTCGACATGGCCAGGTGGTTAAGCGTTCAACTCTTAATCAGAAGGGCACCGGTTCAAATCCCGGTCACACCAAACATGCTCGCCCTTTCAGCCGTGGGGGCGATATAACGTGCGGTCATTCCACTATTCATTGGTGAAAGAGTATCCCAAGATTTGGCGGTGGGTGGTGATGACTAGCTGCCTTCCCTTTTGTCTTACACTGCTAAATTATGGTCGGCTAGCGCAGATAGCCCTCGTGTAGCTTTGTGCGGAATTCAAAACAAACTGTGTGTTTTTCATATATATATGTATATATAGCAAAGCCACATCAGGCTATCTTTCAAGTCCACCGAGGGAAATCGAACCCGTGATTTTAGCGTTGTAAATCCATAGACTTACTGCTGTACCAGCGGGGGACCAAAACAAACTGAGAAATGGACAACGCAAGAAAAAGATGCGCTTGAATACTTGTTTTCGGTAGCAGTCTGAAAAAAAAATGTGTTTCGTGATACAGTAGAATGTGACACATCGACCTTACGCATAAACTCTGAAACTATATGATGATAACAATAATTTAAAATATTTCAAAATCCATTTTTGACGCATGTAAACTCTATGTATCAGACAATAAAAGCAATTGTCTAATCGTATGTCCTTGAAAAAGACGGGCACTTTACCTAAACTTTTTAAGCTGTAAAATGTGCGCTAAATAATAGATCGACTTGCATCTAGTCCCAGGAAAACGTCAAAACATTCTCACGCCACGGGAAACCGGAATTAGGCATCAGCCCTATGTACGCTTAAGACTGCGAATAGGATTTATTAACTATTGTAGGTTTAGTAGACGAAGTTCTGATGGTGTCGTGATGATGTAAGATACAATAAACTGGAGTCGACTTGTGCACTTCTCATGCAGGCGTACAAGTATTACCGAATTGTTTTTTTTTTCTTTTGTAATATTGGCAGGGAAGTGGGTGCCGTAAATTGTGGTGTCAAAAGGTGAAGAATTAGTGTGTAATTATTAAATAATTAGGTGCAATAAACCCATACGTGAAATCGATCTTTGAAAGTGTTTTTTTTCTTGTATTTTAATATAATCAAGAAAATTAATACTAATAAGTAAGAATATAAGAATAAAGTAAGAATATAAGCGACAGAATAACGTTTTTGTGAAGTGGTTCCTGTCACGTAAGCTAAAGTTACATCTAAGGAACTTCAACTTTAACAGTTTCGTGACTCCTGGCTTGTATGTTGTATATTATATATAAACTAGATACCACCATTTGATGTTTGATTTTTCAGTTCATGTTTAATAAAGTCTTTCAAGTCCAATAACCATAACAAACAGACCCCTGCAATGGCACAAGTCTACGGACTTATACTGCTAGAGTGTAGATATACAGTATTAGGAATAGTTATTGGGAAACAAAAGTCTATATGAGGCAAACGTTACAAGAATGCCAGTATCTTATCGCGCAAAACTGAATTGCACCAGTGTGCAGTCACATGTTAATAGATTATATTGTGATTGATTGTAACTCAATCGATCGGAAATTGACAAACTATTATTAAGGTACATCGGTGACTCAAGGGTAATTCTGAGTGATTACAATGCTAAAAATAAAGTTTTAATGCCCGCGGTGAACAGCATATATAGCCCTTTGTGTTTCTTTGGTCACAACAACAAAAAATCACGAGCGTTTTAAAGTACAGGTTGTCATACTATGCCCAGTAGTAGTAGTGACAACTGTTGTGATCTAGCAAAAACAAGTGTATATAAATCAAAATTTGGATGCTCAAGTTTACTCCATACGAGAAATTGCAGCAAGGCTCTCATGTTTCAGTAGAAGATTTTCGAAATACTGAAAGGATTACGTCAAACTAGCATTGTTCATAAAGGTAGAAAACTTAGTTTTCATTCTTTATGACGTACACAACGATAGAGTACAGATCTTGCCGGAGAATTTCAAGTAAATATAAGTGTGGATATTACATCGAGAACAGTTGTCTCAGTTGGCGTGTAACTGCTTGAAAATCGTTGTTGAAAAGAGGTATTCAAATTTAAAAAATCGAACTCAATCTAAGACAGTAGACTCCGCAAATTTGGAGACGTGTACTCTTTACAGATTAATTCAAGTTTAAAATGTTTGGCAACAATTAAAAACAGCAGGTAGGAGGAAAGTATCTTAGTCAGTGTACGATATATGTACACTAAAGAATGGCGGAGTTTCAGTACTGCATCTCAACCATCAGTTTTAGTGTTCAACACAAAGTTGTTGTTACCCTGACTGCTGAAAAGCACAGGCACATTTTAATCCGTCGTGCCATTTCTTCGGAAACACGATGCATTTGGCAGGCATTCGTTCTTCAAGCATACATCAAATGTGGTGAAACTATTTTGACTTAATTTAGTCTGCACAAAGCTCCAATACGATAATTCTTGAGATTGTACGGCTTACTTAAAAATTGAAAAAGGTTACTAAACAATTTCGTTAGATAGTAGAAAATAACATAGGACATTTGTAACAGTTTTTCATTGATAAACTGCAAGGCAGCATGAAAACAGGGTGTAAAGCTGCGTGTGAAGCAAAACGATCACGTACAAAATACTAGTGTATTTTTCAGTTTGTATTTTATGTGGTATTTTTTGTGCGTAACGGATTTACTGTTATACATGTATTTTAATATCTACGTTTGTTTCTGTAAAGTGCATATGACGCATATGGTTGGTTAGCTACATTCAGTATACTATCAGTCTTGGAAGCTATAATTGTAATTAACGCTTATTAATCTATAAACTAGAGAATTTGACCGGAAACTTTATAGCTTTTGAACATTACAAACCATTCAGTTTTAATGAACTAACTTCGGACGCTGTTATTTCTACGAAGACATTAAATATTTTAATCGGAAAAAGTAAGCAATGCGAGGCCAACCAAGCTAGCTAGCTTAAGCAAGGTGTGTAACAGTATCAAGTCAGAATTAGTTTGCTTGTCGTGGGCCTGGATCGTCAATAAAATATTCAGTTCTAGACCGGATATGAGACTCAATATTGTCTCTAAATTTGTAAAACTGCTGTATTTAAATCATTATTTGCAATAACCGTTATTATATTAGGTTGTTCAGAAACAAATGTCGTTTTTGAACTGCGAGGTTTGGAAAATTATAAGCCAGTGTTGTAAAACATGCTTTAATCAAAGTAAGTACCAATTGATTCAGCAAACTTTTGCTAACGTATAACGATGTCTTTTGTGTTCCTGCTGAAGAAATGGGAGTTTTTATGGTCAATGAATTCTCTGAAAGATTTTTCTGCAGCTGCCTGGTTTTGAAAGCGTTTATTGTTCAAAAAGTTGTCAAAGTGCTTGAAGAAATAAAATTCTGTAGGGGAAAGGTCTAGGGAATAAGATGGATGAGGCAAAACTTCGATTCCCAATTCGTTCAATTTTTTTGGAGCGTCACCCTTGACAGGTCTCATAATGCCGATTTTGTTGATCTTCAGTCATCTTATCCAACTTTTTCGTCTTGCTAATCACATTAAGGGAAGCAGTGAGACAGACCCTCGTGCAACAGGACATGAGCTTGCAGAAAAGCCAAACACAGGCAAATCAAGCACTGCCAAACACCTGAATGCGATTAGCAAGACGAAAAAGTTGGATAAAGATGGCTTCCTTCCACAACCTTTGTGGTCTTCAAGACTTTTATCTCCATGTCGAAACCTTTGGAACCAACGCTGAGCTGTACGTTCAGTAACATATCCGTGGCCGAATGCATGGTTGTAACTTTTCGTCCAAGTTTGAAGTCGTAGAGGAAAATCAGACGAAAGTCAATTTTGTTCATGATGCCTTAGGAGTTGCGAAACTTAATGAATGGATTAACGAGATTCCCACTGTCCCTATCTACTATCTAGCGAAACCACAGCCAGGGGAACGGGCTTGGAGAAATCAGGACTAGAAACGTCTTTTCGTAGGAGTGTTAATTGTGACTTCAGTGTGTTTATCGCTTATGTTTTCATAATTAATTCCATACAGATTCTTTCATACAACCAAGTACTTAAACTTAATAATCTGATTGCCATTTAGCCATATTTTATTACAATATCTATAACATTATGTTGTTGTTTTTGGTATTTTCGAGTTACGCTTTGAAACGAAATAAGGATGCATTTTGTGTAATTACTTTTGATTACGTGCTCTTAAAGCTGGCAATTTCTGATCCGTTTTGTTTAATGCAAAAATAACTTAAGCTCATTGAACCCTCGGCAATGTGAAAGAACGTAAAACCAATTTTCTTATTTTTTCCCACACTGACTGTTTGTAAAAAGTTATTTTTTTTCTGCTGTATCAACACATACTGGATGTGTTTTTTGTGTTTTTTTAATTATAATGAGCTGATGTATATAGTGACTTTATGTTCATTTGCCAAACGTAATTCAGCTAAAAATGTCTTTCAGTGATTATGCTGTAATTAAATATAAACGAAATATACATATGAGCCTGTCAAGGAGAATAACATTGGTCGATCCAAGAGGTAATGTAAACTTCCGACTGAGCTAGTGTTCCAAATCTTACTAACCCCAAAATAACCCACATCTTGACTATTTTATTATTCCTACCATCTTTTTATTCGTAGACCGTGACTGTGGTCTCGTGCTTTCCAGAAATATTATGAAGCGCCCATTTTATTCCACATGCAAATAATATTAAAGGCGTCTATTGTACTTTGCCCCTACATTTTGTTTTCATTGTGTTGATGTTCAAGTATGAAATTATCAGTTCTGTATCGGGTATGGGGGGCTAGTTGGTTGGATTCCTTCTTTTCGCTCTGTTTTCCGTATTTGACAGTAATATGCAGTATATTCTGAAATAGTGAGGTAACTTGATTTTTTATTGCTAAATTTAAAAATTTTAAAAATGCAATTTTAAAGTTAGTTCTTTTAATTTGTTTGTAATATTTTGTTTTCAGTATTGCCATCTGAAATTTACTGGGTGTTCAAAAAGTCTGCGAACTCTTCTTCAAATAAAGATAGTGTACATGAAAGAGATAATTGATTGCATATTGATATGTTTACGTATCTCATATTGACACAGACTAACAAGTTTCGATTAATAATCCAAAATTTCTATCTGTTAACTTTCATCTGGATGATATAGGCTTGACATACTCCTTAGAGGTGACCTCAGCGAAACCTTCATCAGTTTTTGGTTTCAAAGCGTCAGTTTTTTATGTAGGTCTATCGCTACAATCATTACTTAAACCCGAAAAACCAAATTCTTGAAATTAGTTTCAAATAAGATGGGTGTCCAGACTTTTTTTTACCCACCCTGTACTTGCACCGTTAGCATTTGGACGTCCCAAAGCTGGACAGATTCGACTGTCTGAGTTCTGTTATTACTTTAAAAACTTGTTCGAAAGATTTAAGTGTATAAAATAAAACATGACCGTTAATTATTTAGTATAGATGTTTCTCTTTTTCTCTTTTTTTTTTTTTCGTGCAGTACATTTGTTCATCATTTCCTTAGAACAGTTAAGGGTGTGATATTGGTTATAATTATAACGGAATCATTCAACGTCATATATAAAATATTCATGTCACCGTGGTGATGTTTCTCCAGTCGAGTAACAGTTGGCGTAATCATGTCGTCAACTGTGAATAGCTTGCTTATTGGTCAACATTAACAATTCACTTCTGTGCATGGTTATAAATCCAAATGTCATAGTAACTTTCTGTTAAGAATTCAGTTTTACGCATACAGGATGCTACGTGCAATTTCAGCTAAGTTTGATTGATCAAGACGAGACGGCATAATAAAAAACGGTACAGTAAAGTAACGTATACTTTAGTTACATATGTCTTTCTATTAAGACGTGTTATTGGAAAAGTATATACAATAAATTTGAAACCGTTTCAAGAATTTATGTTTCTTTCTAATCAAATTTCCAAGGTTTTCGAGGTTTTTGATTCTTCATCTAAAGTATGGCTACATTTGGTACGTATACATCATTATTGGAAGTAGTTTATGTATGTGTTCCTCTGTTGTTTCATATAATAGCAAATGGACTAAATACGTGTGGACTATTTCTATGATAAAGTATGTTTATTTAATAGACAAGTGTGTTAAACTATGCTTTCACACATTAGTTGTAAATATTGTGTTTTACCCGCACGACGTTAAGAAAATGGAAAATACGAAGTTCACCAATGGGTACAGCTTTCCACTTGGGATATCTCGGAAATGGATAATTCTGCACTCAAAAGCTTTAAGCTATTAAATTTTACCTCAAAAAATATGATTTGTAAGTGTCTTAAATAAAGCTTATAACAATTACAAATTGCTTGTTAAAGTTAGTTCATTCTGCGACATACCTCTTCACGAAAACCGCGGAAAAAACTTTAATCAGAAATTAATATAGTAGATGTAATGTAGTTGATATAACATATTATTCTTTGCTTTAATTTATGGGTTCTTAGAATTGCCTCTATATTAAAAATTATACATTTGTACATATATATAGTTTAGCTCCCAAATTGGCTCCAGCTCAATACCTTATTTATCGTTAAGGTTAATGGCTGTTGCTTCGTGTATTATTTAACTCAAACTCACGGTTACACGAGTTTGTGTTTTTCTTATAGCAAAGCCACATCGAGCTATCTGCTGAGTCCACCGAGGGGAATCGAACCCCTGATTTTAGCGTTGTAAATCCGTAGACTTACCGCTGTACTAGCGGGGGGGGGGCGGTTACATGAAATTACCCACTATGGATCATTGTTAAGTTAAATAACACCTACTTTGCATGTATTAATTTTCATCTTGGTGGTATTGTTAGCTTCTTTCGGCCAAGTGTGTGTGTGATCTTGTTGTGTCATTCAGGTGTACCAGCAAAGACCTTTATATTAGTTATTTTAAGATGAAATATACACCTGTTGAAGGGAGGAGGTATTCCCAATGCTGCTTGAATATTTCACTTATAAAGATATCCCAATAAATGTTAGCAATTTGTCAGAAAAATAAAAAGGAGAGAAGGATTTATAATGGTGAACTACTATTGAAATCCAATAATAACTTATGATATTTAAATCCAAATTTAACTTTGTGTAAAAAGCCACAGTTAACCTACTACCTTTCGGATGAAGAGAGATTCCCTTTTCATGAAGTGAGATGATGTAAGAAGTGATAGAGGCCTAAAACATGAAATGCCTTCTATGGTGAATATTTAACATTAAATACTTAATTTAAGTATTTGAGGTAACTTGTGTACATATACGAAGCGTATTATACATACAAGCCCAAGACCATGTCTGTACTTAGTGGTTATTGTACCGGATAATGAATACGAGATTCTGTGGTTCGCGTTTCGACGTTACAAAATCGCGTCCCGTTCTTTGTGGTTGTGGGTGCGTTATAGGAGTGACGGTAAATCTCACTATTCAATCGAAGTGCCCAATAGTTGGTAATGGGCGTTACTGACTAACTTTCCTCTGGTCCAGTGGCTCTAAGAGTTTTAGACAGTATCCCCATCCTGCTCTTGTTTTTAGGACTTGAAGCCCACTTCCCCAACAGATGCATACTCACATGTTTAGATGAACCCGTAAAAAATCCAGCATTCCGACATAAGTCATCATGATATATTAAAACGTTTAATGTGCTACAGGTTCAAAAAATTTTTTCAAACTTGTAATTGGTTTTCTTTCATTTTGCATTGAGAACAAAAGGCTTGCTAGTTTTGATCAATGTGATTTTTGAAGCTATAATGTGGTATATATCAAATTTGATCACAATTTTTGATAATCAGTTTAGATATGGATGCGTTATTATGTTTTAATATTTTTATTAACATTGTATGACTTTTCCACGTCATAACTTTAGCACTACACTACCTAAAGGTCCGGCATGGCCAGGTGTTTAAGGCACTCGACTTGTAATCCGAGGGTCGCGGGTTCGAAACCCCGTCACACCAAACATCCTTGTTCTTTCAGCCGTGGGGGCGTTATAAAGTGATGATCAATTCCACTATTAGTTGGTAAAAGAGTAGCCCAAGAGTTGGCGATAGATGGTGATGACTAGCTGCCTTCCCTCCAGTCTTACATTGCTAAATTAGGGACGGCTAGCGAAGATAATTCTCGTGTAGTTTTACGCGAAATTAAAAACAAACACGACCTAAAGATATAAAGAATTTTGGGGTTGCACTGAGCTATTAACACAATCTTGTTAATGTCGAACAAAGTACGTTTTATCTTCTATAAAAGTGCTCCGGAGTGACAGTGGTACTAACAACACTAAACTTCAGGGCTCGATTCCAAGTGTTGAACCATCTGATAATCTAGTATGGCTTTGCTGTGAAGGAAAGGAAGAAACCTTTTACACGAAGTTAAATAACAGTTTAACGTTCTTTCTTGTTTATTATTGGATTTAAAAAGTGTTATATCAAATCAAAGATTTTTTCTCTTATGTTACGCATTATTGTTAAGGCGTCTTCATAAATTAGTGAAATATTCCATAAACATTGATAAATACCCCCACGCGCCGGTGTTAGTGTATGTTCCACCAGATGAGTGATGTTACCAAACCAAACTGTATCAACAATCAGGTAAAAGATATGGATAAATACAGGATGTCCGGAAATTATGTAAACACATTTGTTAACTTTTGTTTGTGAATTACTTAACTTTGGGACACTTCCACTAGTGTTTCCAAATTATTGTTTACACTGGACAACTTCAGGTGGTGACCATAAAGCTAAAGGCTTGGTCTGAGCTTACTGGAGAAGAAACCATTCCACAAATACAATTTTGCGTACTTAAGGGATATCTGATCATATTGCAGGCTCCAAATCAGTCTTTTGAGGGCTTGTTGTGACCCGCCTACTGGGGTCAGTGTTCTACATATTATGTTTGTGTGAGAGACAAAGTAAATAGTACTAATACTATAAATTACGTCAACTTTATATTATCAGCGATATGAAACACCGACGAAAGTTTGTATAAAAATAAAATGTATGAGATTCTAAGTCAAAAAAATATCCATTGCCGATCATTTTATCCCATTTTATTTTAGGTTAGAACCTCATAATACAATTTAAATATAATGCATTTTTATATCTTTTTTAATTTTTATTATCTTCATTGTGCACTTGTTGTTGTACACAATGAGCTATCTGTGCTCTGCCAGCCACGGGTATTGAAATCCGGATTTCCATTGTGTACTCCTTATCTGATTGTTTCCTACGTCATAGCTCTCGTATAACGCTACTCTAAATTGATAAGTTTTTTAAGGTGTGACAGTTTACGGAGTTGCAACTTGTTATTCCCCAATTTTGCTTTTTTTATTTTAAGTTAAAATATCTTACTATACCTTCGGTTTGTATTTGTGTGTGTGTTACTTGGGATTTTCCATTTATTCAGTAGTTTTTGTTACACTCAACTTATCTTTAAACATTACTAGGAAATCTCTAAATGCTTTTGTTTTGTTTTTTTAATTTCGCGCAAAGCTACTCGAGGGCTATCTGCGCTAGCCGTCCCTAATTTAGCAGTGTAAGACTAGAGGGAAGGCAGCTTGTCATCACCACCCACCACCAACTCTTGGGCTACTCTTTTACCAACGAATAGTGGGATTGACTGTCACATTATAACACCCCCACGGCTGAAAGGGCGAGCATGTTTGGTGCGACCGGAATTCGAACCCGCGACCATCGGATTACGAGTCGAACGCCTTAACACGCTTGGCCATGCCGGGCCAATAGTGATGTCAACATATTATGTCACTGTGTCCGATTGTCCTCCCCATCCCAGCGGCAAAGCGATATATCTTCGGACTCGCACCTTTATAAATCGGGTTTCAACACCCGTGGTGTGTAGAGCAGAGATAGCTCATTGTATAACTTTGTGCTTAATTCCAAAATAAACAATGTGTTCAATAGTTAATAATAACTTTTTCATTAACCTTGACTTTCAGTTATTGATTTTTTTCATATACTTGTTTTTGAGTAAAATTAGTTTATGCAATTGAATATATCAACCAGTTTCGTTTTAAACGCTGTGAAACATGGTACTCAGGAAAGGTTATCTTTTTAATTTTCCATGGAATGGTACAAATAAGTACGATATAAGATACCTCACGGAACTGCTTTGCTACTCCAGGCGGCTATAGTAGGCGTAAGATACACATTTCGTCAGTTTGGTATTTGTTGACTCACGTGATGAATTTCCGGTATGCGTCACAGCACTTCCTGCTCATGGGGTCTACCTCCTAAACCTCCTTGCCATTCGCATAAGTCTTAGATCGAATTCTTACAGACGTTCAATAGAATATTAATGAAGTATATGTATTCCGACTTCTTTCATAGTGCTATATAATCTATCTGAAATTGAATAGTGTAATGCCTTGTTAAATATACCATACATATATATTACCAGTTATTTGTGCAATTTTTAGACTAAAATTGCAGTACTTTGATTATATATTTTTCACTACAAAAGATTTAACTCTACATTCATCCATAATGGTTAGTTTTTCGATATATCATTTTAAATTGTTTTGTATTTGGTTTTTAAGCACAAACCTACCCAATGGGTTCATCTGTGCTCTGCCAGCCGCTGGTATCAAAATCTGATTTTCAGTGTTATTAGCACTCAGATTCATTGCCGAGCTACTGGAGAGGATAAAATAATAGTATTTTATTATTTTTGTGTGGCGTGAACTGAGGACAATACTTTTGAAACTTTATTTTTTAGATTGAAACTAAGGGCAAGATACGTTGGAGACTTGTTTGTTTGAAATTAAGCACACAGCTACACAATGGGCTATCTATGCTCTACCTACCGGGTATCGAAACCAGCTAGCTAGAGGTGTGAGTCCATAGACCTTCCGCTGTGCCACTGGAGGGTATGGCTGTTTACTATCCAGATACGCCTTTAAATCACTGCTTCAACAATAGATGTATTTGAGACTAGTCAGTTGGAAAAATATTTCGGTATTTTTTGGATTTAATTTGAATGACAATACAAGCAAGCACATTCATCCATATAAGTTTTCCAGGGAGATTTTTTATATCGTGCAATGGACTGTTTTTGCTAGTGACGTTTCAACCAGCTGGTAGGTTCAGTGTGTGTCGTCTAGGGCTGGCTGCTGTCACAGGCCACTAAGAAGTTGCCATGGTAACCGTTAGTTAAGATGCAGGCTTTTTATGCTTGATGTTTAGTGACTGCGTAGTTTAACAGTTGTACGTCGATTATTTGTTGACATCATCAGCCCAGTGTTTGACCACCGGTAGTTATGGGTAGCTTGGTAATGTGAAATTTAATGGCATTAACTAGTTACTTAAGAAAATTGTTCTATGAGTTAATCTTTCCCTTAAGCGTTAGTTTTTTTTGTACAAGACTTCAATGGAAAGTACTGTATAGATATACCATTCCATATATACTCTCTTTTTCTTTTTACACAACTCTTTAGAGACTTGAGCACAGTTGGTTCTTAAATTTTGTTTTTGTTTACTACAATAAATTGGCACTGTCTAAAGTTGTTAAAATATTTTCATAGGTATATTTATTAAACAATGGTACAGAGGACTTCTGTTTTTTCTTTCATGAAACTTTAAACACTTATTAGCCTTTGAATACGGTTTAGATCTGTTATGCAGTTCAAACCATTTTATATCCATTCTTTACATATTTTGTGGGATATCTATGTAAATATATTGCAAAACGTTTTTCTGTTTTACTATATGGCCATTAGGTTGGTTTAAAGAAACACATTATGCATAGTGTTGTGTGAAATAACAGTGGCCGTCAATGATCATTGGTTTGTATGTCATCTATATTCAAAAAAGGACAATACTTTTTAAAACAAAGTTTTAAAACCAAGACTTTTTAACACTTCATGAAGTTTAATTGGTTATCAGTCAAATTTAGATTTTAATTTTTCTTTTTTGTTGAAGTAAATATAAACTTTAAAGATAACAGGCCTTAGATATGTGTGGATCATCTTGACACTTGTAGTTTGTATCAACATTACTTGTAGTATTGTCATAGGTTTTGCTGATTTTCTGTTGAAGACTCTTCTTACCTGAAACTTATAATTAGAGTAGTAGTCTTTTACACAGTATAACATATTCAAGGACTTCATGAATAGATTTTTAGCATTTGTCAGGAAAGGGTTTTCTTTTTTTTTAATCAAAATGCTTGACTTAGGTTTCATATAGTAAATGAACAGTGATTAGTAGTGTATGACAGATCCTAATCCTAGCTCGCAATCATTTTCTTGTTTTACAACACTGTGTTATGGAGAACTGATAATATTGAAGTTTTTTTTTGTCTGTGAAAGCTTGTGTAAGTTTACTTACAATGAACTAGTTTAAAGTTCCAATTTAACATGACCAAAAATAAGCCACATTTTACTCTGTTTGAAATTGTTCATTGGCTAAAAAGGAATTATGGTTTTTGTTATGCTTTATATGTGCACAGTAAATAAGTTTTATAAAATGTATCACTTCAGACTTGAAAAGTGAGTTATACATATTGGGGTTTTTAATTTGTAAGTACAGAAAAAAATGATAGATCTAAGTAATCATCTGAAAATTAAAACACACAGAAAGTTTCAAAAGATCCAGATGGTTGGTTATGAGAAACTCTATTGGGATGTAATTTAATCCTGTTCTTACTGAAGGTTATTCTTGGATTAATAAGTGTCTTTATAACCCATAGCTGGTCATGTGAAGTTTAATTAGATCCATTATATGTGTACATGCATATTTGTGCCATCTAAACTGATTTTTGTGACAATTTTTCTTTTTTTCAAGCAATTCTACTGGAAAAATATTTTAAAGATTTAAAAGTAAAGCTTTTGTCACTAGTGATAGACCTTGTACCATTTTAAAATTTATATGCAGTGGCAGTACACTGCCATTTAAGCCTACCATGCAGTTTAGACTGTATGTTGTGGTTAGTATATCAATCAACACATTGTGATTAAGTCCAGTCTGTACATTTTTACTAAAAGATCTACATGATCAGATTTATGCACTTATTTTTTTGCAGAGTTTATTCTCTTTAAGGTAATAATTGGTTTAAGTTTTGATTTGTGGATTTGAACAAAAGAAAAAGAGGAGGAAAAACATCAAAGTCAGTATTAATATGCACATGCTGTATGTATAAGTCAGAGTAGATTTGTGTTTCTACTTTTTAAATAACATGTTTTGGTAGTAAGTGCAAAAATATATTACTCTTCTGTAAACTTTGAAGCTTTGTTTTACAACCTCCAGACCAAATGAACTTTGCAGATAATATTAAAACCCAAAATATTTTCCTGACTGGACTTTTTCATTGGCTTTATATAAAATCACTTAATTTCTAAGAAAACTTGAACTTATCCTAATGAAATTAATTAGTTAAATAAGCATGTTTTCTTAAAATTATTAACAATTGTAATAATGTGAATGCTATAAAGATCAGGGAATGTTAACATTATTAAAAACTGATCATAAACATAATTAATAGAAAATATTTATTCATTGTTTAGTTTGAGGTATTAGAAATAATGTCACAAGTGAGTCATAGTGATTTCATTTTAAATTAAATTCATAATTTAAATTTGGTAAATATAGGTGGACCATGAAGTTGCCCAGAAGTAAAGTGGGCAGGGTGTAAAGAGTTTTATGATTGCTAGGGGCTGCAGAAGTCCTCTTCTAGCTCTGACACTGGAGCCTTTAGGAGTGACAAACACCACCATTCAGGGAACAGCCCAACCACTGCCTCCTCGGAGGCCCCCTCTTCCTTCTGCCTCATCTTCCATTCAGAGTGTCCCTCAACGTCGGGCTCCTGTTCCACCCACATCATCTGGAGTTGGAACAGCACTCCAAACACATACTGCTCCACTAAGGCCATGTGCTTCCCACAATCGTTCAAGTTTGTCTGTTTCAAGGAAGGAGTTTGTGTTTGGCTCACAAGATCCACTCATTGTAGCTTGGGATATCAAGGAAGAAGTGACACCTTCTGATTGGATTGGGCTGTATATTGTTGGTACGAGCCTTAAAATAAGAAATTTTCTAAGAGATATTGTATTACTGTGTCAGAATTTGTTCATAGTATTTTGGAATATAAAGTAAATAATTTGTTATTTATTAGCAGAACCAGTTAGACATGAACAAAATGAAAACTAAATGTTTACATCAGTCCAATAAAATATCATCTAGGCCAGTCATGATTTTTCATTTAAGTGGTACAAATATGTTCTTTATATTTCCAATAATCCTAATGTGAAATTTTATGTGCCTAACACAAGGTAATTGAATTTCATATATGTTAATGAGCAGTTATTGTGTTTGAAAGCATATGCAATTTAGCCAAAAACACTAATTATTTGAAAAAGAAAAGAAAAATAGACTGAATGTATTTGATTGGCTAACATATGATTGTTTGTTGATGATAATTTTTTTCCCTCTATCACTGTAATGGATTAAGTTGCATTCCTCTTTTTTAAATGGTGAGAATGAGTGTGAATCATTTAGTATAAACAATACAGAAGCTGTAAGTAAAACTTGCTAGACGTCTGTCAACCTTCAGGTAACCAAACTGCAAATCACACTGTCAGCTCAGGATTCTCTTTCTTCTTAGTAAAACATTTTATTTATTTATATAGAGAATTTTCAAATGCTAATCAACAGAAGGGTTATCTGTAAGACCAACAGAAAGCATTTTATTACAGTTAAATAAATTTACAGTAAATGGTGAACATTTGTATATTGTAGATGTAAGACTTTGGTTCTTAAAATGTTAAGGATGTTTTTGAATAATATTACAAAGTTAATTTTATATTATTTGAGTTTTGACAACAGATGTTAAATAATGAAATACTGAATTCCCAATAGAAATTGGTTTACCTAACATGATTCTAATGTATGGAATGTTTGTATTAAAAGTTAATGTAAAAAAATATAAGTCCTTGGTCTTGTATTGAAATACAAATGCACTGCAAAATTCATATTTTGACAACCATATCATTTTTTGGTTCTTCAAGTGCTTAACAAACATTTTTGTATAAAGATTTTGACTGAAAGAAATAGGTTATGAAGGCAACTACATGACTTTTATCAATCCAGATTTTGTTAAAATGAACTGATTATAAATGCTGAGATTACTTAAAGGTACAGCATAAGTCATAGTTTGCAGTAACACAATGTTCTAAGAACTAAACTGTAGCTAAACTAGATACTATCTTGTCACAGACAAGCTAACATAATTTTTTTTTTCTAATTTTAGAGTCATAAGTTAAAACAATGCATTATTTCCAGGATTTTCTACTAACTGAAACAAATCATATTGTTAAAAATAACGTGCTTTATAGGTCCCCATATTATGAAGTTAACAGTGTTTTACAGTTACAGTAAACAATGTTTAGGGCTTTTGTAACTATTAATTTTCCATCATGTAACTGTTCTGGCACTAGTGGTAGTTATTTAAATTTTTGGTTTTATGGTACAGTAATTAAATACAACTAAATTGTGAGAATGTACTTACTTTTTGCAGTGATTCCATCCATATGATTGATAATTGGTGCTGATGATACTGTATCTTTTCATAACTATGTAGTATTCTTCAAATGAAAACCATCATATCAGTAACAGCTTTGTACTTCTATTCAATTTGTAAGACAAATGACATATGACAGGTTTTACATCAAGTTTCTTTTTGTTCTACACATAACTGTTATTGTAACTAGACCTTTTTTGTATAGGAGTGCTTGAAAATACATCATCAGTATTCTTAACGTATTTAATTATTTAACAAAGTCACATTTGTTGGTTCAGTATTACATGTACAAACTATTTGATTATTGTAAACCTTTGGTTAACACTTCCACTTATTAGTTGATACCATCAATTAATATTAGTTTTATCCACTTATTAGTTGATACCATCAATTAATATTAGTTTTTAATACTTTTTTATAGTTATAGTTGAACTTCATTCATTTTTTGCTTCTTTTTGTGTGACATATGAGTTTTTATAGAACATAGTAAATGTATATGAAATAATTTTTTATTTATTTTGGATGGCTTTCACTAATCAAAATTTCAGAAAGTGTCTTTACAATTACTTTATACAACAGCATTCATGTTCGATCATCATAGCCTTATTTACTGTGATTCATAATGTGAGTTAATAGTAATTTCCAGTTGGACATTTAAAATGAAGGTTTTTAAGGTAATTTGTTTTTTTTTTACCACACTTGTTGGTGTTCTCACTTCACATGATGAGGAATCCCTTTGGTGTAAATAAATGAATAAATATATATTTATTGTAGAGACAGTTGTAATTGGTATTAGACATTTTAATTTAAAACATATAACAAGAAACACTGTTTGGCTTGCTGACATCAACATCAGGTTAAGAATGAATTTTGAAAGGTTTACTTAACCTGATGATTACCAAAGGAGATAAAAATGTTTATAATTGTTTTATATTTTTAATCTGTACATCAGTGCACATACTTGTTTATTATTAAAAAGATTCATCACTAGTTTGTGACCCGGTAAATGTATGGTGTTTACTAGAGCTGAATTAATTAATCTGTGACCCCGTTAATTGATTACGACAGTGTTTCTTAAACCACTGTCCATACAAACAAACAAAAAAAGTTTGTGGCAGGTACTGCTAGCTAGTTGCTTTCCCTCTAATCAGTAGTGACATTATAATCAGTGATGTCGAGAAAACCCACTTGTAGAGAAATATATATGCAAAAACGGCTCGTTTGGGTTGAGAAAATATTTTACATAGAAGAACGAATAACATTTCGACCTTCTTCAGTTATCGTCAGGTTTGTGAACGAACATTGTTCGTTCTTCTACGTAAAATATTTTCTCAACCCAAACGAGCCGTTTTTGCATATATAGTAGTGACATTAGCAGATATGTTTAGTAGCTGTGCCATAGTAAAGACAGGGTAAGCAAGTTTGGTGGCACTGGTCAAGAAAGCTGAGAAATTTCAAGTTAAAAAACTTATAAGGCTAAATATGTCAGAGCACAATTCAGTCCTTTATGTAGCTTGATACTTAACAAATATAGTAACAGTACTTAAATTATTTGTATAATTGGAAACACTAATTTTGACTTGTTGATTATTTTTATGGCTGTCAATTTAATTGTAATTTTAAATGCTTGGTCAATTTATGCCATGCTAATTGATGTAATCAATGCTCATGGGTAATAAATTATCCAGACCTAATGTCTACCATTATATGTGAACATAGTTAACTACCTGTACTAGTGTAAAACACTAAGAAAAGACACTGTTTTACCATTAATACTGAAGACAGTAAAGAGAAGGTTGATACTTACTAAAAGATAGTAAGTCTTGTCATGCACTAGGAAAAAAATTGTAAGTTAACATTTTTTTAAGTCTTTCTCTTAATATTTATGAACTTCATATTAGATAAGTATTTAAATCATAAACATCCTTTTATTAAAATAAGTTGGGTGAACTACAGTTAGTTAAACTGTAACAAATCTGAGTAGCAGATATGATGAATATCATAACTAAAGAAGCATCATTCTCAGCAGTAGTTAGAAACATACAGTATAACCCCTGCAGTTAGTCATTATGCTCTTAGTTCAAAGTAATTTCATCAGTTGATGATATAGAAATACTCTTGTAACTATCTATTATTGATGTACACAATATGGCAATTCAATGTAATTCCAACAGTCAGTCAGTCAGTGCTATATATATACACACATGTTTAGCAGTCATTCTTGTTTTTCTAGTGTAATGTAAATCCAACAGTCAGTTATACTATGGTAGTACAAAATAATTACTGAATTAGTTACATTATAGTAGTATAATTTAACGCTAGTGCTGATATGCTTTATCAGTACAATAAACAAATAGCAACAGTATGTTGTGTCAATACAATGTAACTTTAACAAATGGTTATAATAAAGCAATACATAGCTTTGTCATAAGTCATTATAGCACTATATTATACTATAACTTTACCATCAGTCGTGCTATGATAATACATTATAACTTGATTAAATGTATCAGCATAATGTTTACCACTTTGCAAAGATATAAAGTTTGTTTTTTATTTTGAAATACACTCTACAAATTTAATAGGTATTAAACTTTTAAAAGTTTCTTCATATTTAGAGTAGTTTGCATACTTATGAGAACACTCCATGGCTCTTGTAGTTTGATTTACTGTGCATAAGAAATAAAAATATGTTTCAAAAAAATTGGAAAAGCTTCAAAATAGCTGAATTATTGAGTTTTAAGGAAAAAAAGGAAAATATAGCAACAAATAATTAAGTACAGAAGAGTTACTCAAGATGGTGTAATGTTGTTAAACATGATTGCTTTTAGTTTCTGCACCTTTCACCTCTGAGAAAAATTTGAGGTTTTCACATTCTCAGTTTTTCCTGTAAATATATAAAGGGTGATTTTTTTCTTCAATAAACAACACTCAGTACAGTGTCATGTTCCACTGAAATGCCAAAATGGAGAGAATGAAAATCCTGTGAGAGAGCCAAAGTCAAATTGTGTGCAATATTAGTTGTAGGTGAAAAATAAATTACAAAATATTCCAGTGCACTGTAACTTGATTGTTAGACAGACAGTCAAGAATTATGATATCAGGCAAAGCAGGAGATGTACAACAGAGCTTATTAAAACCAGTGTTGGATATCTAAAAAAATCAGTTTACTGCAAAACTAAATGAAGAATGTGAATAATCATGCTGTTCATAGTAACAGTTCATGTACAAATAAAGTTTAAAGCAGTACAGTCTTAAGAATGTTGCAAAAACATGGCTCTTCAGAAGGGCAAGACAGCTCTTATCGAGCAAAAATAACAGAAAGGACATTAGCTTTTGCAGGAGAACACATCCTGGTTTTTGAAACAATGGAACAAAGTGTTTTGGACAGAACTTTAAACTTGAACTGTTGTTTGGTGTGGGTTAAGGTGTTGATGTATGCTGAAGAGTTAATGAGTATATTAGTTAATGAAGAGTTAATGAGTATATTAGTTAATGAAGAGTTAATGAGTATAATGAGTATGAATTTGATTAAGCAAAATTTTATAATTAAATATCAAAATGACCATAAACAAACCTTCAAGAAACCTCCAACTTATTTGACAAAGAAAAAACTAAGATGTTCAGCAAATGGAATGGACACCACAAAGTCAAAATGTTATCCCCATAGAACAAATTTTGCTGAACTAACTGTACTAAAGAAAACTTATAGACACTGCTTCAAGAGAAATTGAATCAAATTATGTCAAACTTTGAGAGAATACAACACAATTCCATAAAGATGCCAGGCTTTTATTGAGTCAAAGGTGGCCATAATAAATATCACAGCATTAAAGAAAATTAAAAATCATTTGTGTACTAATTTTAATTTTTTCTGTAAGATTAATTTGCAATAAATACAGGCTACATTATCTAGAAAATTGGTGATTGTTTTGTATATAGAACTCAAAGTGACAGTTGTTGATATGTTATAATAAATTTTTACACTACTGTATATGGCTTTGTGGTAATTGGTGTCAGAGATCTGCAATATTTCTTTTAGATGAAGCTGATCCTTTTCGTTTCTTGGGATATAAAAATAAACGATCTAACAACACCCAAAAAGGGCAAGTTTCATGGTTCATCGATTGGGATAGTCAATTCCCTGAAGGTAAGCAAATCCATAGTTTGTGTTGATTAGTTTTTATTTTGGCTAGTAGAAAAATATGTTACATAAATTGGTATTACCACAAATAGACTTGATTATTTGATATACACAAGGCTTGTTTGCGAAATGGGATTGAACCATGTTTCTATTTCCACCAAAGATACATTGAAATAAGTTGTATCACAACAATGGATAATGATAATAATAAGAGGTTTAAGTGATATTTATATTAAATATATACTGAATTTTAGTAGTTGAAGAAATATTCACTATTTTAATATTTTAATAACCATTACAGCAGCTTAAAGCCATGGAAGAAAACCTGTTGAAAGAATCAAACAATTAATAACTAGTACAATGAACATGTTCTTCAATATGTGATGTTTCTACAGTGAGAATTCACCCACAAAACAATTAAAACTGCAAGAGAATGTTTCAAGGCATGCCTGTTAATGTATCAGATGACAATACCTTTATCAGCCTTGTTACGTGGTCTTAATTATGTATTTCCTGACTTACATTCTTGTATTTATCAGTGTTTTAAAATGGTATTTGAACAGTTTCAGATATGTTGTTACTTGTTATTCTAGTATACAAACCTAACAACTGCACATTGTTTTAATAGTTTAAAACAGGTTATTTTTCATCCCAGCACACAAGTATATAAAATGCATATTGTTTTAATAGCTTCAGACATTTTATTACTTATCATTCTATTTCACAAGTGTATGAAATGCACAATGTTTTCTTTTTGTTTTATTTGCTAGCTTGGCACTTTTGATTTTTAAAATTTTGTTGTTTTTTTAATATATGAGCTTTACCTTTATTTTAACCCTTGTATCATTGTTAGGTTATATATATTAATATCAGTGTTTTTTATATTTTTTGTGATTGTAACTTAGAATGCTGGGTGGATAAAAAACAAATTAACCTCCAGTGTATCTCAGAATGGCTGGTATGGGTATTATCACTTTTATTGATAAACAGAGAACAATGTTTTGACCTTTCTAGGTCATCTTCAGGTTAACAAACGTTAACCTTCGGTCCTTTCACCCTATTTGCTAATTAAAACTCTTTGAACTGTAATAAATTTTTAATCTTTGTTTTAAATGTTTCACACTCAAAATATACCTTGTACATATTCAGATGCAACAGATGTCTGTTTTCGATACTATCATGGAGTGACAGGAGCACTCAGAGCTGTTAGTCCTGTTGTTACATTAAGAAAGTCCACTGATGTTACCAGCCAGGTATTATTGATTTTTTTTTGTCTAAGAAATGTATAAATTACATGTTTGGATCTGCTATTCTTTCTATTTGTATACCATCAATCCACCTAATTAGCAGAAAAAAAATTGAAATCTATTACAAGCTTCATATTCTATGCTTTCTGTTGAGCAGTAAACAACCAAAACATAGTTGGAATCTCTGTAATTTGTTATATTATTATTTATTTTCAAAGAAATATTTAATTGCAAATCTTTTTGTAACTATGTTTAAAATCCAGTGGATGTCATTATCAAAAAAGAAGAGCTGTTTAATTTTGTTTTATATATTTTATGTTTCATTATGCCTTACGGCACTCACGCTCTGTTATAACACACATTCTGATGTAACATGGTATGTATTTGGCTCCCAGTTTTCAATCATTAAAGTTGTGAGTTTTGACACTTTTCAATTAAGGTTTTGTAGTACAGTTCATTAATTTTGCTAACTTTTAGTTAAAATAATTGTCCTTTTTATATTTGTTTTCATGAGAAACCTTTTTAGTCATGCCACCAAAGCATGCTTGTTTCTAGAGGGCAGACCAGTATATAAGAGGTGAACAGAAAAGAGATTGTAACACTGCCATTTTTCTTCTGGCATTTTGAGATATTTTTAATAAATCTGGGTGTTGCCCTTGGTTTTCACAATTTAAGTAATTTTTTTTATTATACTTGATATGTAAATCCTCAATTAAATGCAAGTTATCTACTGTCAAAGGCAAACTGTATGCTCTTAATCAAATTAAATATTGCTAACAGTCAACTCAGGTTGCTTGTGACCTTGAGATTAGTAAATCCATGGACAAACGAATATTGTTCATGTTGACAAATGGATACTAAGGTGTCAGTGAGCCTAAAAATGGTATAACAGGGTCTTTGTTCTCTAAGTTTTTTTAATACAAATAGCACATGGAGAGGAAGCAGGATACACCTACCTAAATGGAAGGAGACTAAAATTATCAGCAAAGGAACAGAAGAACAACAAGAGATGGCTGTAGAAGCTGCTTACATCTTATTAGAAAAGAACATAAACAATACAGCAGGAGACTATAAGTAGGTAGAAACAGCAGTGAGCCTAGTGAGATGAGATCAGAATGCTGATTGGTTGACAGATGACAATAATGAACCAATCGGAGAGTGTCACAGTGCATTGACCAAGAACCTAATCTGGGAAAGTTGTATACATATCCTTCTTTGTAAGGCACTATGATGCCACACACTCTTGATGAAGACTTGTAGTCAGTGTTGTGAGAATAAAGATCAAGTTATAGTATTCTTAAATTCATTGCTACCTTAATATTCTAGTGAATCCACATTACAAGTTTGGAAAGAAAAAAACATATACATCCTGCATCTAAGAGCAATACTAGACTTTGCTTGTAGCAATAAATCAGCCAGAATGAAGCAGTAAATTTTGTTCTTTTATTAGCTGTAAATTTTGTGCAGGATTTCTACTCTTTAAAATTAGGTGTAGGAAATGTTAGAAATGTTCAACATTTTATTTTCATACACTACATGTTTGTTCATGCAAAAAAGTAAATGTTTTACTGCATTTAACCATGTCAACAGTGCTATTAATAAATACAATCATGTGATAATTTTGACATACTGTTTTGTTTTCTTAAAATGGCTGGATATCTTGAATACCTGAAGTTCTCAATTGAATAAGAAAATGTCTTATGTACGAAATATTGATGCAAAGGATATCAAAAATGACTACTTGTGGGTAACTTTAAATAACACAATCCTACATTTAACATTATTGCATTTTGTGGAACCCAACTATCTTATTATAATAAGGTTACAGTTTATGATTATCCTCTAGAACGTAGCCTATGTCAATTAAAAACTGCTGCAATAAGCCTATTGCAGGCTTTATCTGGAAACCAGCCATTGCTGTGGTGAGCTTGTTTAAATAAAATTGGGAAGTTTAAAGAATGATAAGGCCAGATAATACTTTCTCAGTGTTTTAAATGAGATCAAGGATTGAATATGTGAACCACTTGCCACAATTTTTTGTAAGTCCTTAAATAGTGGACAAGTACCAACAGATTGGAAATAAGCTTATGTCACTCCTATCTTCAAAGGAGGTAATAGAAGCTGCCCCAGTAATTAGAGGCCTATTATTTTTAAATCAATTGTTGGAAAAGTTTTTGAAAGTCTTTAAAAAGATACTTTGCAAAGTCACTTAACAAACTTTAGAATTTTATCAGATAATCAACATGGTTTCAGTAAGGGGAAACCAAGTTTAAAAATCATTTGACATGCTTTGAAAATGTTCCTGTACATGTAGATGAGGGTATAGTGTGGAATTGGTGTATCTAGCTTTTCAGAAAGTATTTTACAAAGTGCCACATAAAAGGCTTGTGAAGAAACTTATCTCTATAGGTGTGGGGAACAAGCTAACTAACTAGATAGAAGAGTGGCCTGATGGAAGAAAGCAGAGTGTTGTTATAAATGGAGGTCAGTCAAACTGGATCAATGTTGCAAGAGGTGTACCTTAGGCTCAGTCTTAGAACCATTGCTTTTTATAAATTTACATCAATGACATAGATAAAGGTTTGGTCAATAAATTATGTAAATTTGCTGACAATATCAAGATCTTGGGTGTGAAGAGGATGTTGCTGCTTTACAAAAGGATTTAGATCATTTATTGAGTGAGGCTAATGGGTTTTAATTATGATAAATGCAAGGTAATGCATGTGGATTATTATAATTTGAATTACAACTATAATTTGGATGGGAATAACCTTAATAGTGTAATGAAAGAAAAGGATCTTGGTGTAATGGTTGATCAGTCTTTTAAGCCATCCAAGCAGTGTGCTGTTGCTAGTAGAAGGGAAAATAAGATTTTAGGTTGTATCTACAGAAATATTGAATACAGGTCTAAAGAAATTATAATTAGGTTAGGCCACATTTGGCATATTGTGTTCACTCTTGGGATCCTTATCTTAGTAAAGACATTGAGTTGTTGGAAAGAGTCCAAAGGAGGTTACTAAAGTGGTACCTGTAATGGAAGGCTGGTCATATAAGAAGAAATTAAGATCCTTAGTTATTTTTTATTGAGAAAAGAAGAATTAAAGGGGATCTGAGTGAAGTGTTTAAGATTGTAAAAGGAACTGATAATGTTGGTGCATCAACATTTTCCTACTTAGCAGCAAGAATTATTGAGCTAGGAGACACAGATGTAAATCTGGGCAAGTTAGAAGCTGTCTTCAGCTAAGACAGTTTTATTTATCAAATAGGATATTTGGCCTTTGAAATGAGGTGCCAATCACATGTTGTGGAGGCAGTAAATTTGAGTGAGTTTAAAAGAAAGCTTTATAAATGTATGAAAAACAAGGACTGCCTTTAATATTTTTTTTTATAGTTTTAGTTTGTATTAGAGAATGGGACGACCAAGATGGACCAACAGGTCCCTTGTTGTCCATAAACATTATTATGTTATTATTTATGTTACATATATTGTCACTTTCAGATTTCACTTAATACTATGATAATTGTAGTCAAATTTTGTTCTGTAAAAGTATTCATATAAAAGTTAAGGAGAAACTTATAATTATATATAAGATGGCAGAAAGCCATTTGTGTAAAAGAATAACTTATAAATGTTTATGCTCATTATAATCATATATTGAGGGATATATATGAAGTGTTAGTATCTTTTATGCAGTCTTTTGAAAGTTTTTGTAGCAGTACTTTATATTTGTGTAAGTGTATTGGAATATGTTACCATATTGGAATGTTTAAGAGCCGTGGAGTTTAGTTCAGACTTTCTTTGGAATAAGTTCTGTTTTATTTTGTTTTTAATTTCATTAGAAATTCATGATCAGAAATAATTATTCCTTGTTTAGTTTTTAATATTGTATTTTTTACATATTTTATTATAGTTAGTCATAGATGTACAAAGTGCTCAAATGATTAGGGTAATTATAAATAAAATATTTTTTTTATTAGAATGGTTCAAGCAGTGAAGAGGTATATTTACCTTCCAGTAGTCAACAAAATCTTACTGAGATGGTGAAATTCTCTCTCACAAGTGAGTGACAGTTATTAATTGTGTGACTCTCTTTCAGGTATGTGTTATTGTGTAGTAGAGTTTTATAGCTCGTTGACCAGTTTGAGTAGCAGTACTATCTCAAATAGTAGTTGTTTTAGATTAAACTGACAGTGCCAGGAATATAGTGTTGGCTTGAAAAGAATCATGTTAACAGATTGAAAGTACACCATTTTGTTTACTCTCATTCATAAATGCTTTTTCCAATAAAAGCCACATAGCACTTTTCACTACATATTTATAATGATGGATCAAATATTTAGTTATTTATTTAATATAACTAGTTGTAACAATAATTTATTATATAGATATATAGCTAAATAAACTTCACCAAATTAACCCTTATTAGCCTATGTATTATATACACAAATAACATATATTGCAATAGTTAAGAAGAGACCCATAAAAAATTTTACCTTTTATCTTACTAACTATATGTAATCTGAACTTAAATTTTGAAATGTTGTTAAAACTGAGAAACACTAGTGATAGTCTAATTTTATTTTATTAGTTGTTAGAATTTTGGTAAGATAAAATATTTATTTGCCTTTTGATAAAAATAAATTATGAAGAAAATCAGGAACTGATGTTAGTATGAAAAACTGTTAGGTGTTTTAACATTTTGCTTTTAAGCATATAGTTAGGGCAAAATTTGGCTGCCAAATTCTATTTGCATTTGTTCTTTTTTAACCACGCTAGAGATTACAGTGCTTCTATTGTTTAATGTTAGTTTTATCCTACATTACAGTGTTGCTTAAGGCTTAAAATGGCCTTGACTGCTTTCAGTGTTTATATTCTTTGCCAAATTATCTTGACATTTAGATTTCATCTAAAGGTCATCAAGTCCTTATTCTGTGCCAGATATGTAAATCTTTAAATGGCTTGAAGTAATAATGTTAAAGGGTTACACACACAAACAAATGAATACAACTAAACCAGAAAACAGAGATAATATTGAAAATTTTCTCAGTTTATAATCTACCCTTAATTTATAAAAATAATTTTTTTACAATTCAGACATTGCATTTATTATTGAATGTTAAAAAAGAAAGACAGGAAGATGATCTTCTGTCTTGCTAGTTTTACCAGTAATTTACATTGAGTTGATATATTAATAAGTCATAAACTGTTGACAAGTATAAAGTTCTTGTTTGCTTATAAAGTAACTCTACTGATAATTATAGACAAGTTCAAACATTTATGTGCATAGCAACATTTGTATAACTAAGTATAAACTGAACATTCTCATCCAATGTGGCATAAGTGCACAAAAAATGTTCATTGTTATATGTTTTCAACTCTGTAAATAAACAAAAGATTATGTGGTTTCATTATTTTAGTTTGTTTCGTGGTGTGCTTGAGCAACAATGATTAATGGCTGATAAATTTTGTGGTGTAAAGTTGTCACAAAATGTATTATTTTTTTAGTTGTAATACATATTTCATTCACTAACTTGCATCTCCGTTGCGCCAAACATGCTCGCCCTTTCAGCTGTAAGGCATTATAATGTGACGGTCAATCCCACTATTCGTTGGTAAAAAAGTAGCCCAAGAGTTGGCAGTGGGTGGTGATGACTAGCTGCCTTCCCTCTAGTCTTACACTGCTAAATTAGGGACGGCTAGCACAGATAGCCCTCGAGTAGCTTTGTGCAAAATTCAAAACAAACAAACATTCACTAATTCATATATCATACTTCTTATGATGATTTATTTTCATCAAAACAGAGCTTTAACCTTATCAAAACAGATGTAATTAGTAACTGTACAATATATTACTTTTATATTTTATGAAATACTTGTTATTTGTTAAATTTCTCTTTTTAGAGAGCTGATATTCTGGTTTCATTTATGTTTGTTTTTTCCTGTAGACATTCAAGCCAAGAATCTTAAAAAAGGAATGTTTTTTAGTCCTGACCCCTACATAAAGGTCTCAGTTCAATCTGGTAAAGAAGAAACTGTACCAATGTCACATCATGGTCAAGAATACCGGAGTGCGGTAGTGGACTCTACTGTTAATCCTTGCTGGAATGAAAAGGTTTGATTTATTAAATTCTAATTATAAAATTTTTATAATGTAATAATCTATTTTCTAAAAACATTTTTTCTAACACTTTTTGCATCAAGTTGGCCATTATATGTTAAAAAGTTTTGTACTGCTGTATTTCATCACTCAGTACCAAGCTATCCATCTCTCTCTCCCTCTACAAACACACACTTTCTCTGTTATATTGCTATCTCACTATATGTATGTCTGTTTCCACTTTACCTTTTTTCCTGTAGGTATGAATATACATGGCTGAAATAAATAATGAAAGCACCTTATTTTGAACTCCAGGTTTTGGTATCTTATAGTAGGAAATATGTAACTTTGTGATAATACATCTATTAAATTATTGAATAACATTGTCTTTCACCTTTTATATATTGGAAGGCTTTAAAAGTGTCAGGTAAATACAAACTGTCATTTTCAAAAAGGCATGACTGTAGGTTGATATCTAGCTAATTATCAATAAAGTAATGAATGTATTGCAAGGAACAGTGTTAAAAGTGATATCAGTATGGATATAAAAAAAAAAAAACAGAAATGCATCAGACAAATGTAATAGTGGTCGAGAAACCAAGTTGATAAATGATGATGTTCAAACATTAACATTCATCAAAAGTGTACAAACTTTAAGATATGCTTCCAAGTCAATATCTATTGAAAAAACCTCAAAGGAAGCTGCACCAAACAGTTAACCTTGGAAGGCCTACCATTCAGAACTGTTTAATGACACCAAAAAATGTAAAGTCTGAGTAAAGCAGTGTCAATGACACACATTGGATGAAAAGTCAATAAAAGCATGTACTTGATCAGAGAAATCATCTTTTATATTTTTCCAGTAAAAACTGTACTGTAGTAAAAGCTAGAAGCTTGCAATTTTGAATGGATAGTGCCATCTATTAAGCTTGTTGTAGATTCTATGGTGGTATGGACAGCATTTTGTTGGAAAAGTTTGAAACTTTTGGTCTCATTGAAAAGCAAAGTGATGGCAAATGATAACTTAAACCTGATTACAGACCAGGTTCATCTTGTAATGAATACATTATTCCCAAACAGAGGGGTTATGTTTCCAAAAGACACTGCACCGATCAATATTGTTAAAATTATTAAAAATTGATTCAAAGAAAGAGACAGTTTTGTCTCTATAGTCACCAGATTTAAATGTTACTGGACCTCTGGAAATCACATTTTTTTGCAGATTTCCACCACCATAAAACTGAGTTATTACAATTTATACCCTTGCCTTAGAAGGGGAGGATGAGAGTATTGCAGTTTGGTTTGTGTGTGTATTTGTCTGTGTTTCTGCATGTGTATTCCAAGCTAATAGACTAATATGCAGAAAATGGAGAGTTAGCCCAGGACAGTCCTCAAATTTGGTGTGAACCCAAATCCAAGTTTTGATTCTGGATCACTTTAAATCTCTCTCTCTCTTTTTTCTTTTCTTTTTTTTTTAATATTAGACAGGGCATTTTTGTGGGTTTTGGTTAATAACTCTGTAAAGTATCATTGTATTCATACCAAATTTAATAGAGACATTAAGATTGAGACTCCTCATCACACTACAACAAATGACCAAGATTGTTGATCAGTGCTGATCTGTAAAGCAATTTTTCACTTTTTGAAGGTGAAATTTGATGTTATCTAATATCAGGACATGCTATTTTTAAAAGAAGTGGTGGGGACACAGTATACAGTCTCTCTTATTGTTCTTTTTTATTTGTTTAAATGTTGTATTAGTAATTAGAAAATAAAATTTTGAATGTCAAAAACTGGTAAAGTTGAAGTGTAACATAATTTTTATCTCAGTTTTTATTAGAAAAAAAAACCCAAAATCACAAGTTTTAAGATTACTTACACTATTCAAAGGAAAGAGTTGCCCAAAAATTGACAGTGGTTGATAGCTGTATTCTCTCTAATCTGTTGTGTGAAAAATTAGGGATAGCAAGCATAGATAGCCCTTGAGTAGCCTTGTGGAAAATTCAACTACCTATTGGAAGTTTTTGTGGCATTAAATCTTTAAATATATATGTGTTAAACTCAATTTATTTATTTTTATAATGAGAAGATAAGTGTTTACAAGATATGAAATGTGATTTTGTTGGTTTGACCTTTCAGTTTTTTACACTTTTGTTATATTATAACTTTCACAGTTTGAATTTGTTGCTTCTCCATTTGACAATTTGGAGTTTGAAGTTAAAGATAAATTTTCTAAAAGCAGACCAATCATCAGTCGTTTCTTAGGAAAACTCAGCATTCAAGTTTCTTTTTTGAAAGAACAGTATAGTGGGTAAGACTTAATCTTATTTTTATTATTTGGTTGAGGAATAATTCGTGAGCGTTTTTTCAAGTTAAAAAAAAAATATATTCATAAATGAAATGCTTTCACAAAATATTTCATGTCATTTGGTAGATAATTTTTTGCTCTAATAGATGGTGTGTTTGATTTTCATATGTCTTTAATTTTTGCTTTCATTTTCAGCTCATTAAATGGAATGTCAAGTGAACAAAATCGAGCATTTTCGACACCGTCTACTTTTCGCATTTAATTTCTTGCAATTTCGTTTAAAACAATGCATACTATATACCTAGGTATTACATGAAATAAAGTATCATAATAAATGTTTTGGGTGTAATGTGTTCATGCATTGAAGTATTGTATAGTCTTGCATGTAATGCTTGAATGAAATTATTTAAAAACGCTCACGAATTATTCCTCAACCTAATATAATAAGCTTATAATTATTGTTAAATTATTTATATTTGTTCTTTGTATTTTTTCAGTTATACTTAATTAAGAGAATGTTAAGTACAATATATTAAATGGAAATATTGATAAAAATAAACACAGTGTTTTTGTACATTACATTGTTAAAAAAGGCTTAAAAAGTTGTCCATTTAAAATGTATTCAAATCTGTTAAGTTTCTGTAGAAGTAAAACAATAAGAACATGGCAAAGGTTTGATGTTAGAAAAATTCTTGTCTTTCAGAATTTGAAATAATGACAATTAACAATCAAATCACTGGTCAAATCTGAAAATTTTGGATGTAATTTAAGGAATTTTTATTAGTAAACTTTATAATTTCATTGAATGTTTAATGAAATAATTTAGGAGCAGAAATGTAGGAATAATTAATAAATATAAGGGCAGTATTATGATTACATAGTGTAATTGGAGGGAAGTACAACAGTTATGGTATTTAAGGTTATGGATTAAAAAAGTATTTTATTTTTAATCTAAGTCATTCATACTGGGTAAGGTAGTTTAGTTGAGTGAAATGAAAGTGAGAAATTTTTCATTTGTATTCCTCAGCAGTATTGTACCTCATTTGTTTGGATTAATTTTTTTATTTCTATGGGAACATGTATGCAAACTATATATTTTTTGTTTTACTTATGAAAAGTTTAACATTGTGTAAGTTTTCTGAGAAATAGGCACGTAACAAGTCAATAATTTTATAATTAAGTAAGGGTATCATAAATGTCGCTTTTGTTTCAGTGTATCTCAAAATAAGCCTGTCACTAGAAGAGTTCTTTATGCATACTAGTGGCAGTAAAAGAGTTTTGTATATTTTGTTGCTTCATGAACAGTGTAATGAAATTAGAATAATTTTTATCTTCCTATTAGTTACTGAAATTTCATTAACCATATGTTGTAAAAGCTAAAAATCATCATTGCTTGAGCCACTGGCAGGTTCTTCTACAATGCATATGATTTGTTTTAAATGCATCATACAACTACAAAACCATGATAGTTTATAGGTATTGAATACATAAGCTGATGTGCACTTTCAGAGCTATAATAAATACTTTACTATAATTATATGCATAAATTTAGTAGATTCTTGGGTATAAGACATGCTACTTGTTAAATTATATTAGAAAAATTAACCAATCACAATTGTGCACTGTTTCAGTGGTTAATCATTAAATATAAGCACTTTTGGTATAATTTATGTTTAGTCTTGATGTACTTATAATTTATGACCTGTTTTGTCTTTCTTGGACCAATGGATGCAATTTCTTTTAATTGCTTTTTAGAGATATAGAGAAAACAAATAAGTGTGAAGTAGAAATGTGTTATGTTGTAAGGTTTAAAATATTTTTGATTCAACTCATATTGTTCTTTTTTCCCTTCTTCAACTTTCTTATACTCTGTTTCACGATACTGCATACTGAATCTATATTAGTCTGACAGAAGATCTACGTAAGCATTTTGTAGCTCCTGAGAACCATATAATATAGACTTTCCTGACTAAAAGCAAAGTAATCTATTAACGATTTTTCAAACTATATGGCAGGTATTCCTAATCTGGAAGTGTCTTTATTTTAATCTAATATCCTGTGCCAAAATATATTTTTATGTCGCTTGTGACTTATGATGGGTATACTTGTGACCTGTATGCATCATTGCCATGCACAAAATGGACTCTTTAGATATAGCCTTCAACAACTGTTGTAGATTTTATCACAATAACCATAAAGTCCATGAAAAACTCTTTTGAAGAATTACTTTGTCACCAGGACTGTTGCAACATACTTTAGATTTAATGTTTTTAAAGATATTTTTTAGAAAAGAAGACAGCTGAAGAAAGATTTATAAACAAAAGTTTCTTCCATGTACATTATACTTCTGAGTACAGAATAAATATTTTTAAATATAAGATTTTTACTATTGTGGTTTACAATGCATTTTTATATATTATGTATGTTATAATTAATTTTGCTATTTAATCCATCTTTGATGACATTAGTAGAAGAGGAAGGCATAATATGTACTCAGTAATGAAAACAACTAGAATTAAAGGTTCCTAAGTAACTGTATTTAATTTTACCTAGAAATGTTATAAGTAAAATTTAAAAATAAAACTATTGCAACTGTATTATAGTTTCTATATAAATAAAATTTATTGTATGTGTTTTGTTAAATTAGCAGCAATGATGGATTTATTCTATTCTTTCTATTTAGAATATGGTTTTGTTTGCTTTGTATCCACATGTGTGCAAATGTACACATGTGCACGCAAGCACATATGTCAATTGGGTCAGATTCATTTTGGCAGATCACTGTAATTGCATATGTAGTTTTGAATTTCTTGTTTCAATACTCTTATACAATTAAAACTCTCTACATTACTATAACTAGCTAGATTATGTATACATTGATTATTACTTGTCTTTATAAAGTTAAAATGTTTTATTATTCTTGTTTGTTTCCTTTTCATTAGCTATAATTTTGTGAGCTAGCAATATCAAGCATGTAGTGCATGTATACCCAATTTTATTTATCACTCATTAGGATCTCTACCAACCTACCCTCATATCTAATTATATGCCCAAAAATATAGTATTGTCCATATAGGTGCATGTGTGCATGCACACACACACAGACACAGATATATATATATCCTTTTCAGTACAAGAAATAATTTATGAAGATCACTGACAGAAGAATGCTTGAAAAAATTAAAGCAATAAGATTCGTTATTTCTCCCATACGCTTGTCTGAAAAAGTCATATGCTTATTTTGATGAAACTTCGTTGAGATACTCAAATATTGATTCACTACGTAGACACATATATAACACTTTAGATGGCTTTATAAGTACAATAATCTTTGTTTTTGTGCACTCAATACTATGAAATAGTCATTGTTAATATTCAAACATTTAAAAGATGGTTTTTAAATAGGCTTCTTTGTGGTTGTTATTTTGGTTTGTTACAGTCCCTGCAATTAAGTCCTGCTGTACTTAATAATGCCATTATTATTCCAGGATATTTAAAGTTTATTTAATATACCCATACTTAAGGTTTAATGTATCACACTTGTAAGAAATTTCATTTATTCCTTATCAGTTTTAATGTGCATCAGTCTTATCTGTGACTTCTTGGTACTGAAGTACTTCCTTTGAAATGTATCTTTTCTGTAGCAGTAATTTTTGTGGTTGTAGTGTCAATTTCTGAATTACTTTAAAAATTGTAGTGTCTTGTTTGTTCTGTTGTAATGCTATATTCTGTTTTATGCTCTATTGCTTACATTTTATGATATCAGTTGTATGGTGTTTTTGAGCTTTATGTGGAATTTATATAATTTTTTTTGAGAAGTCAGATGATTTCTTTATTGTAATGATCATGTTTCCGTTATTTATTTTAATAACAGTACTCCATTGGAGTTGACCTTTAGTCTGACCAGCAAAAGTCCTTCAGAGCATGTGACTGGACAGCTAACTTTCATATTTACTCTTGAAAGTGGGCCAGGTAAATGGAGTTAGAGGAATATTTAATTATATTTCTACAAGTTTAAGTTCAAGGGTGGTAATTTGCATACTTTATTAACCCTTTGATATGTATTATAAATGTGAGACCCTATATGTTCTTTATATCAGATCATATTGAATTTCAGCCATGTTTTTGCTCTGATAATAAACTTGATGACTGGCAAGGTTGTACTGTAGTTTTAGTGCCATTAGCAAAGTTCCTGTTGCATACCCTTTAGAAATTTAAATGTCATTATCATTAAATCTGTATATTGTTCTACAATTAATATTACACCATAAAAACAGAATAATAATAATACAAGTTCTGATTATTATGATAAGCATTTGTTTTTAGGCTTTCATATTTAAAGCAAATGCCTTGTATACATTCATCACATACCAATCAGGTTAATTCCTGTGGCCAGCTTATGACTATAAGTAATATGTTATTTGTGTAGTTTACTATTTTTATAAACTTCATTAATCTTACATGTAATTTCCTAGTATATTCTGCATTTATAAACAACTGAGCTTTGTGCCTTTAACATTCAGGTATTTAGTTAATACATTATTACATATAGTCCTTCCTCCAGGATTAGCAACAAGTACAAAGACTTAGAATGCTTAAAATTTAGTTTTTTGTACCTGCAGTGTGCAGCTCAGGTAGCCTATTGTGAAGCTTTATCCTCACTGACAAACACACAAAAACTGTGAAATGGTTGAGGGCTTACAATGCAAACAAATAAAAGTTTGGTACCTGTAGTGAGCATAGCACAGATAGCCCCTTGCATAGCTTTGCACTTAAATATATATATATAATACAACAACAACAAAAACAACTCATGTTTATGTAATAAATAAATTATCTTTGTTGATTTTGTAAATTATGTTTCATTTTATTTGTACTTAAAAGAATATTATGAAAACAACCTATACTATGCTGATATGAAAGGATATTGGATTTGTGATGTGTTAAGTGTTATGACTTAAAAGACCAGCACACCTCATTAGATACTTTAATATTTCAGTATCGTTTAGGCCTACTGGTGACATTTTTTCCTTTTGTGAAAAACTTAAAAAACGTTTAAAGAATAAAATTAGTATAGAGGACTGTGTACAGTAAATAAATTTTAATTGACGTATCTTTTAGAACTTAAGAATACTGTTCAAAACTGAATTACATTGTAATCAAAATATTTGAATTTTATTGTGCTATATAAGGGCCTTTTAGTCTTAAAGTAAATTAAAAACTTTAAATTAATAATATTGTATTCATGCTATTTAGTATAGTGTAAATATTTAAATTTTCACCATAAAATATGTAACATTCTTAATATTTTGTGGTAATTGCAAGACTTACAGAAAACTAATTCATCACTCTACTATTACAGTTGATTTGTGGACTCACGTGAGACAGGTTCATAATCCTATATACATGTCAGATCTTCCTATTGGACAAGAAGGAAATTCTCTTCCTTCCACCCCAGTTCATCAACCTCCTCACAAAGCTACTAGGGCCACTTCAGTTCCCAATGGAAATATTCCTCAGCCTCCTTTAGGCCAGAATTTATTAGAACCAGTGTTTCAAACAGAGTCAGTCCCCACAGTAGCACAAAAACCTGTTAATTCTGTATCTTCTCAACCATTTGTAAGTAGTGCCTCAACTGTGTGTGGTAATGAAGCTGTTGCTGCCAATGTAAACACTGTAGTAGCCTTTACAAACCCAGAGTATGTATTACAAAGTGTGACAGAAACACTAGCAGCTGATGCTCTGATTTTAACTAAGCCTCCAGATATTCCCCCACCATTGCCACCCAAACAAAAAACTAGGAAACACCATGGACATAAACCTCTGGAGCGTATGAAAGCTCTAAACCCTACTGATAGTCAAGATGGTGGAAGTAATGATGATATTGGTCGACCTTTGTTATCAGAAGCTAGGCATATTTGTCCTGAAGACAGCTTTCTTCTAGAAATAGTTGATACAGATGAGCAGAATGGTTTATCAAGCACAGAAGAAGGACTAACACACAGCCTGGAATCTGATGAAAGTCTAGAAAGTATTCCTCCCTCAACTTCTGTAATGTCTTTTGATGATGACAATACAAATCCTCCACCTCCACCTCAGCGGGAGCCAGGGGCCTCTCGACCTTCAATACTTCCAGTATCACCATCACTTCATTCAGAAGACTCTTCAGAGGAAGAAGAACAGTGCCCAGTGGATACTATCACTCCAATAACTTCCATTTCACTAATCAACCAAACTGCACCACTAGCTACACCTGAGCTTGACCCTGTTCAAGAAAGGGTGTCTTCTCTGGAGAATGACAACAATGCCTTACCAGAAAGTACAGAAGAAAATGAATCTGAATTAGATGATGCATCAGGAATTGTTGTTTCAAATGATGTGCCAAATGCTACAGTAAACTCAGAGGATCTAATTGTTAATGAGAGGATAGATACACAAGAACTTTATATAGGAGATTTTGATGAATTTTGTGGTACAATGACTTCACCTACAGGTTCTGCAAGTCCCTCACAGGCTATCAGTGGTAGTGATCATGATGAAGTCAATACTGATGGTTCTGTGGGTGGCCCAAGCACTAATGTATCTGATTCTGAGACCTCCTGGTCTGGGGGTGGTGAGAATGAAGATACAGTTGACTACCCAGAGGAATACGTGTGTAATTCAGCCTCAACTGATACAGAGACAGCAGGTAGTCCAGAAACAGAAGATGCTCTTACTAGTCCATGTGAAGCAGATGATCAGTTTATGGATCAGGGATTTGAACATAATAGTGAACCAACAAATAATGATGAACAAGTAACAGAAGAACTTTCTACAGGAGCTCAAGAAAGAACTTCTGTAGTAGAATGTGAGGAAAGTGTAGAGACTGATCAAGCTGAACAGAACAATAGTGAGATAAGTTCCACAACAGCTCCTGTGAGTGGAACTATAGAGCCATCTGATGCATGCCAACTATTACTTCAGTGTTCTCCTACTCCTACTTACCACCCTCATCCAAGACTTCATGCAACAATTGATGTTAACCATCCACTGTGGGAACCAAGAAGTTCAACTACAAGGTAGGATATTTGAAGACCCATATAATGTAGTTATGTCCTTGCATTCAACTACAAGGTAGGATTTTTTGAAGATCTATGTAATGTGGTTGTGTCCTTAGATTAAAAAAACAATTTTATTACTAAATCTTCATTGAAATAGAAGCATAAGTGTTTTCTTTTCTTATATTTAAAACAGGTATAAGGCATTTTACTGTTATTAATAATTTTAAGTCTTTTTTTATATAGTATTGTTGCTTATTCTTATCTTCCTTGTTGTTTTATCAGCTAAATGTATTCATGGAGTATTGTTGAGAGTATGTGTTTAATTTTTTCCTGTATTTTTTAACATAATCTGAAACACTTGTAAAATAAAATATAATAAAACATAAAAAAATAGTTAAAGTAGAAAGTGTAAATGAGCTTATAATTTAGTTTTTATTATTACTTTATGTTTGAGTAAATTATCAAGTTCTAGTAAGTTTGCCACTTGTTAGCCATTTCCTTTAGTGGTTTTAATAAATCAATATTTTCTTGATGTTTATAAAGGAAATTAGAAACATAAGGCATTTTAAAGTACATAGAATAGTAATGATTAAAGTAAATACCAGGATTCACATTGACAATTTAACTCAAGGTTAGGTGCTGATAGTTCAGTTTTAGTTTCAGTTAAATAGAAAATTTTGTTTTGAAATAGCTTAGTGTATGAATGTAGTCTCTAAATATTTTTAATTTAAGGTGCTTGAGAAAAGTAGTGAATTCTGATTGAAAGTTTATTTAATATGGATAAAAAATAAATTACTTATAAATTAGTATTAACTTTAATACTAGTATTTAAATTACACCTTCATTATGATGTAGTGTAAGGCAAGTTAAATACAACTAGTGAAGAATTATGCTTTTTTAAGCTTAAGAGCCAATCAGATCATTAATTTTGTTTAGTTCTGATTAACATTTTAATCTCTATATAATGTCAATGGCACTGATATCATATGTAGGTTTATTTTCCCTGTAAGCTTAATCACATCAGTATATCGAGGTACTGCATAATTAAGTTTAATATTATTGAAAATTTGTATGGATTGTTAAGAAAATAAATTGATTGTTATATTTGAAAAATTGGTAATATAAACTTTAAGTCGGTGATTGTGTGTACATATCTATATGCTAAGTGGGGGGGTTTTCCATTTGACTTGAATAATGCATATTCTGTAATCAAGTTGCTTGTTATTTTAAAAATTCCAGTGATGATGTGTCTTATGATACTGAAAGTTTAAGAATTTTTTAACTTTTCATTACATAAATTAATTTTTTTACATAAAAACTGTGTGTACCATTTAACAAGGGATTGCAAAAGTTAATTCTGAATTTTTAAACCTCAAAACTAAACTTTTTTTTCCTACCATTTTTAAATAACATTATGAAGGGTCTCCATAAATTATTCTCAAAATACTGATAGGGGTGGTACTTAGAAGCATATTTGGCATTCACACAGTAGATTCAGAAATATCATGTACCCTTGTAACACATTCTTGCTAACTTTATATGAAAATATAATGATTATAAGTTTTGTTTTATTTTAGTCCATGGAATTAGAATTATAACTTATCAGTATCATCAATAGCATGTCACATGTTAAGTGTGATATTGCAGGGTTAATATTGGCTAATCAGCCTCACAGAGGTGGAAGTGCTCCTGCTAATATTGAGATTTGCTTTGTGAAAAATGTTTTGTTGCACTTTGTGTATCCTCTGACACTTTTCCAAAAAATTAAACAAAAATCAGGAACATTTCAATATTTTTTAGTTTAAAATGTATGTTGACATCCACCATTTCCTCATTATTACACATTATTTCAGTAGCATTTAGTAATCTTATTTTGTTATATAGTATACTATTCTATTGAAATATTATTCAACTGGTAGTAATTTTATATCAAAGCAAAACTGTAATCATATGAGTTGACATGACTTGATTTTAGTTTTATTTTAAGTTGTACCTAATAACAAAAAGAATGTACAACTTTTTATTGTTATCTTCAGTTGTAAATTTTCATACATAATTACTTTTAATTAAGTTATAGGTTCTCAGTTTTTGTATTTTGCATTCAGCCAACTTTTGAGATTAGCATCAAGCACTGTTGATGGATCTCGATTGCAAGTGGGTAACCATCCACCATCCACAAGACTACCATCAATCCCAGAAAGAACTATCCGTTACCAAAGAATTGAACTGGAAGAACCTCTTCCACAGAGTAAGTTAGATTTTTTGAGATAGCAGATGATGTCCATGGTGACATAGACTAAGGTTTTTAAAATGTGTTACATAAGACATAATGAACTATTAGTTCATTGTAAGTGTAAAATTTATTTCAGATATAAACTGTAAGAATGGTCATTATATAATTACAATAAAAGAAGATAAAGTGTAAGCACCTTATGTTCTATTATACTTTTTTACAATTACACTGCACAACAATTTGTTTGAAAAGTTTTGCTTCCTGAAATGTTTTTGCTGATTGTGACAGGTACCTGGTGGGTATGCACAAATATAGTTTTGGTTTTGCTTCATCGTGTAGGAATTCTGAGAAATAGACAGTTAACTGTTTACTGGCAATAACATATTTAATTGCATTTATGTTTTTAATACGTTATTAAGTTCAACATAATCAAAATTGTTTTGCTCCTGATTTTCGTTTGTATTCAATGTCCGGTGCATCACATTGCAGTGTCCATTAGTAGTCAGCAAGCATTGATGGATTCCAGTTGCCCTGATATTGTTTTTCCATTGTAGCAATGTCCTGGTGAAACTGAAGATTTTGATGAAATGGTACATGATGGGCAGATGTAGATGTGATTTTTGTGATCAGCAGCCAAAAATCTATAAGGAACACCCAACAATGTTGAAGAAGCAAAAACTTTGTTGTGCAGTGTTATCTTTCTTTTTTAGAGTTTGGTAATTGTTTCATAACACATTCAGTACATGTTACATCATTATAATCAGACGTTTTGTATGCAGAAAATCTAATTGAGGAATTTTGTGTAAGTTTAGTAATGTTCTTACAGCATCCAACCTGTAGTGGATGTTTGTGCTACATTGAATTTAATTTTGTTGTCATCACCTGCCAGGTTTTAGGAGGCCAAATTGTTCACAGTAGGTGTCTGTGACATGTTTGTGATAAATTTGACCAGTAAACAGATAGGACACAATCCACCTGTTTTCAAATAATATATGCAAAATAAGTCAACTGTGTACAAAAATGCCTTACACTCCAAGGTGTCACAGTTCTATCAAAAACTTTAAATAATTATTCTATTGTTAAAAGTCTATACAGTCTGATTCAGTTACTTCAGAACTAAATTGAGAAAACAAATTATTTTTTGTACTGTTTCTTACTACACAGTTTGCAATAAATTCACCTGCATTACCCCATGAGTTGCCACATTTATATCCAGAAATTTAAATAATTGTTTTTTTATTTTTTTGTGTCAAAATGTACATAAATGGGCTCAATTACTTTAGAACATTATTTGACAAGACAAAGTATTATTTTTTGTCTATTGGTACAATACGAACTGAATCTATAACTTTATAAACAACCAGTTATGGCCAGACTGACAGTCACTTAGTCTAATTACTTTTACTAACTTATTTCTGTACTAACTTACTTTAATTTCTTCAGAAATTGCCTGTGAAGCTAAACTGCTACTTATAATTATCCGTGTAGATCTGTCTAATTATCTCTCATTTAACTTGCTTTCCTTAGTCATCTAAATAGATATATTGCCCAAGGAGGAGTCTGGAACTTTCTAGAAACTATGAGATTTTATGGTTAAGGCAATGAGAAAAATACAGAAGGTTCAAGTAATGTGGTATTAATTTACAACATATGACTCTTCCCGAGTTACGAAACAAAATTTGTCATAACTGTTGCCTTTAAAATTAATTTCAACACTCTTATTACGAAAACTATATAATCATTAAATATTAATTCACTAAGTAAACTAAATAATACTTGGGCAATTTTGTATTTCCAACACCACCTTTGCAATAAGACATTTTTTATTTAATGCTGATGGCTTTCAATTAATGAGGTTATTGCATCAAAAACCATTATTGTATTGAATTCCTTTTTTCAGTAAAATGCATTAAATACCTTTTTCCTGCAGATTGGGAGGCTCGCATTGACACCCATGGAAGAATCTTTTATATTGATCATTCAAATCGTACTACAACCTGGAACCGACCTACAGGTTCCCAACAGCCTTCAACAGGCGCTACAAATGAGCTTCAGCGGCAGCAGCTAGATCGTAGGTAAGTTAAAACTGTGATGATAAATATCAAGGTCAGTTACAGACATTCTAAATATAAAATGAGTAAAAGAGAAGGTTAAAATACTTGTTATGTCTTTTAAACTGGATATGTTAAATATTTGTTACATTTATAGACTAGAGTAATTTATAGACACCACTTTAGCCTTGAATTCCTCTAGATGGGTAGTTCCTCTAGGGTCAATCATCTTTACCTGTTGGGCTAGGGTCTACTGAATACCAATGTTTGGTGCTCTCAACAAATGTTGTGAACATTATCTCTGATGGTGGTGTTTGGGTATAGTGCTTAGGAAACCCTGGCATTGCTGCAATGTCCATATTTGACATTGTAGTGCTCTTCTCTTCGCACTCCATGGTGGGTGGGGTAAGTGAGAACTGAATCTTTTTCCTCATATTATGGATCCCCAAATCATAATAAAAATAAAAAAAACAACTCATAGGTAAGTGACCATACCTAGAAAACTGAACAGCAATCTCTGCCTCATTATGCACCTGTTATTTGTTTTATCATAATGTTTTCTTTGTTGGACAAATCTTAATGGTAAATGTCTCCCTTCTTTTATTCAAAATGGATTGGAAGGGCTAGCTGGCTCTCCAAAGTCCATCAAAAAGCTACATTCTTGGGATATTCTGGTGAAAAAATCCACACCATCACACAGTAAACTTCTCCTGAATTCAAAAGCCATTGAGAATATACCTTTTGAAGTTACTCTACATGTTACTTTGAATTCCTTCTAAGCAGTAATCACTGAAAGGGATTTGAAGAAAATTTCTAAGTCAGAGATCCACAGTGCCACCCAACTTGAATACCACTGTGGAATTTGGACCAGGCTGACTGACTCTCTCTCTCTCTCAGAAATCAATCCTGTGGGCATTTGTCTATCATTTATTAATGACTGCATGGAACCAGTAAGTGATTGCATTGTTCAAGCAGCTGTTCATTCTCTATCTAAAATCTTGACATGTTTCCCATGGTAGTCTCCAGCAGATATAGAAGGCTTAGAAATGGGCCTGGGATACCAAAGCCAAAAGGAATTAAGTGTAAAACTAGCATCTCTTCTACCACAAGTTCCTAGTCATATGGTACAAGATTTGGAATGTCAGTAGGAGGTATGCTTTCCATCTTGCTCTCCAGTAGTCAGGAAGTTACTTACTTAGAGGGCATTGCCAATATTCTTAATGAGAACTTTGCTTACCTCTTCAGCACTTCTGTCTCTTTCCCTGCTTTCTTGGCCATCAAGTCTCAGGCAGATCAGTTGCCTTTTTCATTTCAAGCCAGTTGTCTGTATGATTATAATCACCACCTTTCACTGGTGGAACTCAAACTTTCCTTTTATGTATCTAACAGTATATTGGTCAGACTTCATGATGTTCAGTGAGAAATGCTGTGCCATCTCTTTTCTGCTTATTTTGTTCTTCTGGTTGTTTTAAACCAGATCTGACAGGAGAATGTTTTTCCCAAAGCTTGGAGCAAGGCTATTGTCATACCTTTTTCTAAGCTGGGGAAGAATTCCAAGATTCATCCCAAATATCATCCAGTTGCTTTCACTGTCTGTCTCTTATAAGATCTTAAGGAGGATTTTTAATGTTCATCTTTGGTTCCTTGAATTAAACAACCTCTTCTCACCTACCTAATGTTGGTTCTGTTGACTGTACTCCACTGTGAATCACTTTATTTGATTTAAAACATCGATCAGGTAAAATTTTCTCAAAAAAGAATATTTCATTTCTGTTTTCTTCCATTTTGAAAAGACTTGTGAAACTACATGGAGATACAGCATTTTGTGAGACCTCCACTCATATTGGTTTTATTGCCATTTGCCCATTTTTATTTGTAATTTTTTCTCAACAAGCAATTTCAAGTCCATATGGGTTTGACTCTTTTCCATTCTTTCACGCAGGAACTTCGGGTCCCTCAGGGCTGTGTCTTGAGTGTCGCATTTTTAAGTATCAAGATCAGTGCTATCACTACACAACTTTCTACTCCTGTTGCAAATGGGCTCTGTGTCAACAACTTGCACATGTCATATCAGTCATTGAGTATGAGATTTATTGAGAGGCAGCTTCAGACTGCCCTCAATTGCTTGTTGAAGTGGACCACAGTAAACAGTTTTACTTTTTTTTCCCCCAAAACCATTTGCATGCATTTTTGCCACCAATGGAGTCTAAATCCTGATACCAAGCTTCATCTCAGTGATGTTCTTCCTGTGGTCCTTGAGGCAAAGTTCTTGGGCCTGTCTTTAGCCACAAGCATACTTTTATTCCTCGCATCAAGCAGCTACATTTCAAGTGTACAAGGACACTATATCCTCTGTGTCCTCTCTGCCATCTCTTGGGAAGAAGATCAGGGTAATTATTTGCTGGAATGAGCTAGATGATGCCACAGCTAAGTCCTTATGCTCTGTTGCTATAACAGCTATGCCTTTCCCCTACATGGATTATGGCCCTATATTCAAGGCTCAGCTTCATACCAATTGGCAGTTGACTTGGAGTGAGCAACATTATAACAAGCTTTCCCAGAATAAACCTTGCTCTTAAGGATCAGAAGGAGGAAGTTGTCTTACCTAGGCTATGCATTTATCCCAGTTTTTTAACTCATCACTTTCTTTTATCTGGCTGATCCACCAGAGTGTGGCCTTTGTGACATTTGAGTCACAACAGCCCTCTTTTACTGTTGTGCCATCATTACAACCATGAGTGGTGGCACCATTTTAGAGATGTTGTTTCTGTAGGTTTACTCCTGAAATTGGATAGTATCATTGACTGTGACACTATCCAACTTAATTGTGTTGGTACATTTTTACAAGCCATTGGTCTTTTAAATTCTATTTGACTCTTTTATCTGTCTCTTGGACATTTAGTTTTTAACTTGATTTATTTTTACATTTTATATAATTTTACTTTTACATTTTTATTGGTTGTTAGGCATATATAGCCAAGTTGCTTTGCACTAAAAATGCCAACAAACCAATCATAAATACAAAAATATTTATCACATTATCAATGTGAAATTAAAACTTTTTAAATACACCATTGTACATTAAGTTTTTAGTTGTATATAAGTTATTAGCAATAGATCACATAGATTTTTCTAAAATTTAAAATTTGGTGAACATACGAGTGAAACATAAATATAACTTCAGTGACATAAATAAAATAAAGCAACTTAATGTTGTTAACGTCATGAATAAGAGAAATTCTGAACACAAAGGATTTGGATTTGGTGTTGATGAAAAGTTATACTCAGAGGAATGTTCAGAATATCAAAATAAAACTTACACTAGTATCAAGTAAACTAATTCTGCAGGTGCACTAAAATATTGAGGTACTTTTTAAGAGTAGAAAATCTTGTTAATAGTAGAATGATAGTAAAAACATAGCCATTGAACAGAAATTCATATAAAGGTCGAAAATATATGATTAAAATATTATTCCACATCAGCCATTTGTAACTTGAAGTTATACTAAAAGTCTGCTACTGTTCATTAAGAATGCTAGTATTTTTAATTCTATTAGGATAAAAACAAGCAGTTAAGATATCTGTTACTTATCTGTCGGATATTTTTATTGAACTGAGAATGGTAGATTTTTTGTTGCATTTGTTAGAATGAAGAAACACCACAAGCAATCATGTTTTTACAAGTTTTATTATTTCTCTTCTTGCATTTGTTCTTGTTTTGAAAAATAATTTGTGTAAAACTTTGTGATGTATGCAGTGCATAATTTGTTTTAATGTGATTCTAGATTTAATTTTCAGCATAATTTTAAATTATGTTAGCTATGATATTTATAATAATAGTTTTTGTGTATTTATATCACAGATATCAAAGCATTAGGAGAACCATAACATCCCGTGTACATAATAGTACTTCTGGTTCATCATCATCTGCACCGGTGTCTTCTTCAAGCAATGTTAGCAACAGGCGAGCTCAGTTACTTAATTCACCAGCTGTGCGATTTGTTTCTAGATCTGATTTTTTCAATGTCCTTCATACGAATGATGTGAGTTGATAATCCTTTTTGCAGTAATGATTTGTAAATGATGGTATAATCCATTATTACTGGTTGATGGAGCTTAATGTTGCCCATTCTTAAATGGTAGATGGCATTCTTAGCCCAGATAGTAATCAGCTTCTAGTATCTCAATAGTGTTTGTATAGTAGTAGATGTATTTTCAAAATGGTAATGTTTGTTTTACTTTATAACATACTCTCTTGTTTATATATTGTAATTCTATTGTATGCTGCAGTAGTAATGAGTTGTAGCACCTATATTTGTGACTTGTAAATACATGACCATTCCTCAGCATATGTTTGGATTGAAAAATAAATCATTGCCTGTACTGATTGTTAAGCAGTGTTAAGCCAAATGATACAACATTTCCTAAAGGGAGCCTTCAGGATTCTCCATGGAAGTGAAGGAAACTTACTTAAAAAGTGTTTAAAACAGTTCTAAGACCACACCCAAGCCAGTTCATAGCAATGTTCTTGTCTGCAAAGTGAAAGTTATAGTTATGAAAGAAATCCCAGTGACTCAAAAGTGAAGAAGTTAGGCATGTCTTCTGGTTCACATAACAAATAAGCTTCCAATCATATTTCAAAATCAACAGTTGCTTGTATGAAAGACTGAAGAAACTTGATCACCACAACATTATTCGTACACTTCCTTGTCAAGTCACTTGGTGCAGCTGCAGTGGGTGCTTTTACCATTGTTTTGCTTAAAAATCGTTTTGAAAGCTGACATCCATGAAGTGTTTACAGAAAGTTTATCACTATATATGACCTAACATTGACCAATCTCTGATTATTTTTATATTGGAATGTGTAATGTTGGATGATAGTATGTAGTCATCAGAATCACATTGAGCACAATCAGTGATCAATGAAATAGTTTCATGGGCAGCATTGGTCTTGGAACATCTTACTTATGAAGTATAATGAATTTCAGTAGAAGTAATTGAAACAACTATCCATCTCTTGTGGTTAGTCCATAAACTGTAGCTCAGACATCAGGGTCTTAAGTGTGATAATATATTGATTGTTTAATCTGATGTTATGTGAGTATTTCACATATAATAAGTATTATGTTACTTAGGATTTTCTGTCTGGGTTATTTACTCTAACTCCATTTTTAGGCATTTGATATTTTGCTTGATTCTTTGAAGGATGTTTTTTTTTCTTGAGGTACTAAACTGTCTTCTCTGAAAATGAAAGTGACCAACAAAATCAAATTTGCTTGTTTAAGTAACTTTATTGTTTCTTTTTTCTTTATCCAAGTAATTAGTACTTGAAAAAAAAATTGGATTTTTCACTTTTAAAAAGAAACTGAAAGATTTAATGAATTAATTGAAAAATATACATACAAAAATAAACTGTGTTTAGCAACAAAATGTTTATTCTCAAGTAATAAAAATATTTATTTAATAAAGTGCTAATATATACTTGCATATACAAAATATTTTTATTAGCACAATTGTTCAGAGAGTGGCTTCTTCTAATGACCTTGTTTAGTTCAAGAATTTGAAATGTGCATGTATATATCAAATAATTCATGGATTGTTTTCAACTTCCAGTAACAGTAAGATTAGTCCACATGAAACTCTAAAATCCAAGGTTCAATTTCTGAGGTTGACACAGCAGATAGCCAAACGTGGCTTTGCTCTAAAACCAGCACAACAGTTATACCCATTTTGTGGATAGTGGTGTTTTTTAATGTACAATAATGCTTCATAAGGAATGTGATGTTTGTACTTATTTTACGTATAGGTAATATTGTCAAGTATAAAATATTTTTGTTTGTAGTATGCTTATATTTTGGTGACGTTTTTCTCAACATTATAGGAAGCTCTCACTGCCTACAACAGTAGTTCCTCCTTGAAACATATGATCACTAAGATTAGAAGAGATCCTACCACATTTGAAAGGTAAAGACAACTATAATTAAATCAATGAAATGGCTACTTTCCCTTTTAAACTTAAAATACTGTGTATATGCAAATGTTCTGATATGTTACTTAAAAACTGTGTAACCCTCAAATTCTTGACTTGTTTTCATACATTCATAAATATTGAGGTCAGCATACAGCATCATATTGAGTAATTGCATATTTTTGCCTTTCAAAATATACAGTGAAAAGAACCAGCCCAAAACAAAATAGATGAAAACACTTATTTCCCACATAAAATACATATAAAACCCAGTAATTATTAGTAATATTAAATGTAATATTAATTGTATATTTTAGAGATTTCTATAATTTGTACCCTGTAACCAATAAATGCATTGACCTATAAGGAATTTGGTGTTTCAGTTGCATATAAGTGTTTAAAAAGCTGTGTGATCCATATAAATCCCACAGGGTTAATGAAAGTAAAGAAACCTACCCACTATACTTCTTATTTATAAAATTTAACTATGTGTAGGTGTTCCTGTTCATAGAGAATTTTAGTTTCTTGCATTAAAATTTGTCAACTTAAGTTTTAACCCTGTTTTTACACTTTTGAGTTTTTTTTGTTATTTAAAAACAACCCATACAAATTCTATTTTTAACAGGTATCAACATAATCGAGAATTAGTTGGCTTATTTAACAAGTTTGCTGACATAGAGAGAGATCTTCCTCGTGGATGGGAGTCCAAATGGGATAGAAGTGGCAAGGTAATATCCCATAACTTTTTTCAGTGCTACAAAAAGTGGTTTTATTTTTCTGTATTCTTTTGAGAATTTCAGATTTAAGGGGTTATTTAATCATGTTCCAGAAGTTCATGATGTGGTATAGAAAGATAAATACCATTAATAACTACTAGTTTTGATAAATTAGAAACTGTATCTACAAGTAAAATTAGTACAGACACACACATTATTTTAGATTATTTAATAATGGCTCAATTTTTCCAAAATTTGACAGTGATAGGCCTTTATGATAGAATAAATATTATACTATGCTCCTCTATTAATTTTGCCTTTTTTAATAGCACCAGTTAATTTCAGAGTAAGTTTAATTAATTATTAACACTGTATAATAATTCACTTTTATTTTGTGATGAAAAAAAATCACAATTTCGTATTAAAGTTGATATTCAGTTAACTTTAATTATTTTAGCAATTTTTCATTGATCACACAACAAGGAGTACCACTTTTGTTGATCCTCGCTTACCGGTAGAAATGCCATACATACATCCTCAAAGACTAGCTTTACCTGCGAGTCGGAGAAGGAGTAGAAGTGCGGGAGAGGAAGAGATCCGACCTGAAGCACCTACAAGGGTGGGTGTGTGTAACTACTTTATAGAAATTAATCTATAGTAGTATGATACAGTAAGTACAAATGTCAATAAACCTGCAGAACTGTGGACAATTTAAAAAAAAATGGAATGATATATTTCCAGAGTTTTTCATTTTCTAGTTTGCATATTTACAAAATGTTCACGTTGTCTTTGTGGCACCACTGATCAAAGCATGAAATGATTATTAAAGTAAATAATGTACATACTTGTTTACTATCTTTCAGTTGTTTGTTTCAGTAACTATACTTGTGTTAAGTAGTATTGTACATACAAAAAAAAATCTTTCAAAACTCTTCAGTAATCTGATTAAAACTGTTTCATTTGTTTACTATCTTTCAGTTGTTTGTTTCAGTAACTATACTTGTGTTAAGTAGTATTGTACATACAAAAAAAAATCTTTCAAAACTGTTTCTTTGTCCTTCAGTAATCTGATTATGTAAAGTAGCTGTAAGTTATTATGTAGTTAAGTAAAGTAAATAATGTACATACTTGTTTACTATCTTTCAGTTGTTTGTTTCAGTAACTATACTTGTGTTAAGTAGTATTGTACATACAAAAAAAAATCTTTCAAAACTGTTTCTTTGTCCTTCAGTAATCTGATTATGTAAAGTAGCTGTAAGTTATTATGTAGTTTCGCATAACTGTCAGAACTAAAATGTATATATGAGGACATTTATGTGCTATCAGTTATTGTTGTTGTTTTTTCACTATGAGTTTAAGGCACCAACTTCTGTTGAATTCTCAAAATCATGGTAAAGAAACCTTCTTAAAATTCCATTAGTATATGAGTATTAAAGAAACATATCATTCAGTTTACCACCTGTCAGTAAGTTACACTTGTTTTGGGAAATTCTGTCTTTCATTAGTAATCTTTAAATTTATGTGAGTTAAAGACATTTCAAAACAACATACAATTTGTATTAGTAAATTTTATATTATTATGTCTAGTAGATATTGGAATTAATAGCTATGTATATTTCTGGATGCAAATTTAAGGAAAATGTTTTGTATTTAATTTTTTAATGTTAATGAAAGCTACATCTTTCTAAGTCTACATATCTACTCTTTTCCTTTTCTAAAGAAAGACTTTCCATAATTTTTTAATGTTAATGAAAGCTACATCTTTCTAAGTCTACATATCTACTCTTTTCCTTTTCTAAAGAAAGACTTTCCATAATTTTTCAGTCGTTGAACATGTTAATGTTTTTCTCTTAACTCACCTATAAACCTTTTAAAAAGTTCTAATGTTTTTACCAGGGCCTATTATTGTTTGTTTTGCACAATAATAGGCTGATTTTTAACTATCTTATGGTCATTTACATATTAAACAGTTATAATTCTTAATTTTGAGCAGATACAGTAATTCATTACAGTTTTTTAGCTTGTTATTGAAATTTAAATTTGGATTATTGGTCATCACTATATTTGGTGTGCAAGCTTTTAGTGATGGTACGAAATAAATTTTTACAGTTTTAATGATATTGTCTTTTTTTGGCTCCATCATATATTGTTTTGATTTTTTTGCTTTTCTTTTCTTTTCATCAGAGCACTGTCTAATCATATGTGTGGGTTGCATGTGTGGACATTATGTGAAATGTAATAGTGTTGACTAAATCAACCAGTATAATGTACAGGTGTTAAGTTTTCATAGATAAGATTTATTAAACTGTTGCTGATTTTGGTGATATTCCTAAATCTAAGGGCAAGCTGGCCTTTATTTTTAAAATCTGTAGACCCTATTTAAAGTTACATTGATAAATCTTAACTTTCACTGTTTAAAGCTTCAGCAGGTGTCAGAGGTACTGGTGATGAACACTCTTGTTTGTCTTTTTACATTCATGCCTATGTTAAGCAAAGTTTACTTAATAAGTAGAATAGAATAAGTAGGGTTGTTTTCTGACCATGATATTTTGGACATGGTAAATTGCTATAGTGGTTAAGCTTTATTTAGAAGAAAAAAAAAAGTTTTAGAATTAGTTTTAAAACAAGAGTTAAAGTTTAAGTTATATATTGACCAGGTTGAAAATTAGTTCTAGAGTAGTAAGTGCTATTGAAGATAAGACTAAAATTTTTCTTAGGGTATTGTCTCTGGACCAGTCCCTCCTCCTCGACCCCCTATAACCACATCGTGTACAGTTCCACACGTTGTGTCTCAAGTGCCTACTGCTTATAATGACAAAGTTGTGGCCTTTATTCGTCAACCAAATATTATTGACATTCTCAAGGAGCGACATCCAGCTATTGCTGCCAACCAAGCACTCAGGGATAAAGTGAATGGTATCAGGGTGGAAGGAACCAGTGCTTTGGACAGGATGAGCCATGATATAGACCTTACCATACTTCTAAGGTGAGCAAATTTTACAGTTTCTAACCATTTTGACCATGTATTAACTTGACATTTAAAACTCTATTCATAAAATTGGGTGTTAAAAAAATAAACAGAGTACTTCCCTCTTCTCACAAGATTAGCTTTTTCCTTTTTCTGCTGCCCTCTATATGCAAACCATTTTATAATGCATGCCACATGCTTTCTGCATTCACACCATTGGAATCAAAGGCTGAAGCATGTCTCTCATGCAAATCAACATGCATCAGCTCTCCACCAATAGGAGAGTAACATTATACATGATGCATGTAACTCCCTACTTGTGCCACTATCAATCCATCACTTCTCATTTGTCATTGTTAAAGTCCAAAAGTCTTTAACTGGTTCCAATTCTACTGCAAAGTGATTTACTTTTGTTTAGGTTACATTTATTTACAAGGACTTTCCTTTTCAACTTACAAACATTTAATTGTTGCACAAAGTTTTTTGTTTTTTTTGTGATATCAAGCATAAATTGAGTCAGTGCTACCACTTTAGGCTAACCTCATTTCTGTCATACTACAAGCCATAAGTACTGGCAAGCTATCTGAGGATTTATTGACACTTATTCAGAGGGAGATTGAGTGTTATATGGGACACCTTTTGCCTCAAGGTTTCAAGGCTAAGCTGACAAGGATTTTGATCATTTATTCCTCAACACTTTAGAGTTCCTTATGCCTTCCTGCACCTTATCTGAGAATTCTATTTTGGCCTTCATCAATCTTTTTGGATCTCATTTCTCAGGAATGTGATATTTTGTCTATCGCTCCTATTTCCTATGACCTGAGTCCTTCCCTGTTATTTGATTCTATCACTCAACATTATTTTGCTTTTCTCCCTTCCCCAGAGTTTGGGTTCACACTGAATGTTTTGCTTTTTAGTTGAGTGAGAGTGAGTATACATCACCCTCCACAGTCTTTAGGCCAGTCTGCACTCTCTTAACATAAGGCAGACTGTTCTTATCTGGATCAATGTCTGTTGGATTTGGTTCTGCCTTTTTTGTGGGGTGAGTCCCAATTCTTCAATTCACCATGCAAGTGTTCAATACTCCCATGATTGTGTATCTTGACTTCATTGAGGTACCTTTCCTCTATCCATCTCCTTTCTGAGGCTCTTCACAGGAACCTTGAGGGGTTTTCTGGGGACATTCTGTCTCTTTTCACTTCCACATTGGCCCATCTGTTGTCTTTGGCTCTGGCCCTGTAAGTGTGGTTTCTTTGTTTATGAGACCTTGTGGGTCATGATGCCATATTGTTGTGGAGCCATCTTCTTGTTCCTTATCTGTAAGTGTGACTCTGTTTCTGAGATGTTACGTGTTCAACATGTTTTTGAAATTATTGCAGTTGAGAATCCTTTCACTCCAACAACAATCCACCTTTCCTCATCTGGTGGCTTGTTTGTTAGAAGTTGTTACATTAGTAACCTGTTTTTATGCTGTGTTTTGGAATAGTCAAAAGAGAAGAGATTTTTTGACTAAGTAATTTAGCATTTCTTACAGCAAGGTTGAAATGAGTTTGGGGAAAAATAGGTAAAAGTTTATGAAGGTTATGCTAAAGAATGCATTTTATAACAGTTTGACTTTTTGATATGCTGTATTCAGTTTGTCAGTAAATTTTACATATCTTAAAATGTAATCCCACAAAGTGCAAAAACAAGATATGCCAAGAAAAATTAAGCTTTGGCTTTACACTTTTTGGATTACATTTTAAGATATTTTTGCTTCATTTTTCTATTGTTGCTTATAACTTTTCCCAGTTACAAATAATGACATTAAGTTCTAATTTTGTAATTGCATATTTTTTATTAGTAGTATATACAGGGTGACTCGTAAGTCCCTACCCATCCATATATCTTATGTATCCAGTATATCTGTGTGCTGTCACCAATATTCTTGTGCTTATGTACCCACGTACTTATCACAATACGCTCTTCAAGTGTAAATGGGCTTACACCAGCCATATTTCTCTGAAAAAAAGAAACAAATTTATAATATGTGCATAATTGAATATAACATAATAACATATGGATGGGTAGGGACTTATGGGCTACCCTGTATATAATATACTGTCATTATTAGAGTAATAATACAAATTGTTAGAACTCTGTGTTACAATGTATGGAAAATTACATAGATATTTTACTTATAATTGTTTTTTTCATTACTTTTGATTTTCTTTTAAATTAATATTTCTCTGTAAGAGCTACTTCAGACATATGGCTATAAAAAAGTGAATTTCTTTTTACATCTGAGTAATTTGTTTGTTATATTGTTGTCAAAAGATTACCACTTTTTGTAACTGCAGTTTGTTTGAACAAGAGATAATGTCCTACGTGCCAGCACAAGGTAGTGATAATGCCTCAGCAAGTACCAGTGGAACTCACAGGTCGCCGCATGAATCTCCACAGCCATCGCCACAGGCATCACCAGGTAGTAGGCCTAAAGTGTTGTAATCTCAAAAGACTAAGACTTGTTCAAATTACATCTTTTTTATCGGATATTAACTTCAAACAACTTATTCCCTTTCTTGACTGTAAGACAGCCAAATAGAATAAATCTTTAAACATATTTTTATAAATTTTCTACGAGAGGTATGCACTGGGTTTGCATAGTAACATTGTAGTTCTTTTTTTAGAGCATGTTCCACTGTCTTATTAAGTGAATACACAATTTCTAAGTAAATCTTTACTCTGCCTTTTATATTCTCAATGGAATGGCATGGAAGTGATCATAAGCTTCTTCACAAAGCCAAGTTTGTGTAAAGGTGACAAAATAAAGTAATAGAATAATATGGTACTCTCTTTCAGTTAGATGGATTATAAATATATTTGAGTAAAAAAAATTAAAAGGCTTTGTTTGATGAACCAGCACATAAATATTATTAACACTCTATTGTGAGAATTTTGTTTCTAGAACATCGTGACAGTTACCAATGATTTTTTGTGTAACTCTTGTACCTTTAATATTTCAGCACACAAATTTTACTTGTCATTTATGTATTTCCAGTTTTAAAAAAAACTTTTCTTCAAAGCAAGTTATAAACACACTAATAAAGGTTGAATAAATGGTTTAAACATACTGTATTATGTATGCCGTTTGTTATAACCTGTTGATCTTGCCAAATTAATGCAAAATTTCAAGTCATTGGAAAAAGTAAAATGGATGTGAACTCATTATGTGCACACTTAACATTAATTTTACTGATCATATTTATACTTTTTTTGAGAATGTGTTGATAACTGACAATGTAATGTTCTTAATACAGGCTTACAGAGAGCTAATGTTAGAGCTCCAGCTCCATACAGGAGAGACTTTGAAGCAAAGCTGAGAAATTTTTATCGTAAGCTAGAGTCCAAAGGTTTTGGCCAAGGTCCTAGTAAATTAAAGTAAGTGTATTTGTTTTATATGGTGTAAACTTAGTGCTGTTTGTATATTTCACATTCAGGCATGATCATTGTTTTTATTGTCATTGAAATGCATCTTCTATTTTTAACTTCTTAATGGATTTCATCACCCAGATCATAACTGAACCTTGGATCTCTTGCATATGAGGGAAGTGTTCGTACAGCTATATTAAAGGAGTTCAGCCATTAGCAGCTTCTAGTAAGGTGCATTTTTTAACTCCAACATTCACATTTTATTTCCAGTAGATATTTCTGGACATGAAGAATAATGTTTTCACTAGTGGAAGTAATAAACTATGCCTAATTAAAGATCTGTGTTTTTCCTATATTATTTAACTCATGGGATGCTATAATTGGATTTGTCTGACTGGACATTTATAGCTGTTTGGTGTGACAAGTGAATTTACCCTACAGTACTACAAAACATTTTCCTCTTGAATTTCCTACCTTAGCATAGTGCCTGCATACATCTCCGGGCAAAAGTGTGGCTAGTGGACTTTGATATTGGCAAAGTACTGAAGAGCAAAATCTACATTTCATTTATTAGTGGATAATTGACACTTTTTGAGAACCCAAAATTTAATTACAAACTGTAAGGATTAACAGCTTGTAAATATTTTTATTATTATTTTGCTTATATTAAAGGTATGTATATGTTGTATGTCATAAAATTATATGTACAGTGTCATAAACATGCATAAAAAGGCTTATATAGGTAAAACCAGAGTGTACTTCACTGTTATTTTACTAACTAAGAAATAATAATATTATTGTTTTGATGATTTCTAAACAACTGATTTCTCAGTTGTTTGAATTTTTCTCAGTACTGTCATATTTGTAGAGAAAACTGGTAAAAATATTATCATTAACATTTTTACATTATTCAATTCAATATATGTTTCATATAAACTACATCTAAATCTCTGTGGCGGAATATCAAAGTTCAAACATAATTCAAAGAGAGAATTTTCAGTTGATCTTTCAAATACAATTACATTCTCAGTCGTGGTTATCCTGGTGAAGTAACTTAATGAAATGATGTGTTAAAAACATGTAGGTCCAAGAAGTCTTGATAAAACTGAAATAATGGTAATTCTGTGTTTTGTGTTAATTTTCTCATTTATATCAAAGCATCTTGATATGGTCTTTCAACATAGCAATAAGTTTACAAATATAAGTGAATTTCTGACAAATTCAGTATTATTTTAAATACTGAATTTAAAATAGATTGCAGTTTGGAAGAATATGCCACATTACTTAATATGGTTCAGTGTCATTTTGAAAACAACAATTGTAATGTTGTGTGTGTATGTATGTGTATATATATATATATTTATGTGTATTTGTGTGTGTTAAGTGACATAGCTTTCAAATTGAATGGTTATTGTTTTTTGTTGAAGTATTATTTTCATGAAAAAATAATTATATTTAATTGTATCTTTACTGGTATAGGTTAAACATAAGACGAGATCATTTACTAGAAGATGCCTTCACAAAAGTCATTGCCACCTCCAAAAAGGACTTACAGAAGTCACGACTGTACATCAGTTTTTCTGGAGAGGAAGGGTAAGTAGTTTCATACATGAACAAAAAGTGTTTGTGAAGTTATTTATGGAAAGTTTTTTGTATCTTAATATTTGGATTAATTAATTCAAAAACATAAGGCTTAGTATGTCTCATTGTTCTTCAAATAAGGCTAAAAAAAAAGACCAGTAGATTTTTCTTCAGTTCATTATCTTTTGTTATTTTAACCCATTCATTGCTATGTGATTATAATTTATTGTTTTGGCAGCTCATGTAATTTAGAACAAAATTTACTGGTATATTTTAAAAAATATATATGAAAAACTAAATCTATAGAGCATCAGTGTTTTGTTTATAACATTATACAACGTATATAAAATTTTAAACTTCCAGTAAAGTAAAGGAAGCAATATCTTATATTTAAAGTTATTAATAGGTCAGTCAACATGACTAATTGTCTAATTTGGACTTTTATATTAGCTTGTAAATAAAGTTTTTCTCCTAAAATTCATATCCAAAGTTTAACATTGTTTGAATGTGATATTGTGTTCTTGATTGACAAGATTTACATGCTTTGACTTACTGTTTGGCACTTAATGCTGTGTACCAGTTTAAGACAAGTGCCAGAAGTAATCCATTTCTCCTTTTAAAAAATAGACAAAGAAAAATATTTCTCTTTTTCATCACTCATAGTATGCTTTCAGTAATATCTTTGCTTGAGAAGCTCTATACTCAAATGTTCTGTTATTTAATACCTGTTTGAACTATCAGTGAAAGATCAACAGTGATGCACATGCTTCAGTAAATATTCTGTTATCCCTCACGTGCTTGTTTTAACACACATGCAAACACCACTAAAAGATTAACAGTGATATACATGCTTCAGATACGCATACACCACTTTCAGTCTCTTGTTGTGTTGTATCTCTCATTGCATGTGTAGCCAAGCATCTCCACATTGCATCTCCTTTCTACATTACAGGTACTGTTGAATAACTGGGAATAAAACCAAAAAAATCATCTCAAGTCAAACAAGGATGGTAGGCATCCATGAGAAAGTGTGTACAGCTTATTTGTAACCTTATTTATGTGTGTAATAAGTACATTGTGTTGGATTTTGTGTTAAGTATTGTGTTAATGTCACAAGTACTGTGGTTCCCTTTCTAGGTTGGACTATGGAGGTCCATCAAGAGAGTTTTTCTTCCTTCTCTCTAGAGAACTCTTCAACCCTTACTATGGCTTATTTGAATATTCTGCAAATGATACCTATACAGTACAGGTGAGCCCTATGTCTGCCTTTGTGGACAACCAACACGAGTGGTTTCGATTCAGTGGACGAGTTCTGGGCCTCACATTAGTGCATCAGTATCTTCTGGATGCCTTTTTTACTCGACCCTTTTATAAAGCTCTACTTCGCTTGTAAGTAGATGTTATAAATGAAATCTATTGCTTTAGTCTTATATACATCTATTATTGAGGTAAATAAAAAATACAGTTTCAATTGTAACAAATCTCTAGATGTCAAACTTATTACTATTAACTTCTGAAGAAATGTAAGCTATATGGATCTGAATCGAAAATTAGTTTTAAACCAACGAAGCCAATTCTGTATGATTGGAAGTACATACTATAATAAATCAATACATGGGGAGATTAAAAACTAATAATTACAATGCAGTATATCATAATTTAGATACCTTTGCCTTTTGTGTATTTTCAGTTATATATCTAATGCATGTGGTGGAATGATCATCAACCAGTTAATAAGAATAACTCAAGAAATCTGATACTTGTTTAATTCATAATAATTTAACACATTGCATGTGGTGGCATGATCATCAACCAGTTAATAAGAATAACTCAAGAAATCTGATACTTGTTTAATTCATAATAATTTAACACATTGCATGTGGTGGCATGATCATCAACCAGTTAATAAGAATGACTCAAAAAGTATAATGCTTGTTTAATTCATACTAATCTTATTTTATGGGCACTTTTGAACATCAGTGTAACAGTACTCGTCAGACACGAAGAAATTACATTAAAAATGTTATGTTAAAGAGACTAAATTTATGTCCTTGTTTCTTAGGCCCTGTTCCTTGAGTGATCTTGAATCCCTAGATGCTGAGTTTTATCAGTCTCTATTGTGGCTAAAGGATAATGATATCTCAGACATGGGTTTGGACTTAACTTTTTCTGTCACAGAAGAAGTAGCTGGTCAAATTGTAGAGAGGGAGCTAAAGTCTGGAGGCAAGAATACAACAGTCACTGAGAAAAATAAAAAAGAATATATTGAAAAAATGGTGAAGCGTCGCCTGGAACGTGGGGTGGCTGAACAAACAGAGTCACTAGTCAGAGGATTCTACGAAGTAAGTTGTCTTTATGATTTTCCATTAAAGAAAAAGTAATTTTGATTTATAGGTTGTCAGTGTTCTTTCTGTTGTCAAAAGAATATAGTCTTAATAAAATGATTTAATCAATTGAGTCTGTCAAATGTGTTTCTTCAAATTTTCATTCACAATAAGGTTTCTTGAAGTACCTTCTGATGTTATTGCTAGTTATAAAATCCTTTGAGAAGTCTGTAAAAGTTGTCATTGGTCTTAAGGATAATGAATCATCTTTAAACTTCATTAATAGGTATATTCTTTGTAGTGTGTATCTTTAATTTGAGATGAGTCAAAAGATAGAAAAATAGTTACCTTTGTCATTTATCAAAATAACCTGTAAAATGTGTGCATGTACTTTGCAAAGTGTGTACCTTAAAATTTTTGTCAGTAGTAAGATTATCTCTTTTCAAGGTTGTTGTTCAGAAGATTTCATGAAATTTGTATTTTTTTAAAGTTAATTAAGAAAATTTTTTCAGCATTCAGAATATTCTGTACTATGGGATTTTGTTCTTTGTTAGCTGTCCAAATGTTTAAGTTCTTGCTGTTTTTAATTATATGCTAAAAATAATTTTCCATTGTTGGTTAGTGTTAGTAACCAGAAAGAAAAAAAATTTTCAACCAGCATTAACAAAGAAAAATGCATTACATTGGCAAAATTCCTGTAGATTATTTTTGTTTGATTACAGCAATCCTTTGGTGAAATGGATGTCTCTATTTCAGGTCATTGACCCTCGTTTAGTCTCTGTTTTTGATGCTCGTGAGTTAGAGCTTGTGATAGCAGGAACAGCTGAAATAGATGTTGTAGACTGGAGAAAAAATACAGAATATAGATCAGGTAGTTAATATTGTTTTACATTATCTGTTTTATGTTCTTGTTTTGTTTTTCTTCTTAAAGCTTAAGTAATAATTATACCAATGAAAGTCTTAGAATGTTGTAATTAGTGAAAGAAATATAAATTATAAATGTGTGGGCAAAGTCAGTCAAAAGTTAACTGCATGGTATAATACCATAGCCATAGAAAGTTATTATTCACTTTACTTGGAGGGTCCGGGTGATTAAAGTGCTAGATTCACAATCTGTGCAACATAGGATCAAAACCAGTATTGGAATATTTTTCATCTTTTTAGCAATGAGGTCTTATAATGTGAAGGTCAATCCCATTATTGCTTTGTAAAGAATAGCCCAAAAATTGGCAGTTGGTGGTGATGAGCTGCTCTCCCTCTAATCTGTCATTTTAAATTTAGGGATGTCTAGTGCAGATAACTCTTTAGTAGCTGTGCATGTAATTCAATAAACAAATTTTATTTTTAATAAGATTTTTGTTTCGTATGACAGAAGGCAAGTTATGGACCAATATCAATATAATGTTTGGTTTATAGACAGAATTTTCTTTTAACCTGTAAGCATATTCTGAAAAGAAATTTTGCTTAAATGATTTTCGTCTGTGGTATCAAGGCTTAACCAAGTCAGATTGCTTATTTTGTATCCCAGATTAGTTCAGTTTCTAATATAGTTTATGATATTTAGATGGACTTGATTGCAATATAAATAAAACATACAACTGTGAGAAACAAGTCTGTCATTTTTCTGTATTATTGGTTTTAATATTTTTGTTATAGGTGTAATGATTATACAAACCCTGAATAAAGCTGTATTAGAGTATTTATACATTTGTGGGACTGAGGTATGCATACTGACTTACAGTGCTAAATCTGGGATTCTGTTTCCTGTGGTAGATAAACAAATAGCCCAATGTGGCTTTGTTCTCAAATAAACAATCAAACAAAAATATTTGTTTTATTTATTAATATCAACACTATATTGATTAAATATAATGAGTAAATTGATTAAATATATTGAGTAAATATAATGCTAAATGCATTCTGTGTTTTTATCTTATCATTAAAATTATGCAGTTCTTTATAATAATTTCTCAAAAGGAGGTCCAAAAGCCACCTGTAGAATATACCTGTTTTAACCACTCTGTCAACCAATCAATAAACACTAAAATGATGTCACTTAAGGGGTACTTGACATTGCAGCTTGTACTGTAATGATGTCAAATACCATGAAACACAAGAAAAATTATGCACTTTGCTTTCTCTACCAATACCAGCCGTTTTTAAATATATAATTCTCCAAGTGGGTTTTCTCGTCATCACGGATTATTATGCACTTTGTAGGCTACAACACAGCATTACATATGAACTTCAAAAACAAGAAGCTCCCCAGTGGCACAGTGGTATGTCTGCAGACTTACATTGCTAAAAACTGGGTTTTGGTACCCTTGTTGGGCAGAGCACAGATAACCTATTGTGTAACTTTGTGCTTAATTCTATACAAAACAAAGGCAAGAAATAAAAATTTATCTTTGTTAACTTTGATTTTATTTGCTCTTCAAACAGAACACTTTTAGGGACTCTGTGGAAGTACAGCTAGTACTTACAGATATTTGTGCTATCTTTTAGTGTTAACAAAGCTACTCTTATACTAGTTGGTCATAACTAACTGAAAGGCTAAAATAGTACACTCTAATCAGTTGTTTATTTTGTTAATAAATAACAGAAAAATACAAAATTTTAATCAAACATTTTGATTTGTTTCATGATGAATCTGAAAGTATTTATTTCATGTTCATCATAATTTATTCCTTTATAGAATGATTTTAGTTTTATGAATTTTTGTTTACTCATAAGCTTGAGTTTGTTATTGTTATTTAAACTTTACCATATCAAAGACTTTCTTGTCTTCTGGTTTGTTTTTTTTTGTAATAATTAAAGATACAAAAATATCAATTTTATATTTGAAAATGTTACAAAAATAATCCAAACTAGGGAAAAATTGTGCATCACAGACAAATGTTTTTGCTGAAAGTTTGAAACAGTATGAAAATATCCAATCTAGGAATAATTGTATGTCATAAACAAATTTTTTTATATTTTTTTTTCCCAAGGTTTCATATATCTAACTTGTCAAAATTCTGCATTAAATTTTGTCAGGTTACCATAACAACCATCCAGTAATCCAGTGGTTCTGGACAGCCATTGAAAAGTTTGATAACGAACGTCGTTTGCGTATGCTTCAGTTTGTGACAGGAACTTCTAGTATCCCATATGAAGGCTTTTCTGCCCTACGTGGAAGTAATGGGCCACGGAAGTTTTGTATAGAGAAGTGGGGAAAACCAACCAGCTTACCTCGGTAAATGTTTTTTATTTGTAATTATTTAATCAATAATTTTCTGCTTGGAAGATATATTTTATGATTTTGAATAATAATAAATCATCATGTGAAAATGAAATGATTAACATTGCAAAGTGTTTTCTGTTAGGGCTCTAAATAGTTAAAGTAAGTACGTCAGTTAGACTTCGTATTCCCTATAACTGGATAATTCACTGTATTGTTTTATATACATATTTTCAGCTTGCAAAGCCTAACACCTAAAGGCACTGTATTTTTATGGCTAACTAACAGGTAGTTCCATTGCTAATTCCATGGTGAAAGTTTCCTTAAAGAACTAGTTATATTCATTCTACCAGACTAGACCTCATAGTATATGGAGTATTATATTTTCTACAAGTAATGGTATGTATTCATACACTATTCAAACTGAACCACATATGATAGAAAAATAAATGAACTCAGTCTTCCAAAAACTAATACGCACATTATAAAACTCGGAGAACTGCTACTGATTTTCGGTGAGTATAAAAAAAAATTGCATCCTCTCCAAATCACTCATAATCTTGACAAAACATTATATGTTAATAATAACGTTTTTTTTGTTACCCATTCAAGCTGTCACCAAACGTTTATTTTTTTAACAATTGGATTTCACATCATCAAATACAGACTCTCACAGCATTTTGGATTAGCCATAAAGATTCAAATCTTGATAGTTTTAATCTGTTTCAAGTGCATGTGGTTATAAGAAGGTAAACAGTAAGAAAAATTGCATTTCTTATCTGTATGCTTGCTAACTAAAAAACGTTTTTCGTTACATTCTGTTTATCTACTTTATTCTACGTGTACAATAATAAAAGTCAGGTCACGAAGAATTTAATAGTTTTTTTTGAAAAATTAAAAAAATGCACATTAAAAACAAAGATGCATAGCAAAAATTATTATGAAATGTGGCAAATCCTTGAACTACCAGTATAAAAAATAATAGAAAATAACGACTGATATTAAATTTTATGAAAAAATATTTGCTTTGCTAAATTTAATTTTCTCTTTTTATTTGTAGAGCCCACACATGTTTTAATCGCCTCGACTTGCCACCATATTCATCATTTGAAATGCTTTATGACAAGTTGCTTTTGGCAGTGGAGGAATCAAGCACTTTTGGGATTGAGTGAATAAAATCCAGACACTATTTCTAAAGTTTCTTGGTCGTTCAACGAGTAGCAAGGTTTTGTTATATATTCTTGTTTTCTATACTCCTGTTTGTAGCTGAAGAACATCAATTGCTAAGTACCTGAGCTATGCAGAACAGAAAACATGCTGACATTTACTTTGGACAGCTTAGTGAGGTTATTAGTCTAGATGGCTGCCTTTCATATGAAATGTACAGCGTAACTTCCCTTTTATTTTCAGCACAGAGCAGAGTCTTATGCAACAGTTTGAAATTTAGTTCTGAAAGTTGAAAGTAGATTTGAGCAGTTTTGTACACTAAGTAATTGTGATGTTCATACATTAACTTTTTATCATTCTTTTCACACAGGAAAAGGGTAGTATTCAGAGACTTCTATGGCTGGATAATGACCTGTGCATCTATTTTATATTAAAGATGTTTCTGAAATTTGACAGTAATCTTTACAGAATGTGTTTGAACTTTACAGTATCTAATGAGAGGAAAGTTGAAAGTTTTCAGTGAGTGGTAGAAAATATTTCAACTTTCATATCAATTGTGAAAATTAATAGTGAATGCATTATATAGTGCATTCATGAAAGAAAACTCTTAAGGTTTATACTACAAAAAATTGGAATTTTCAAATGGTTCCAAAACTATTGTTACATTTATAAAACTAAATCGAATTGAAATTATTTTACAGTTAGAAAAAATGTGAAAATGATTTTACAGTTTTCAGGGTAAATTTCTGTAACAATCATAAAAGAACTAAAACTTTTGACAAAATGGTCAAGTAGTAAATGTGAGAATACTGACATTTGAAAAGAAATTGGAACAGTGTATCAGTAATCAAACAAAGCTTTGCATGGCTGTTAAAAATTTAACCATAAAATATTTACTTGCAATATTCTTAATCTACGTTACACTGTGAAAGATGTAAATAAATATTTAACTTCAGATGCATTTATAGATGTGTTTTACTGCATTTGATGTTGGTTAATATGTGGGACTCATGAATAAGAGCTCTAGAGATGATTGTGTGTGACAGTATTGAGACTAATTTAATTCTATGATGTATTTATAGTTAAGACTTTTCAGTTAACTACAACATATTGAAAATTGTTTTTTTACGTTAAATGAGACCAAGCAAAATGCTCTTGACATCGGGTTCTCACTTGTAATTTTAGAGGTTGGAACTGATTCATGCCTGTACAGGTTTTATCTCTCTTTTTTTTATGAATTTTCTTAGGAAACATTCTGTTTTAAGAAGCTAAATTGATATGAAGGTCAAGATCCCATCCTATCATTTAGAATTTAGAAAATAAGACATGAGCTGAAAACATACCTTTCTGAAAAAGTACTGTTTTCTTAATTGCTAAAAAAATAGTGTTGTTTGTTTGTAACGAAGCACAAAGCTACAAAATGGGCTATCCGTGCTTTACCAAACATGGGTATCAAAGCCCAGTTTCTACAGTTGTAAGTCCATAAATGTCCTGTTGTAACATAGGATAATTTTTTGACTTGAAATAAATTCTTTTCTTGCTTTCAATCAAGGAATGATTTCAAGAAATGAATACACTTTATTTATGTATTAGATTCATTTGATAAGTATTTCATATCCATTATGACAATTGTCATATCTATGACAATTCTATGACTTTTGATAAATCTTCAGTGTTATGTTTAACTCTTTATCATCTCCAGGTGTACATTTATGCCAGTTACGGTAATGGGGAAAAAAAGACCTTGCATAATTGATATAGGGTTAATTCACAAGCCTTTTACCATAAACCATTAATTATCTTGAAGTTTGACTACTAATATATATATATATACACACAAGAAAAACATGAGGTTGTATGTGTGTCTGTGTATAAAATTTTTGGCTTTTTCATGTGGATGGTGTTATTTTGTGACCAACTGTCAGTTAACAGTCGCACATACCTGTATGATATTGACATGTTGATGATCAGCTTTATTTACACGTGAATTATTTTGGTCAGTTAATCATCATCATTTGTAAGTACTTGTGTGGTATTGAGCAATTAATTATCAGTTTCACATATCTGTATCATATTGACAAGTTAATCGTCAAACTTGTGTACCTATATGCTATTAAACATCAATCACCTGTACCTATATAAAATATTGATTGATCAGTTTGTCATCAGCCTCATGCATCTGAAAGATATTGTTTGTTTTGTGATCAGTAATTTTTGTTTTTGATATTCATCATCATATTAGTGATAACGTTTGAACATGTGATGCTGCAAAATGAACTAAATTAATACTTGGATACTAAGCAAATTCTCTGTGGCACTACATAAAGGCTTCTTTGTTTGTTTTTGTAACTAAGTCCATAATGCTAGGTGTACAGCATACATATCTGGTCAATAGTGTTTCATCAATGAGTCAGTATTCTTATTTCTGAAGTGTTTGAAAACTAACTACTGTCAACTTTACATTGGTGTGAAAATTAAAAGTAACTTTTTGTCTTAAACACTGAACTATTAGCTACATTTTTTGCTTACATTTACTACTTTAATACTACACAATTGTTATAGTTTTTCCCAAGTTTAAAATCATGAACAATTGATCACCTAAAGTTAGTAAGTCAAACAGATTTCACCCACCTGTAAGATCTGTATTACATTTACTTTATTAGTTGTTTCTGTGTGATATTGATCAGGCAGTCATCAACTGTATTTATCTGTAGGTAGTGATACTGTTATCAATATCTATTTGTGTGAAATACTTTGTTTTAGAAATTCTGTTCCTTACTTAAATTTACTTACGAGCACTTAGAATTGGTTGATGTTACAAAACTGTAGTTTTCACATTCCAGATTAATTACTTAAACTCTAGAGAGGAACTTAATCCTGAAATTACCAGTAAATTCTGAATTTTTAACCTTCTTTATGCAAAATGCATAATGTCACTCTAAGGTTATTCTTGTTAAACATAAATAATTAGTGCTAAGATAACATTTTTTATTTCTCCACTAAATGATAATTTTTTAACTGTATCCATTTAAGTTTCAAAACTACATTTGATCCATACTTCTTGAACTTCATATTTAATGGCTGACTTAGTTTTTTTGGAAAACTCTTCAGAATGGACAGGTATAGGAGTAACCATTTTTATGTCATTTTGAGTAAATACGTTTTTGTGAGTGTTTCATTCTACTTTTTTACACTAAATATTTCTATTGTTTTTACTGTAATAAAATTGTAATGTATGTGTCAGAATTGAGGGATTTTTTTTCCTGTTCTAATTTTGTACTTTTGTACAGGAAATGTTGGTATCTAGGAATGGTAAACCCAATAATGTGAAATTTATCACAGAGATCTGCAGCAAAAAAAAACAAAAAACAAGAGGGTGTGATAGATATACCAAGTTTCATAATGATGTGAATATTTTGAGAAGTCTAACCTTTGAATATCCTTCTTATTCAAAAACAGCAGGTAGAAATAAAACTTAAATGTATCGTTAATATTAATAATACAAATAAAAGTTTGTTCAGTATACATTTGACCTGTAGATATGTGAACTAGAAAACTAAAAAGAACTAGAATGGAAGAAGTATTTGTGTGCATGCCTGTTTTTAGGTGTGGAGTGTAAAGTCTGTACGGAACAAAGTTTTGTAATAAAGACTTCCATGAAACAACTGTTTTGCTCAGACTGTCAGCAACAATTTGACAAAGATATAAGTAAAACATTCATGACAGTAAAGGTCGTATGTTAAAGATATAGAATTTACAGTTGTTATGACAATCAGTGATGACGAGAAACCCACTTGTTGAGAAATTTATATGCAAAAAACGGCTCGTTTGGGCTGAGAAAACACTTTACATAGTAAAGTAATTAATTCTGTTCATATCAGTAACTTTAGGATAGCTCACTATTATCATGAAATGCATTGAATGATTAATAATTTAGACCTGCAGTATTAGAAAAACTAAATATTGTCTGCTGTTAATGAATTAGTATGAATATTCTGTTAATGAGATCAAAATATTTTACAGCTGTGCATGTAGATCATATGGTAGAAAAGATCCTTAGAACATGTGTGTAACTCCACCAAAAGGTGCTGTGCATAGTTTTGCAGCCTACATCCTCACAGATCATGGTTAAAGCTGTCAAAAAAAACCTCAGTTTGTGTTTTTTGTCATGACACTTTCAAATTTATCTGGCTGCTGACTGATGTTTTATGCATGGCCTGCTAAAGGCGTTTTGACTATAATATCAGTATTTGTCTAATCTAGCCACACGATGATTCAAAGTAACTGAAATATAATGCAGAGACTAAACTATTGGAATGATAAATGAAAGCATAAGACTACATATATATGATTTGAAGGGGGAAATTTGAAAAAAAATAATCAGAAACAGTTTTAATCTGTGAATAAACGTACAGTTGTTTATAGGGACTGGAATTTTTGCTGTCAAATATATTAGCTAAATTTCTATGTTGGTAAAACTTGGGGGGAAAGTAATACTGCATCTCCCTAATTTATCAAACATCAGAAATACTTACTGTTCATTATAGCAATTAATATTTTTCTTTTTATCTACATGAAATGTATTCAGAAATGTTTTAAGTGTATAAAATAACAAACACAAAACATTCTCAATCATCTTCTTCAGTTACAGCAATACATAGCAGGTTAAATATTTTCCTCAGTGGAAACACTAAACAATAGCATATTCCATTTTTACTCGACTTATGTGGATGAGTTGATGTCAAACCATTATGAATACAAATTGTAAAAAATGGTAGGAATACAACGAAAGGTAATTTTATCATAGGACTAGATTTTCTGATATACCATGGTAGACATGGAGATTTCTTTGTACTTTACAGGCAAAAATTCTGGTCTCTCTATACAAATGTATGTGTAATTCAACGATTGAAGTGTTTTTTTTGGTCATTTCATTCAATATTTTCCTCCAAATATTATACATGAATGATGTTGTGCTTTCGTTTATCATTTCAATGGTTTCCCTGATATATTTCAATTATTTTGAACCACCTTGTGGCAATGTTGTTGAAAATATAGCTAAAGACATTTTATGGGGTATAGAAGGAAATTAATCAACAGTTGGTGAGCTACTGGAAACATAAATCTGTACAGAACAAGTAGTGCCCCTATAGCTGGTAGGAAACGACCTAATAATGGGTTTCATAATGCAGTCTGATATCTCTATAAAACGATTGACAGTTAAAATCACTTTTTAGACTCATTGATAATTTACCGCTATAATAAAGTAATTATTGATTTGTGTGAGAATGTTAACCAATGAACAAAATGACTCGTCTAATCCTATGTCGTAACATCCTCGTTTCACTCGAATTATAGAAGTCCCAAATTTAGTGTATTTATAAGGTATTCTTATAAAGACGTAATTTGTTTGCAAATTGTAAATATTGGTAATATGGTATGCACAGCCCGGCATGGTCTAGTGGTTGGTACACGTAATCTGCGGGTCTCAAGTTTGAACCCCACAACCGAACATGCAACCTCTTTCCGCTGTGTGGGCGTTATAATGTTATGGTTAGTCCCTATTCGTGGGTAAAAAGAGTTGACGATGGGTGGTATTGACTAATTAACTGCTTTCCTTGTGAGTCTACCATTTCTAACTGAGGGACATTTGGCATAGACAGCCTTCAAGTTGTTTGTACGAAATTCAACAGAGACGTGATTCAAAGTTTAAATTCCAGCTCTTAATAAACGAGTTAGTGACAACTGTTTGATACAAAAATTTCATTGTGTCGAAAGTAAACCTGAGTTTTCAAATGTGGTTCCCAAACTCTTTTAGTATGAGGCTCCCTTAATATGAGAAAGAAAAGAACAAAGTTTGAGCCCAACCCCACTTATAACTTTAGCATGGTGATTGAAAAACAGTGCCGTAACAAAAGTAATAACGTCACCTTTCAACATACTGTCTGTTATCTTACTGTTTATTTAGAATTAAAATTAATTCAGCATCTTCGTTTTCGGCCCATTTTCGAGCGGTTCCCTGCTATAAATAACGTTTACATGTACAAATTACCAGTATGCTCGAGCTTCGAAACGTTTCTCTTCTAGGCGTGAAAGCAAATTAGATTATTACTTACCTTATCGGAGAATGAACGTAGAGATAGTTTGCTATACGAAAATCAACGAACAGCCTGAGGTCGCCTTTCAACCCAGAAAAAATACGTATTCGTTTACCAGAAAGCGGGCCACAACAAAAGGCCTTTGTCGTAAAAGATTTTCACCCATCAGTAGTCCTCGAACAAATCAGAGAGGGAATAACATACTTGAAAATAAGTCACAAGAACAGAAAGAATCATTTTTGTAAAACCATCCACAACTTTAATCAAAGTAACTACAGAAAGCATGGAAAATATTTGTTTGTTTTTAAATTTCGCGCAAAGCTATTTGAGGGCTATCTGCACTAGCCGTCCCTAATTTATGGGTGTAAGACTAGAGGGAAGGCAGCTGGTCATCACCACCCACCGCCAACTCTTGGGCTACTCTTTTACCAACGAATGGTGGGATTGACCCTCACATTATAACGCCCTCCCGGCTGAAAGGGCAAGCATGTTTGGTATGACCGGAATTCGAACCCGTGACCCTTGAGTTATAAGTCGAACGCCTTAACACGCTTGGCTATGCCGGGCCACCATGGAAAATATGCAAAAACACATCAAAAACTAATTAATTATATGGTTTCAAAAATACATAGTTGAAGAAGTTAAAAGACCATCAATTGTGGTAACGTAGTGTTTTAACTATCATCTGGCAGCTGCTTGCAAAACTACCACACGATGGCAGTGTTTTAACTGTCATGTGGCAGCTGCTTGCAAACCTATCACACGATGGCAGTTACTTGCAAATCTACCACACGATTTGTTGGATGCAGCGAAAACTGTGGGCCATCTGAATGTTCCAGAACTCACAAAAAAGTTAAATGCTGCAATTGTAACGAGGAAATACTGCTAAATGTAAAGTATGCCAAAAATATAAAAACATAAAACAAAGATATATATAACATAAGAAACAGTATAAACATGGCAACAACAGGACAAAACTATAAACAAATCACACCACTTAACAAAAGATACCACCATTATCAACACAGAAAGCTAACGCAAGTACAACACAAATATAATTTTCTGTGGTAACAAAACTAACAACCACAAACCAGAGAAGAACACCAGCAATCGATAAATGGGCCCAGCAGGCAAACAAAGTACAAACACGCAATATAGGTCCCGGAGAGTAAGTAATTAGAAACATAATCACAGGCTTTCTTTAGGAATGTAATAAACTAAATAACAACACGGGAATTACAAGACTGGTTACCAACCTCACCAAGAAACATCTACAACATCTAATATCACACGTAATACACAATATTCTAAGTAGCATCATACCACAATGAATACTCTTACACAAATATCAAAGGTAACCTTGTATTCAAGCGATAAGAGATCGAACATACTGCTGCAAACACATCTCTAGATAGATATACGTATTACCGAAACAACGCTCTATAAGTACCATTCATTCAAAACAACAAGATGTCGAGAAGAAATAATAGACCAAACAAGGAATCATCAGAACAAGGTATACTACTCCTCTGCAAAAAAAAAACAACAAAGAACAACAACAAAAGAACAAATAATAATTTAAAACACAATATATTTATTGTAAAAAATAAATATATATATAGATGTACTTCTAAGCAATAACAAAGCCACAATTGCAGGTAAGTACTACTCACCATAAAAACAAACCAGACAATACACTACTAAACAGCATCATATTCCACAACGACAAATATTTTATTACAGGCGAATTCAACAGCAAAAACACAATTTTCTGTTGCAGAACCATAAATACCAATGGAATACATTTACTATTATTTATGTTTGTTTGTTTTTTTTAATTTCACACAAAGTTACTCGAGGGTTATCTGTGCTAGCCGTCCCTAATTTAGCAGTGTAAGACTAGAAGGAAGGCAGCTAGTCATCACCACCCCCAACTCTTGGGCTACTCTTTTACCAACGAATAGTGGGATTGACTCTCACATTATAACGCCCCCACGGCTGAAAGGGCGAGCATGTTTGGCGCGACGGGGATGCGAACCCGCGACCCTCAGATTACGAGTCGCACGCCTTAACACGCTTGGCCATGCCGGGCCACTATTATTTATGAAAGAATTAGATACCTAGCGACATAACACCAATACATACCATTGACATATATCACTCCAGTGATATACTAGACCTGTGTATGTGTTCACCAGTATTAATACACTTAATCTTTCTAACATTCAGCGTAGTAGAATGATCAGACAGTGATCATGTATCGATATGGAGTGTATACGACTCTAACCACACCGAAACAAACAGAAAAAAATAAAGTACAAAAAGCAATTGGGAAGAAATATGAAGAGATATTAATAGAGCTTCTTCAGGATGAACTTATCACAGCATATACTAGATATAAATAAGTACTGTTCAGTAATATGAGAGAGCCTAATAAAAACAGCTGTCAGATGTATACCAAAAGTTTCAATAAACAATACCCAAATCTAATGACAACCGAACACGTAGGTAATCAATAATATAAAGTAACGAAGATTATGAAGAGATTATACAACAACTGAAGATCCACAACCAAAAAAACACAAATAACTACGCTCATAAATAAAAGTAGCAACGACATTAAATTACTAAAATTACGTAAATGGTTACCTTCTTTCTGAACATAAATAAACTCAAAAACATATTCCAAAGATGTCCGGTCCCATATAAAAAAGTTACAAAGTCACAGAAAACAACTATCACCACCTGACCTGCACTTAAACATAATAACAAACTTGAAAATAATAACAAAAAACACATGCTTTTGAAGAACACTCCAAAATATTCCAAAACTCCAGACGACTCGAACATGGACAACCACTTCATGAAAATATTAAATAATTATATTACAACCAATCACTATATATACACGACACACTTCACCAGGGACACTTAACGAAATAACACAACAGAAACTGGACACGATTCCAACTTATAAAGTTCATTACAGTAACAAAAAGCACCAGGACAAAAAATAATTCAAAACATGTTATTCAAGAACAGTCCTCTGAGGTTATTAGAAAATCTTACATCTTTATACAACTTATCTCTAAAATCAGAATACATACCAACCCCTGGGAAAAGGCCAATGTTCTTGTGTTCCAGAAGGAAGGAAAATAAGCGTATAACCTTGAAATATTCAGACTACAAGTCCAACATGTAATCTAGAAATATTACTTGACAAAAATCACAAAGGTAGACTCATAAATTGCCTTGGAAATAAATCAGTATTCCAAACAGTACAACAGACCATGTCATTAGATTAACGAAAAAACAATGCATGGTTTTTATATAAAAAAAAACAATATACACAATCGAATGCTTCCTTGATGTAAAGCATTCTATAAAATTTGGCACAATGGACTCAGATAGAAACTGTCCAAATTGGGATTGCCCATAGAAATTATTCGCTTGGTTCCTAACTTTCTGGAAGACAGAAGCATCAGAGTGAATGTTGAGGTTGCAATCTGGTAGAGACCCCCAAACTCCATAACAGAAACATACAATATACAACAACTACTAGAAGAAACAGAATTCTACTGAAAGAAGTGTAGAATCAAACGTCTCTGCTTCAATGGCCAAACTTTTCAATTTGCTGTTGAAGATATTACAAATAGATATTACCCATGTAATATTATTTTTAAAGCCAAATATGATGCATCCTTAACACTCAAGAAACGATACTTTTAAGTTGAACAAAAACACCAATAAAATGGCGTCATTCCTATAGTATAAGTATACCATTCTCTATACAACAGAATTCACCGAATATTTTTTCACAGCTGTGATAAATTACTCCATGAAAAAATACTACTACCAATCTGTTAGTTGCTGATTTCGAATTACCAAACACCTTCATTCTTCAGTCATGTATGTGTGTGTATGTGGGGTGAGGGGTATAACACGACGTTCATCAGTCCCACTTTTCGTGTTCCCTTACATCAGTAAGTCTTCGGATTTACAATGCTAAAATCAGAGGTTAGATTCCCATCGGTGAACACAGCAGATAGCCCGATGTGGCTTTGCTATAAGAAAAGACACATGGATACACTGTTCGATTAGAGAAGACCAAGTGGGTGATGCTGACTAGATTAAGGTCAGCTAACGTAGATACCCCTCGAGTATCTTTGTGTGAAATTCAAACAAACAAAGCCTACTTTTTCTGGCCTGGCATGGCTAGGTGATTAAGGCACTCGACTCGTAATCCGAGAGTCGCGGGTTCAAATCCTCGCCACACCAAACATGCTCGCCCTCTCAGCCGTGGGGGCGTTATAATGCTACAGTCAATCCCACTATTCGTTGAAAAAAGAGTGGCCCAAGAGTTGGCGGTGGGTGGTGATGATTAGCCTCCTTCCCTCTCGTATTACACTGCTAATTTAGGGACGGCTAGCGCAGATAACCCTTGTGTAGCTTTGCGCGAAATTGAAAACAAATCTATTTTTTTCTACTCTTCAAGGGCACTTTTAGTTGGTATGAACATAAGCCTTTACCTATAATCTATTCGCTAATTGTTTTACATGATCTTGTTCATTCCAAAAACTACAGTCAGTTAAATCATGCTGTATAATTGTCATTTAAGTTTAAGTACTTAAACCTACCCGAATTTTTTATTTTATATAACATTGCTGCAAACGAGAAAAAGATTTCATAGAAGGTTGATCTGTGTTTACCCACACTTGCATTCTCATACACACCGGACTGATTTCAAAGTTGGGTTATTGAACAATAAAGGTATAAGGTAATATTATCTCCTGAACTACTGGGAATGAGCATCAGAATCTTACTTCATGTGTTTCTTGCTAATCTGTAAATGGAAGCAACATCAGTACCAAAAAATGTTATACGAATAACGCATCTCTTCAGTTACGCGGAGACAAAAAACACGTGCATTACTATATCAAGTCTAGTGATCAACAAGTACATCGCCAGGTGTCGCATCGGCTTCTCTGCACTGGTTACTCTCTTTCCTTGATGCATCGGAGGATGAGAAGCGCTGAAAAGAAGAAAGAGTGCGGGGGGGTTATCCATTTACTGTGCGGTCCAAGAAAATCTGACAGTATTTTCTTCTATTAATAACGTTTGAAAAGACCTATCTCATCACACGTAGAAGGAATCACAGCCTTTAGACTAGAGAAGGAAAACAGTAAAATACAAAACAAGGTGATCATGTGTTATATCTTTATCTTATTTTCTTCTAAAGCGCTTAAATAGTGTTAATAACATTTTTAATTTTCATATTTATCTCAGATATTATGCTGTTTGTTATTGGACACAAAACTTCACAAAGGACTAAATGTGGTCACGGGTATCATAACTCTAGATATACCACTGTATTACTTGTGGACCCATGGAAGTTATGTCGCAACAAGAGAAAGTTTGGTAACATTTATTTTGACGAAAACCTTTAAATCAATAATATTCTTAAATGAATAATTTTATTTTTTATCTTTTAAGAGAGTTTAAAGAAAAATAACTTATTATACATTTATCTGGTGATTAATTATATATTTTAAAAGAGTTATTGTTTCTGAGAAATGATAGAAGCGAACTGGATTACTTTTTGAATAATTTGTAAAATGTAAATCAGTTTCTTTTATTTGGCAAGAATCTTTAAACGAATAATTCTAATAATGATATGATTTAATGAAATTACTTTTTTTTAAGACGTATAATTTGATTGAATCTTTGTTTATTGTAATTTATCCAACACGTGAGCGAATTATTATTTCTGGTAAGTTGTAGGAATTGAGTGTATCATTCTTTCTGATAATTTAAGACAAAATATGAGGGAATCCTGTTTCCGATTAAGTATAGAAATTGGAAGAGTGTTTATTTCTGATAAGCTGTAGGAATTAGTGGCTTTTTGTTTTGTTTCAGATAAGTTATAATGTTTTCGACAGTTATATGTTAGACAAGTTTAATCAACTAGTTTTTTTATCAGCATAGTAAATGTTCTAAAAGGTAGTTTAAGAGTTTAATTAAGATAAGGTGTTTGTAATTAAGCACAAAGCTCCAGAACGGATTATCTGTGCGCTGCCCCGAATACGTATCGAAACCCGAATATTAGGGTTGAAAGTTCTTAAACTGGGAGCGATTTTAACAGCTTAAATAATTCATATTAAACGTTATTTTTTGAAAATTATTAGAATTTTGTTAATTTATTGTTTCTGGTAAAATAAAGAACTTGAGTAAACTGTTATTTCTGAAAATAATGCACTTCTGAATTTTTGTTCTGAGAAGTGACACAATGTGAGCAGAAATATAACTTTATGATAAAGTGTTGTTACATTATCGAGAAGAAAGTTCAACATAAGTGTATAAAAGTGACCAAACTCAACCATTTTTAGGGCTAAATGAAAGAGTAATCGCACTTCAAAATAAAGCTACAAGACGCCCAACTTTTAAGAGACTATACTTGTTTTGAAAAGCGTACGAAGTAACACCCGAATGATCTAGATTTGTATACGAAATGCGTACATTTACTCTATTAAATACTTCTTTTACAAAACAGAAAATTATAAGAGATAAGCAAATTAAGCTTGTCATTGTGTAGATTGTAACTAAAATTTGTTAAGACTTAAATATCGCCCTTGAAAGGATCACAAAGAACACAAAGAAGGGAATATGAACCCTAAATTTCATGCATTGTAAAACTCCTGTGGAAAAAAAATATTGATTTTTTTTTTCTTAAATAGGTATAAAATTTGTTTAATGTTTTCGTGAAAAATACTTTAGTAACACATGAAACAGTACGTTGTCTAAAAGTGAGCAGTTTTAAAAATAATTTCATGGTTTCTTTAGCCTGTTACCTGGAGATAATAGCAGTCAGCTAAAAAAAAATGAATCATTTCTAAGGGTATTAATAATAACGATAAATGTGTTACTTGAACGTTGGCCTGTTGACTAGAGCAACCCACTCACAATCTGCGAATCGCAGATTCGAATCCTCTCACTGAACATAAAATGCTCATTCCTTCAGCCGTGCGGGCGTTATAAAGTACCAGTCAATCTCACTATTTAGTTAGAGTAGTCCAACAATTGGCAGTGAATTTTGACTGGTTGTATTCTTTCTAGCTTATCACTTCTAAATCAGGGACAGTTAGAGTGGATAGCCCTCGACTATCTTTGCGTAAAATTCAAACAAATAAAGCAATTTTTTTTTCTATTCTGCATGGGCACATTTAGTTGCTATGAACATGAACTTTTACGTATAAGTTATTCGCTAAATGTTTTACATGGTTTTGTTCATTCCAGAAAATATATTGTCAGTTAAATCATACTATGTAATTATTATTTAAGTTAAACTACTGAAACTTACCCGAATATTTTATTCCATATAGCATTACAAGAAACGAAAAATAGATTTCATAGAAGGATTATTTAAAACATGAGTTCTCATGTACACCGAAGCGATTTCGAAGTTGGGTTTATCGAACAGTAAAAAATGTAGCTATATTTTAAATGCTTTTTTGTATGTAAAAATAGGATTAAGTGTGTGTGTGTGTGTATATACATGACTGTTATGCGGAACTGTATTGTGAACATGCACTAATAGTGTAAGTATGCATAAGTGAAGCTAGTAAAAATATACGACTTAAGTGTCAATTTGTTTTGATGTTCACGCAAAGCTACACGAGGGCTACCTGCGTTAGCCGTCCATAATTTAGCAGTGTAAGACTATAGGGAAGGCAGCTAGTCATCATCACCAACTCTTGGGCTACCCTTTTACCAACGAATAGTGGGATTGAGTATGTTTGTTGCGATGGGTATACTTAGATCGAGCTCCCTAACCACCTGGCCATGCTGGGTCTATGAGTTAATATTACCCCATGAATCGGACCTAGTACGAAAAGGTTATGTTAATTAAAACTGTGAGTATTGCAACAACGTAACAAGGGCCACTACTAACAGTGCAAAGAAAACAACAATTACATGGAGGGAGGAAAAGGTCAACGATGAACCTGACCCCCACCCCCACCTGGTCTAAAAGATGGACCGAATCCCGATGATGAAGAAAGCAAAATACCCTGTGATATTATATGTTCAACTACTGAAAATGGAACATCATATCAGAATCCTACTTCTTGTGTTTCTTGCTCACCTATTAACGGAAACAACATTAGTACCAAAAAATGTTATACGAATAACACATCTCTCCAGTTACGCAGAGGCAGAAAAATCTAAACACGTGCATTACTATGTCAAGTATACTGAATAATAAGTACGTCATCAGCTGTGGGTCAGTCTTACTATTCCTTGGTAAAATAAATAGTACCTCAAGAGAATGGTGTTGAGTTGCTGCTGTTCTTCTAGTCTAAATTAGGGACAGCTAGAGCGGATAGATCCTGTGTAGCTGTGCGCAAAATTTATGATCTGAAATAATATAACTGTCATCGTCTTTGATTGGCATCACGTGAATTGCATGTTAACGTTTAACTTTGTATTACCGTTACTTCAGATGATGTGAGATTTATCCTAATTTGTATCAATGTTTTATATTTTTTAAAACAGTTACATTCCTGAAAGTGTTTTTATGTTTGTATCTAATAATTATTAAAATGATTTTTCACGAAAAAACCTAGACTTTAAACGATATAAACCAGTTTTAATCACTAAAATTATGAGGACATTTTTAGAACACATTATTTGAATACGTGACCTTATTTAAGAGTGTGTGTGTTTTCATTTGGAACAGCCATATCGGGCTGTCTGCTGTGTTCACCGATGGGAATCGAACCCATGAAATCTCACTTAGAGAACTATAGAAAGATATTTGTTAAAACAACAGTAAAACTTTGTCCAGCGGTAATATTACTTCATAGAAAACCAAAAAGACTACAGAACTTGAACAACTCTATAACTTCACTTTCTAAAACATTGCTACAGCTATGATCAATACTATTTTATGAAAGAACGTGATGAAATGTATTGTTGTTGTTTTAAACTAGTGCTAATTTGGACATTTGGATGGTGTCATTTCCTGTAAAGCTTACCTGGCTTTAAGAATTTATATTATAATTTAATTTTAATCACTTGTCGTCGCGAATGTTTTCTACCTAAAAGTGGTTCACACGTAGTGCAGGTTTTTAGCCTCAAATCATCGAGTATTCGGCCAAGCTTATATGGTCTTCTGACTATAGTGATATAAATAGTTCACTCTCTCATGGCATTATCTTGATTTGTCGTAAACGTCACGTGATCTGCTGAGCTCAAAATATCTTGTACGAAGGGATAGAGATGGCACGTGAGGACCAGTTTATGTACACTTTTGTACCGAAAAAAATTCCGAGATTGAAACATCGCTTTCTACAAGCTCCGTTTATTTAAAAATGCAAGTATGAAGTGAATTGTCGTAAAACAATGCTGTATGTTAAATTCGAATATCTTTATTCGTTGAGGTTATACAGTTGTTTTAGAATTATTTGAACAATTTCGTTATGTTCCATTATTTTACTAAAAGATTATCTCATATCAAATTTTAATTATTTTAACTTATGAAACTATGGGAGTTAGTATTGATGAAGTATTCAGAGAATAAGGTCACGTCGTTCCAGTTCTCAAGGTCCCTATCTCTTCAAAAGGTCCAACTTTTGAACAAACAAAAAACACCTGCATGTAATGAATAAATGAAAGTCTGAATTGTTCTGATTATTAAATGGTTAAAAATAATTAAAAAGAAATATATAAACACTGAAGTTTTCCGATTTGAAAAATGGATTCGTCTATGGTTTAGATTATGAGAACTTTCATTAATCTTGTTCCCCGCTAGTACAGCGGTAAGACTACGGATTTGTAACGATAACATCAGAGGGGTCAATTCCTCACGGTGGACTCAGCAGATAGACCGATGTGGCTTTGTTTTAGAAAAAAAACAACACACACACACACACTCCTTCCTATTCGGAAATTGTCGAATAACATTTATGGGTGAATTTCGGTTTCTGTGAACTTGGTTGTTTAGCGGGTTTATGTTCTGTTTTATTTTAAAAAGTTAAAATTACACTCAAGTTACAATACAATGATAAAGTGTTTTAGAAAGTCTTGTGTTACTATCACAAATATCTCCTCCAGTGTTTTTTTTTTTCTTTTTTGGCTGTTACTCTGTGTTTTGTATGACTAAGACTGTTAGAGCCAATGACTCAAACAAACAAACAACAACAACAAAAAAGCTCCAGAATGGTGCGTGTTTTTCTCGTGACGGTTGCGGTGAATTTTAAACTGATTATAGGTTCGTTTTCGCAACACACTTCCCAACATTCTTAAAGTTGTCTAACGTCTGCCCGTGGAGTTTAGCCAGATGTGGGTGGTAGGAAGACAAACGTACTGACGATATTTAGCTAAAATAGTTCCCAGCCAAATATGGCATAAGTTCATCCGTTCTTGTTTCGTATGCTACACACTGTTATACAGTAAAACAAAATTTGTATTAGTGTGAAAGCAATTGAAAAAAAGAGAACATTGGTATTGATTTTTATTGCTAGAAGAAAGGACTTTTTATTATCTAAAAATTAGGGAGATCACTAGTCGTACTTTATGACAATACTTAAAAATAAAGATGTTCGAGATTCATTACAAGAAAGATTTTCAATCTGACAGATTTGGTTAATCCAGATAAGGAGAGTCCAAAATATTTTGTTTATTTTCTAATGCAAAGCTACACAATGGACTACCTGCATTCTCTACACCGCAGGGAATCAAACCCCGGATTTTGACATTGTAAGTGCGTAAACTTACAGCTAACCCACTGGGGAACGTTCTATGATGAAGTTGAAAGAAGATAATTCGTTAACACTGCGAACGTTTTGGTTTTTTTCCCTTAAATCATCGCAATGTTCTTTGTGACCCTGATACAGAATATGTCATGTTTAACACACAACTCGTACCCAAACATCCCAAGTACTGATTTCTATATTGAACTGGGTTGAATATTGACCTTTTCTCGTGATGCTATCGGAAGTTATCAAGTAGCCATCTTGCTGATCCCTGGCAGTACTTACAGTGGCTAAGACATAGTGTAGACTTCACAAGTTGTAACTTGTAAAAATGTCAGTGTTTGTGTTACGTGGAATTGTAACAACAGACCAATACCTGCTCTTGTTTTCACCGGTAATTTCATGTTATTGTTTTTGTTTTGTTTTGTAAATAAATTAATTTGAATTAATTTGCCACTACCGACGTTTTACATTTTTAGATATACTAACTTAAGGCCTGACTGTAATGATGTTACATAACGGAAGAGAACATTCACTTTTGAGTAATTTCCGTTTTAATCTCGTTTTTTTTCTTAGTTTTATTTGTCAATTCATTTCAGAATTTTCAAATTTCATACATTTTTCCATGAAGGCAATACGAAGGAACTGTTGAAAAAATGGATTTTAAATACCTAGAAAGACAAGTGGTATTCAAACCAATTCTCTGCGTTGTGCCTTTGTTCGTTTAAGAGATAATGCTTTGCCCGTTGTATTTTCATTTCCAAAGCACTTGCAAAAATTGGGTTAAATGTTAATTCTTAGGAAAGTTCTCTTGATATTGAGCTGTATATATTTGTTTGAACTCGTTATTGCATCTTTGGTATACTGTTGATGTATTCTTTAAATAATTTTTGTTATAAAAATGTAAATAAACAGACCGATATCGCACATAGGCCTATACTACTCTCACGAAAATACACCAACAGAAAATTGTTAATCTATATGAAATTAAGTATTTATAACAGTCAACTCTGTATTTGATTTAAAACATCTCTGTGAACTTCAGTAAGAACATATTTGAAATTTACTAGCAGTTGTGACACTACTGCTATTTTTTAAAAGTAGATTCGTTTCCATATGTAAATCAAAACAATGGTGGTTGTTGTCGTGTTTTTGTATAAACAGACTGTATTTTTCTTGTATGGCGTTGTAGTGTTTCTGTAGAAGTTAATAGATTAAAAAGAAACATGATAATACTTACAATACTCAAGCAATAAACAGCTTGTCCATGTAATGATTTATTTACAAAATGAAAATAAGTAATTAAATGATTTTATCAAGTTATTGATTCAGTTATATGTTGCGATTTATTTACAGTTTACCAAAAATAGGACAGCAGTACAAAAACTGTTTTCTTCTAATTCAACCAGTGTCTCTCCAAATCCATTTTCCCAAATACACTATCTGTCCAGATCACTGCTAAACTTCACGTATTTCTATATCATAGTCATCAAATGGAGATAGTCAAACAGCCACAAAGAGAAAAATGGACAAAACAGTTGATCATTTCAACACAGCCAGGAAAAAAATAGTTTTGAAACGAATGATTATTATTATTTCATTAAAGAAAATTGAAAAATCTCTGAAAAATGAAAATTTAATATATACCAAAATTTGTTAGACAAAATTCCATTCTAGATCTACAAACATCTGTTATTATAAAATGGTATTAAAACATTAATAGGGTACCAGACTTTACAAAAGAAACATTTAGTACATTCAAAGATTGGCAAAAATGGGATAGAAGAAACCAGCAAAGTTATCTGTGTTTTAATGTTACAGGAAATGGCCTTAAGAAAACATATGGAGTAGAATGGAAAACAAAATTCTTGATTGTATTGATGTTGGTGGAGACTAAGAAAATAATACAACTCCTCTTATCAATGAGATGTGTTGGTGTTTTATGGATGTTTCTCTAAACAGCAACAGGAAGGTATCCGTTGACTTTTCCTCATTTATGGCTTGACAGGACAAATAAACTGTGTAAGAATATGCCTGCAAAATTATCGGTTGTCAATATTACACCCTGGTACTTGTTTATGATGATACAAACTGCCACTTCTTCATGTTGAAAGAACTGAATTTCTTTATGTCATCAAAAAACTTACAGCCATTATATTTTCATTCAAGCGATGGAAAAAGGAAAATTTGTGTCGTAATAGATATGTCTCACATGCTAAAGCTCATTCGAAACATTTTTGCACATGATAAAATTTAAAAAGTGACGATGGTTAGAATCCTAACCAAATGCTATTGCTGATTTGCACAGTTTAGAAGAGTTTATATTAAGACTAATGCATCTTCAACAGCAGAAGCAAACAATGAAAATTAAATTTGTAGCATGAACATTACGTTCAGGTGTGTGGAAGATGACATACAATTTTGCAACAAAAACTTGACCTTATTTAAGTTTTAGGAAAGTGAGTCTACAATTAAGAAAATAGTTTATAGACTCCCAGATTTGCTCAAACTTGGGAATTCATTCACTAAAAAATATCAGAATCCGATTAAAATTTCTAATGAGTCACTTAGGAAACCTTTTATTGTAGAAATAGAAAACAAAATCAACTAACAGGCATATTAGGTTCAGAATGCCTCGACGCAAACCACTATTTGTTGGGTTTCTAATTACAATCAAATCTGTGTGTCGGTTATATGAAGCATTAGGTCATCGTCTTCACCTCTCTTAATATATAAATTAATCCAGTACCAGTTGGAGTTCTTTTTTTTTTTTTTGTGCCGTGACATCGCGGCTCATAGAACGGATCTGAGTTTGTTTGTTTTTTAAATACAGACTATTGGCTAATAGCTTTATCATCTCTTGACTGATTTGAGATATAAAGATAGTCTTAGACTCAAGAAATCACGTCAAAGGTCTCAGATATTAATTTATTCTAATTCCACTGAAAATAATTTCATTTGAGGGTGGAATCGTAGAGTTCCTGATGAGTTGGTATTGCCGGTGCACAAAAATTTAGGGGCCACGCATGGCTAGGTGATTAAGGCACCCGACTCATAATCTGAGGGTCGCGGGTTTGAATAACCCGTCACGCCAAACATGCTCGCCCTTTCAGCCATGGTAGCGTTATAATGTAACGGGCAATCCCACTATTAGTCGGTAAAAGTAGTCCATTAGTTGACGGTGTGTGGTGGTGATTAATTGCCTTCCCTCTAGTCTGACACTGCTAAATTAGGGACGGCTAGCGCAGTTAACCCTCGTGTAGCTTTGCGAGAAATTCAAAAACAAATAAAACAAAAATTTATCTAATGAAAAAGGCCTCATAGATTAATTTACTCGAATCCTGCCTAAAACAATTTCAAGTGCTGCGGATTCTCTTGTTTATGTTTGCTATTGTTAGATCATTTTGTTGTTGTATTAACAATCCTATTATTCAAGAGATGGTACTAAGTAAGCCTACATAGAACGACCATGATTGCAAAGAGGTACCAGATTTACCAACTCTTTATGAAGCATGAGAGATCCATGAAATCAAGAAGTAGTGAATTTCCTCAAGCAAATACAATTAGCCTTTGAGTACAGACTGCTGTACCATATTTAAATTGATAACGTGTGTAATTTTGTGTGATAAAAATTCGAATACATCTCCTTACTGAATAATGATCTACTAAAATTTCAAGTGAAAAGTCAGAAAAAAAGGTTTCTAAGCTAAAATTACTTAAACAACGGTAATTTCGAATTGTACAGAGTATTAAAATGTTTGTACCATATCCATTATGTGTAAAGTACTTCTTATTACTTTCAAGTGGATATACCAAATTTATCAGCTAATTATTTTATACATATAAAAGATACATATAAATATTGCAGTGTAGCTTAACCTTCCTCAATAGTACGTGTACTTATTAACCTCCTTGTGTAGAAACGTATTATTCAAACTCAGTTATTCTATACTGATGAATAATAAACTGCTGTATTTAACAGTTTTGTGTAAAGGAAGGCAGAGATAGATACTGTTATCAACAGTTGCCGAGCACTACGAATTACTACCATAGAAATGATAAGAGCAATGAGAGAAAGGGGTCAGTGGAAGACCATGATACCTAGAGAGAAAGAGATTTAATGCTATATTAACACTTTATTTGTGTTTGTACTGCACCTTTAACTTTATCACAGATTTGTATAATTTTCTCCCAAGATCTGTTATGTTATTAATAATACTACAAACTAAAATAAAATAAATTCAGACAAACAAAATATTCCCAGTTGTTGCTCTACATTTTTAGATTGTAAATTACGGCCCAACAGGGCTAGGTGGTTAGGGCGCTTTACTCGCAATCTGAGGGTGGCGGAATCGAATCCCTGTCACACCAAACATGCTTGTATTTTCAGACGTGGGGGTGTTATAATGTGACAGTCATTCCTATTATTAGTTATTAAGAGAGTAGCCCAAGCGTTGACAGTAGGTAGTGATGATTAGCTGCCTTCCTTCTAGTCCTACACTGCTGAATTAGGGACGGTTAGTGCAGATAGCCTTTGTGCAACTATTGGCAAAATTCAAATAAATTAAAAATTAACAATATATAACGTTTTTCACTTCAGATTTACTACAACAATTTTGAAGTGTATCAATAAATACAGTAAAATCTGAGACTATCAAAATGAAAATAGTGAAATGATTATAAACCATTCAACCATCAGTTGCAATTAACATACTTACATTTTCCAATGACCTGGAATACCCAGGTGGTTAAGGCACTTGGCTCGTAATCTGAGGACTGCGAGTTCGAATCCCCGTCACACCAAACATGTTCGTCTTTTCAGCCGTAGAGGCGTTATAACATCACAATAAATCCCATTATTCTATGGTAAAAGAGTAGTCCAAGAGTTGGCAGAGGGCGCTGATAACTAGCTGCTTTCCCTCTAGTCTTTCACTGCTAAATTAAGGACATCTAGTGCAGATTGTCCTCATGTATCTCTGCTCGAAATTGAAAACAAATAAACATTCTACAATTCAAGGACCAAGAAAATGGCTACCGCTCGACGTCAAATGTGAACACCCTAATACTAGTCACTGTTCGGTGGACTCAGCAGATAGCCCGAACACACACACAGACACTAGTCACCGTTAGGTGGGCTCTGCAGATAGCCTGAACACACACACACACACTAGTCACTGTTCGGTGGGCTCTGCAGATAGCCTGAACAAACACACACACACACTAGTCACTGCTCGGTGGGCTCTGCAGATAGCCCGAACACACACACACAGAGACACTAGTCACTGCTCGGTGGACTCAGCAGATAGCCCGAACACACACACAGACACTAGTCACTGCTCGGTGAGCTCTGCAGATAGCCCGAACAAACACACACACAGACACTAGTCACTGCTCGGTGGACTCAGCAGATAGCCCGAACACACACACACTAGTCACTGCACAATCCATTAAGTATAAGAATAAGAGACCTTAGCATAAGACTTGACTTCTCTATTCCAGGTTTTACTCATGGCTCTAAAAGGAAATAACATCTGTAATAACAAGGACCTGCAGTTACAAGGATTTCTAACAGATTCCGAGAGCCATCCATCTGTATCAATAAATACACAGCCACTTCTCGACGACTATCATGTGGAGAGCAAGCCCTTTGCACGGTAAATTTTTTTCACTTATTATTTCCATTCGAAGATTATACAGAAAAAAATTTAGTTTCCTGTTGTGAAGTTAAATTTAGCAACCAGCAGCTTTAAAAGCAGGTTATTAATTAATTTAAATACTGATGAAACTGCACTTTTCTGTATATTACGTTGTAAAAATACAGCAACAAGTTTTTATCACTGTAGATTGTTTTTGCCAAGTAACACCTCTTGAGCCACGATTTTTTACGCAGTCTGGATTTCAGTAAAACGTTATTTTATAATAAGTCCACGTGATGAAATAAATAAAATATAAATATCTTTGTTGGTCTTAATTTATGTTATTTTGTAATTACAATTGGTTGGCACACTCATGCGATTGTAACATAATTATTATTATTACCACACGATACAATAAACGTTTTATCCTTTTCCTTTCTATATCGATGTTAAACATTACGAGGACCTTCAAGAAATGTATTGCGATTTGATTTGATTTTATCTGTTATTGCAACCAAAATTAAGAGTCCTCTATTCCTAATTTTTAGTAACTATGTAACTTGGGAAATAGGCTATACTGAAATTGATTTAAGACGTTCGATAAATTACACTAAAATTTTTCATTTAGGAATTTCAAATAGAATAATTGCTCTTTTTTATATTACTAGTGATTTCTCGAAAGTCCAGCCAATAACTTATATTTTTGCTTTATATAATTTTCTGCTGTTCAAGTGATGAGTTATACTGATGTTTAAGCTGTTACGAGTTTCTAAAACTTGGAACTGGTTTACATCTACTATTTAGGTCAGTGTAGTTCTTTAGAGGTTAGATACTGTTTTTATATATCTATGTTTGAGATTGTGGTTATTGTTTTAAGGCCCAGGTTAATCTATATCTATGCGTCGAGATCGAAAATTGGTTATGTATGTGTGTGGGTGGGTTTCAGATTTATATCATTCTCTTGGAAGTCAAATGCTGGTCTATACAGGTTTCATATTGGTATAATAGTTCAAAAGGTTATGTGATAGTATGTAATAATATTTTAGCTTAATATGACTTTATTTATAGCTATCAGGTCATAGTATTTATGTTTCAGGTTGAAATTACTTTATAACCATCAGATTGTTGTCTTTATATTTCAGGTTGAAAATACTCAATAATATTCTGGTTATAATTGAAAATATCTAATAACCACTGCATTGTGTTCTTTATGTTTCAAGTTAATAGGAATTTCTCATTATCATATATTGGCCTTTATGCATGTTTTAGGTTGGTATAGCTCTTCAGAACGTTATTAATACTTTGGTTCATGTGAGACGACACGTGGTAGTCTTTATGCTTCAATTTGATCGTCTCTTTTTGATAACATGTTGGCTTTTATAAATGTTTTATGTTCATAATTAGTTGAAGTTTGATATGATTCTATGTTTGTTTAGTTTCTGTTTTTGGTTTCCATAAAACCTTTTCAGAAGAAGATATTTATTTCTTCTAACAAAGGGAGAGAAAAAACGCATGGAAGACAGTAGCAATTCGACCTGATGATACAGTGAGGATGGTGAAAAATATGAACCTGTTGTACCCTTAAGTAGATTGCACATTTCTTTACAAATGGGAAATGTTGCCCATTCTATCATATATTTGCAATCATTTTCAGCTTTTCCTACTTGACTAATGACAGACATATATAAAAAGGTAAAACTATATATGTATAAACGGCTGGTATGGATAAAGAAATCACTATGTAGAGGAGCGAACAACGTTTCGACCTTCTTCGGTCATCGTCAGGTTCACAATGAAAGAAAGAGGTAATTTACCGATAGCTGACCACATGTTTGAAGGCGGTTGTGTAATTGAGTGTAGGAATGTAGAGGGCGAGCTTAGATGTTTGATTATATTTATTAATATAGATTTAAAAGTGTTCCTTTGTATTGATTTATTTTGGGCTAGAGTTGTTGTACAAGTAAGGCTTCTTTAATTTTGCATTTGTTTATGTTTGTTTCTTTATTTAGTTTTGGGTGTTTTCTATGGTTATGTTGTGTTTATTTGATTTGTAGTGTTCGAAAACTTGTGAAGGTGACTTTTTGTGTTCTTTGAATCTGATTTCCATTTTTCTACTTGTTTCTCCAATATAGAAATTGTAGCAGTTATCACATTGTATTTTCTAAATAATGTTGGTGTGGTGTTTGTCAGTGTAGTTTCTACACAGTATAGACCTTAGTTTCGTGCCTGGTTTTTGAATAAATTTGGTATTAACTGGAATGTCATATTTTGTTACTAATTTTTGCCAAATGTTAGTTATTTTTCTGCTGATGTCGGGAATATATGGTATGCAGCAGTATATGGTTTCGTGATTTTTTTAATTCGTGGGTTATATTTACTTTTGTTAGTTGATTTTGCTTTCTGTCTAGGTGTGTGCGTATAATGTTTTCTACGGTTTGTGGAGGAAACTTGTTGATATTAATGAAGTATTGTTATATTTTGTCTAATCCGTCGTTAATTTTTATCTGGTGAGCATAGTTTTATGGCTGTGTTTATTTGGTTTCTTAGTATGTTCAGTTTTTGTTTTGTTTCATGTGCTGAGTCCCAAGGAAATGTATAGTCCAGTGTGGGTGATTTTTCGGTTGTAAACTTGTAATTTTGAGGTTAAGAAATGATATTTGATTGCTTTCTTCCTGTTCACATGTGAAGTTAATGTTGGGATGTATAGAGTTAATGTGATTGAAAAATTTAAGTATGTGTTTTGTAGATGTGAGTCCCGCAACCGTGTCATCTGCATATCTGTACCAGTATAGTGGTAGATGTAATGCTGTGTTAATTGCTTGTGTTTCAACTGTGTCATAAAAATATTGGCTAGAACTGGTGATACTGGATTGCCCATGCTTAGGCCATTTGTTTGTATACAGTTGTGGTTGTTGAACATGAAGTTTGTCTTCATTGTGGTGAGTTCTATTGGTTGCTGGGAATATCTATTGATGGGTTAGGGTCTCCGATATAGAGTTCTACGGCTATCTTGCAGGCTTTAGTAGGGTACATTTTTCTCTTTAGTAAGTAAATTGTAGTTTGTTACACTGTTGTGTTCTTGGGCAGGTTTTGTCAATAATAATAACTCCCAAATAGGAGCTTTCTCTTCACATGTGTTGTAACGATACACGGCAGAGGGCGTCGTCTATCTTTTGAATTCTGCTTGGAAAAACGGAAAAGTTTTTACAGGAAAAATCCAATAAAAATATCAGTTGTAAGAGACCAAAAAACGAACCTCGTATTTCAGTCTAGTTTAAAGCTCTAAAGGTCTTTATCTATGTTTCTGGCTGATATAATGCGTTTGTAAATCTAGTGCCACGATGTAGTTCAGGTTTATTTAACTCCTTAAAGGTCAAGCGATGATCCATGGTCCAGGCTAGCATTACTTTGATAGCGGTCAAGTGCTGGAAATTTATATCAATGTTTTTGGCGGTTATAAGAGGTCCAATACCACTTTGTGTTTTTTAACTGATTTAGCTACTGAAAGGCCCAGGCTTAGTATAAATGTTTGAAAGGTCGGGTGTTGAGATTTTTCTGTATTGTAGAATAACTCATTACAAGCCAAGTTTTTCTTTATGTATATACTTATCGATATATATATATATAATTTTCTTTGTTCACAGTGGAAAGTTCGCCACAGTTCGACGTTGCACAGATAAAACCAACGACCGAATCTACGCTGCAAAATACATCAAGAAACGGCGACGTTCAGCTAATGTTCGACACGAAATAATGCACGAAATCTTAGTCTTAAGGATGTGTGACCCGTGTCCACGAATCATTAACCTGCACCAAATATACGAAGGTTCATCAGAGATGATCTTAATACTTGAAATGTAAGAAGAAACGAGACATGACCATATTGTGTATTGCTCTCACTTGGGTTAAACAGTCCGTTTGAATTGAGCCGTTTGTCTTCTAATGCAGAATTGATTAATTTCATATTTTTAAGTATGAAGGTTTGTTTTTATATAAAACAGTAATTTTTTAGGACATTTATATTTCACGTTCTTTTTTGTAGAACTTTCACACAGAGTTATATAAAAGCTATTCGCGTATAACAGTCCTTAATTTTGATCTCTCATTAGTTAAGCGGTAAGTCTGCAGATTGACGACGCTAAAAGTTGGGTTTTGATACCCTTAGAGGGCAGAGCACAGATAGCTCATTGTCGTGTTCACCCACCTTAAATGTTTCGACTACCTCTTGTCTGACTGGTTCATGATATTTGACCTTTGCCCTTATAACGCGCTCACAGCCTCTAAGAATCGAACCATGGTTCTTTGTATTTAAGTCCCAGTGTGCTGACCAATACCTCTTGCCAAACCCACAGGGTTAAGCTTTTAGACATCAAAATGATCATATGAAAATTTTCCTGTCAGTAACTGACATAATATCGTAAATATTGGAAATGACATAACAATGACCTAACTATGTTGAGCTATTATCTGCACACACAGGAACTTGAAGGAATGTTGGAGTGCTAATGATATAAATATTGAAAAAAGTCAGTCATGGCTGTTATGACCTGAACATTGTAACACAAGCAATACAATTACTATGGATAAACAAAACATATATGTGTTGACTGATACATTATCTTTGTATTGAATTTTACACAATCTACATATACGTAATAATAACGACTGCAGAAACATGTACACGAAGACTAGAATGTTAGTCACAGGTAAAATTACTTTAAGACTATAATGTCAGTCGCATATAATGTTAGTCGCAATAGACAATGATAATGAGACTGAAATGTTACTAGCAGAAATTACAACATAAAAATTGAAATGTTCGTGGCACATAAAATCACTTCTTTTAAAAACAAACTAGAATGTATTCGTATATACACAACAACACAAAAGTTAGTTTTAATCGCAAACATAACGACTCAATGGTTGGGACTTTAGTTGCAGACGTTTGGATGTTGCTCGCATATATTTAATTGCTGTTAGTCGTAAATTGTTAGCAAAACATAGTAAAATACAACATTATATGTCTCTTTTACAACAATATACATTCAATATTTCAGACACCAACCAGGTTTCTAAAACATGAAGCGAAAGTATAGCAGGTTATAAGATCATTGTTTTCGTGAATATCAGTGAGGTACTTTGACTCATTATTTGTAGAAGGAACTTTATTAATAATAATATAGAATTGTCATGCTCTCTTACTGTCGCACTCCTGAGAATCTAATGAACACAATCGCTTTCTAACAGTTTTAACAATTAGGCTGTGCTGTTCTACAACAGTTCCTAATAATTGAATTTTTCATTCAGCTCCATTTTATCTGGAATTTGGCGGCTTAGCTGTAGGCTTAGGAACTTATAACGCTGAAATTGGGGGCTCGATCCTTGTAATCTTCAAATTTGCAGCTTTGTTGTTAATAACAAACAAACGAATTTTATTGTTTCACGAAAGTTTGCTTTGTTTTGAAATTCGCGCAAAACTGCTCGAGAGCTATCTGTGCCAGCCGTCTCTACTGTAGCAGAGACAGACTAGAAGGAAGGCAACTAGTTATCACCACATACCCCCAACTCTTGGGCTACTCTGTTTACCAACAAATAGTGGGATTGACCATCAAATTATAACTCTCTCTCACACACACACACACACACAAAGCTGAAAAGGCGAGTATGTTCGGTGACGAATATTCGAACCCGTGACCTACAGATTGCGAGTCGAACACCCTAATCACAACACCCTACGAAAGTTTATTTTCTTTTTAAATATAAATAAAAAACGTTCCATTACTGTGAAAACAACAATTCAAGCGTTTATAAAAGGTTATTTTTCTTTCAGCTTTCACTAACCTTTAAATTATCTGAAACCTTATGCACTCCCGGCCCTGCCATTGTATCCTGTGATGTACAGACTATTAGAACTTGTTCATTTAGACCAGTGGTTCTGAAACGTTTATGTCCACGAACCACCTGATTTTCTTTTTACTGAAGATGACTCGACATAGTATAATTTGACAAACAAATTCAACGCATAAAAATCAATATAGTATAAATTATTAACCCTAATTTGTCTTTCTACATTTTAATGAGATGGATGGGTCTCTTCTGTAATGTTAGGTTTATTGTTCATCAGTTTTACTTCAACTCAGGTACATCATTCATCCTGCTTCAGGGCCTAAATGAATAAAGATACCATCTCCCACAGGCCTGGCATAGCCGGGTGGTTAGGGCTCTGGACTCACAACCTCATCCCACCAAACATGCTTGCTCTTTCAACCGTGGTGGTATTATAATGTTTTAGTCGATTCCATTATTCGATGGTAAAAGAGTAGCTCAAGTGTTGGTTTGGGATTGTTAAGACTAGCTGCCTTCTCCCTAGTCTTTCGCTATTAAATTAGGGATGGCTAATGCATATGGCCCCCGTGTAGCTTTGCGCAAAATTCAAAAGTAACCAAACCTACCTTCCACAGGTGCATAGTAACAGACAAATTACTCTTGAGTTGTCTGAACCTCATACTTCAGATAATGAATTTCTTTTAAAGTCTAACCTTAATATTCCGACGCAAGAAATCTCCAACCAGCGTTCTTTTTCTTTCGTAGAGAAACCAACAGTCAGGTCGTTATTTTACAATGCGAGAAACTCCTTAGTAATGAACACGTTTATCCACTTTAACTCAAAAAAAGACATGCGACATAGAGTTTTATAGTCCGAGATGACGAGAAAACCCACTTGTAGAGAAAATTATACAATTAAAAACGGTTGGTATGGATAGAGAAAACACTAATAGAGGAGCGAACAATGTTTTGACCTTCTTCGGCTATCGTCAGGTTCACAAAGAAAGAAAAGGTTACTGACAACATGTTTGAAGGCGGTTGTGTAATTGAGTGTAGGAATATAGAGGGCGTGCTTAGATGTTGGATATATTTATTAATATAGGTATAAAGATGTTCCTTTGTATTGGTTCATTTTGAGCTGGAGTTGTTATATAAGTGAGGTTACCGAAGAAAGGTTGTTCGCTCTTCTACATAGTACTTTATCTACCCATACGAGCCGTTTTTTACATATATTGTAGAGTTTTATATTTGTCCCACTTAATGTGCACGTATTCTTCTTGCTCATACAGCTAGAATTCTAAGGTCTCTAGTGTCGGGTTTGTTGCGGGTTCTACAAACTCTTCTATTTCATAATTATAGAATCATTCTTCAGATCACCTGAACGGAGCTCGCAAACCACTAATGATCCTCGAATCGCATACTGGAAACTCTGACCTAAATGCCTCCAAAACAGCTTTCTATTGGTTAGAAATTATAGAATATCTACGCTCTTAATAATTACTTTTCTGGTATTTAGAAGAAATGATGGTCCTTTTAGGTGTTTCGTTAAGGTCAGTTACAACTTTTCGTTTCCAGGGCAAAAGGAGGAGAACTCCAGAGACTTTTGGATGACGACGAAGTTTTTGAAGAATCTCAGGTGGTCCACGTGATTATCCAAGTTTTAGAAGCTCTCTTATTTCTCCACGGCTTGAACATTGTCCATCTAGATATTAAGGTTAGCTTCACTGCTATAACTTATTCGTGTTTTCTCTTCTTACCTTACAATGAAACCATGCATGCATATTGTTTTTGTAATAGCTATAGCTCAATGATTTTATAATAATATAGAAATATTTGTGGATTTTACTACCACTTGTAAGGCACGTCCCCCTCCCAAATAAACACATAAACATTATCCAAAATACGTGGCAAGGAAACTGTAAAAAAGCATCTTATGGTTGGATGAATATAATGCAAAATTTATTATCACACGGTAACTGTAAAGTTACGTTGTCCAAAGCATACACTTTATGCATTACTACAACACAATATTTATCTGTAAACCATCCAAAAGTAAATCTACACTATCCTTAATTAGCACGTTATACTCGTTGATATATAAAGCAACATTTATCACAAACCTATTTTGTATATAAGACTAAATTCCCATAGCATTCATCTTATATGTTCCTAGAGTACAATATACATCACTAACCCATTACAAATATAAATGGCTTCTGATATGTTACTACAGTACAACATTTATCACCAACTCACAAAAATAAAAATACATCCTCATGAACTTGAGAATTCGTTGCACATGTTGATCATTGAATCACACGAAAAACATTTAAGTCAGTTTGATTTACCATGGAACCGTCTTTAGTGTGTAGAAAATATAAAAAGAAATCAACATAATTCAAAATTGCGCTTCCACTATTATGTTTCCTCTAAAAATACGGTGTAAATGTTCAACATTCCTTCCGTTTATGTTTGCAATACTCTATTTATTATCCGGGAATTTACAAAAATGAGTCTCAAGGCTGAACTCCCCTGTAATTCCATCTGATAATTAAAGCAATGTTTCTCAAATTATTGTTTTGGATGTGAACGGGTAGGGTGAATAGTGTGTCAGGTATAAAGAACTGTTTAGTGTAGATGCTATCAAGTTATTTCTTTTGTGATTGAATATTACATGATCGTTTAGTTTATTTTCATAACTAGAGTTAAAAGTAATTATTTTAAAAGCGATAGTTATGACAAATTTGGTTATGCTCTGTAAAAATCGTACGCTATGTTTATAACTCACTGTAAACCAACATAACTGTCGAATGTTGCGTGCTCTCAACTGATGTCGAGGATATAGAAATTTTTAGAAGACCTAAGTGACAGACATATAAATACACTGCTGGCCAAAATCTTAAGACCAATGAATATAAAGAAAAAATATGCATTTTGCGTTGTTAGACTCAATCACTTATTTGAGTAGAGCTTCGAAAGATGAAAATAAGAAAAGGGAAAATAAAAATAAGAACTTTTTAGCATTTAATAGGGAAAATGTGAACACTAGGAAATTAGCCTAAATACTAGCTGGTCAAAAGTTTAAGACCATACTGAAACGAAGCGTTAATCGGTAAACACGTAACGAAATTTAGTCATTTGTGCTCAAGCTTAAGCGTTGTCAACATCTCCCACTGACATCTCCTGTATTACATTGATTAAGAACATGACAAAGGCTAAAAAGTTAATAGAGTTTGAACGTGGCAGAATTGTCGAGCTGCAAAAGCAAGGTCTTTCTCAATGTGCCATCGCTGGTGAGACCGGGTGTAGTAAAACTGCTGTTGCAAATTTCTTAAAAGACCCTGAGGGATACGGAACGAGAATTTCAAGTAGTCGGCCCAAGAAAATTTCGCCGACGTTGAGCAGGAGAATTCGACGGGTTGTCCGGCAAGATACCAGCCGATCGTCGAACCAAATTAAGGCCTTTACGGACGCAGAATGCAACTCAAGAACAATAAGACGTCATCTTCGAGAGAAAGGCTTTAAAAACCGTAAATGTCTTCAAAGGCCACGCTTCCTTTCACACTACGAAACAGCTCGGTTAAACTTTGCTGAGAAGCACCAAAAATGAGACATAAAAAAGTGGAATAAGGTTTTGTTCTCCGATGAGAAAAAATTAACCTGGATGGTCCAGACGGCTTCCAACGTTACTGGCACGATAATAATATCCCACCGGAGACATTTTCTACACGACACAGTGGAGGAGGTTCCATCATGATCTGGGGTGCTTTCTCCTTCCATGGAACAGTGGAGCTTCTGGTTAAACAGTGGCGTCAAACAGAAGCTGACGACATTGGCATATTAGAAAAAGCATACTTATTAACTGAAGGCCCTCACTTGTGTGGAAATGACTGGATCTTTCAGCAGGACAACGCTGCAATCCACAATGCCCGCAGAACAAAGGACTTTTTCGTGGCGAATAACGTGATTCTTTTGGACCATCCAGCGTGTTCGCCCGAACTTAACTCCACTGAAAATGTTAGGGGATGGATAGCAAGGGAAGTCTATAGAAATGGACGTCAATTCCAAATAGTGCATGATTTTCGTAAAGCCATCTTCACCACTTGGAATAACATTCCAGTCAGCCTTCTGCAAACGCTTATATCGACCATGCCAAAGCAAATGTTTGAAGTTATTCGCAATAATGGCCGTGCAACTCACTACTGAGACCTCTTGTTGGTTATTTCCTACCCTGTTTAGGACTTCTTTTTGGTATGGTGTTAAATGTTTGACCAGCAAGTATTTAGGCTAATTTCACAATGTTCACTTTTTCCCTATTAAATGCCAAAAAAGTTTGTTTTTTTTTATTTTCCCCTTTCTTATTTTCATCTTACAAAGCTCTACTCAAATAAGTGGTTGAGTTTAACAACGCAAAATGCATATTTTTTCGTTATGTTCATTGGCCTTAAGATTTTGGATAGCAGTGTAGCAGCAAGCAAACTTAAAAAAAAAAAAGAGTAAAGTCACTTGAATGGAATTGTCGTAGTAGTAGAAAAAGGCCTAACGAACGATATGTTACAGTGAAAGTAATAATTTTGCAAGCGATAAGGAGAATAAGATGTCTCATCAAAGGCATTCTAAAATAATTGGACTGGCATGAATGGACTTTAACAAAGGCAGACGATTCTTGAAAATATGAAAAATGGAGCATACGATATTTGAAGTATGGCATACAATCGCGCTAACTCAGTCACAACGTAAGTAAACTATATACGGATAGTTTGACGATAGAAATAGAGAATAGTTTGGCTTGTCAACTGAATTCTAAAACAATTGAATAGGCCTACGCAGACTTTTGACAAGAAGAGTACTATATAGTGCTTAAGATATAATTATGATCTCCACTGTTTGAGAAATATTTGTAATTATGTTTAATTTGTTCCGAATATATATATTATTTTGAAAGCAAGTGAAGTACATGCTGTTCGTTTTTTCTTGTTTTTTGTTTTGCTTTTATCATCAAGTGACAGACACCTAATATAGAATAATGCTTACCCCAACACACTCATATTTTTATTTAATAAATTTATATACTACTTAAAAGGTTTTCTGACAACTAGCAAGCCAGCAATGGTTATATAATGGTAAAAGAAAACGCGAACGACAACGGAAATACGTAGGCCTGTATACACATAACTGTAGCAGTAGCGCAAATAGTGCAGAGGCTACATACAATAAGCTACGTAACCAGGTCAAGTGATTTTGATAAATATGGAGAAAAAGGGGAAGGTTTTGTGTTAAAAAAACGGCAATCTACGAAAGTTTCTTAAACACCAATAACAAATAGGGAGAAGAGAGGATATTTTATTCTAAAATCTCAAAGAGAGAAGAAAAAGAAAAGAGAGTTATAAGTAACTGCAAATAGAGAGAATAAAAGCACAAACTGAATTGCAAATCTCACCCAACTAATGGAAGATGGGCCCAAAAATAATAATGGAGTCAGGGCTAGCTGGCCTAACCTGCTCAAATTTGTTCAACATAAAGATGAAATGGAATATTTCCTGGAGATATATAAAAGATCTCCCCAAAGTCAGAACTAGGACAAAATACTAGAGTAGTCTGTTTTAACCCACTTCTCACACGAAAAGATCTTGACATATATGCAGGCATGATGTCAGAATATCTTATGAAATATGATAAATTAAAAGTGGTTTTACAGAAATGTTTTATTTTGGGTTTGAATTTCGCGCAAAGCTACACGAGGTCTTATCTGCGCTAGTCGTCCCTAATTTAGTAGACTAGAGGGAAGGCAACTAGTCATCACCACCCACCGCCAACGCGTGGGCTACTCTTTTACCAACGAATAGTGGGATTGACCGTCACATTATAACGCTGAAAGGGCGAGCATGTTTGGCACGACGTGGATGCGAACCAGCGACTCTCAAATTACGAGCTGAGTGTCTTAACCACATGACCATGCCGGGCCTGCTGAAATGGTATGAGCTTACTGATAAACGTTTTCTCAGGAAGTTCAGAGAAGTCACACCCAACATGTTTTCAATTTGTGACACGTCTACAGCAATACTTAATCAGATATACTGTCATGGGCAAGTGAGAAAATAGTTTTAAAAGAATGACAGATTTACTAATTTGAGAACAGTTCAGTGGTGGAATAGTGAGAAAGCCTTTTATAGGAAAATAAAGGTGAATACTCCACACTATACAGGATATCTTGATGCCATGTGTATCAAGGAACCAATACATGATTTAGTGATAGGAAGCATACCAGGTAGTAAATATTTAAAGTAAGTGCAGAAGAAAGGCCCTTCACTAGAGATAGTGTCTGAGAGGAAGTGAAGCACAAAAGAGAGAACCAGAAAGGACCTATCAAAACAGTTTTACTAAGGAAGATAAATTCAAATATAGCCAGAAACGCTTCTATAACAAGATGGCCAAAGGTCGACGTTTCAAGTTTTACAGAAGGTTTTGGTTCTATCACCCACAGCCAACAACAAACTCACCCAGCACTAGAAGGGGAAAGGACCTTTCACAGTAAAGAAATGGTCCACAGAACGTATCATAAAGTGAAAGTTGAGGGAACAGGAGATACTTCGAGAAGGAAGAAGACTTAACGAGTGCAACTATTGATATACAGATGGACATTGCAAGTGTAGCTGTCAGAGTAGCATAATCTGAAGACAATGATTTTGTCTTATAAGATAAGGACTTATTAGGCCTAAGAGTACTAGGTGAAGATGAGATGTACATGGACGTCAACATAAGCACATGACTGACCAGTAAGAAGAAGTAAGAGGGAACAAATCTGCTGTGTCAGTGTACAAATAGATACAGACCCCAGACAACATGAAACTAACATGAAGACAGGGGATCCTGTCAAGATGAAGTCCTACTAAAGGTCATACATGAGAAGGGACCAACAAAAGAAATGCAAATGCTGGTGTTGACTATATGAGAATATTTAGCACAAGACCTGGAAACAGTCTTTGTATATAATGAAAAATATTCTAAATATATCTCTTGAAGAGGAGCTTATGTTAGATATATATAAGACTGTTTATGGTATAGGTATTAATAATTTATTTATTTCGTAAGTGATTATTTATTGATTGTTTTTTTCGTAATATGAGACTTAAGAGTAATTATTTTAAAGGAGATAGTTCCGACAAGTTTGGTTATGTATTATAGATTGATATGGTGAGATTAACAATTTATAAGAGATAAGAGTGTTCTGAAATAATTCACCAACCTGATGGACTTTGACAAAAGGCAAACGATTCTTGAAAATTCGAAAAACAAGCATGTGATTTTTGAATTATATGACCAAGGTAACTCAACAACAATGTAAGTGAACAATACACAAAAAATGTAGCGATGGAAACAAAAGAAATAATTGGGCTTCTCATCTTAATTCTAAAAACAACTGAATTGGCTTGCGTGTACTTTTGACATCAAGAAGAGACCTGTATAGTGTTTAAGATATAACTGTGATCTATGCAGAGTAAGAAATTTGTGTAAATGCGTTTAGCTTGTTCCGAATATGTATATATATATTATTTTAAAAACTGTAGTGCATGCTGTTCGTTTATGTTTTTAAATATATCGCCAACAAATCACAGACACGTACTGTAGCAGAACCCTTACCTCAACACATCTGTATGTTTACTTACTGGCATGGTGCAATAATGCAAGTTAAGCGTTTTAATACATTTTTGAATAATGAAATTAATAAGTCATTACTACAACACATATATCGTTTTATATCTATTTGTGTATTATATCTTATTACTTAACTCAATCTTTCAGTCATTTAAAAAACAGGAGAGAAGAGGTGAGAGCCTGAAATCATATTTGTTAACGGAGGACGTGATGGCAAGTTTTAGTAATGTGCATTAGAGTTGTACATGAAACATCTAATTGTTAGCAGTATTGATATTCTGAAGAGCAGCTTATATCTATGGAATGCATGCTCAGTTGGGGACAGTTCAAAACATAATATCTTCATTGATGAGGCTCACCTTGTATCGTAGTGTTTTTGGGTAAAGTTTCTGGTTTAGATCAGTTACTATATAAGCTTCTGACAAGTGATATAACGTTTGACCTTCTCATTGCACGAGAATTTTGTTCGCTTGTTCTGATATAGTTTACCAAGATGGATACTGTGACATTCGTGTAACTAACATAAACTCGATTATATTAAAACAGTTTACCAAGACTGGCGCCATTTATGTAGATAACACAGAACTCTAATATACTGATATAATTTATCAAGATTAACACTAAGTAATTTATGTAGATAACATGAAGCTGGATTCCATTGATGTAATTCACCAAGATGGGTATCGTTTAGATCGAGGATATAAAATAAGAACTTCAAAAAGTTCCAATTAACCTAACTGGTAAACTTTTCATGAATAACTTATGGATACTTTATGAGACTGACTTTTAAAAGATCGAGAGATTTACGTTTACTCTACTTTGTTGATTTTTTAGCCTCAAAATATCCTATTGACTGGCTCTTTTCCAAAATGTGACATCAAATTGTGTGATTTTGGCATTTCACGATTAGTTTCAGAAGACGTCGAAGTGAGAGAGATAGTAGGAACTCCAGATTACGTAGGTGAGTCACCTTTCTGTTTTAGAATATCTCTTTAGGTCCTTACTAAGACCAGTCAGGTAAAAACAGTAATTAACAATTACATTCATGTTATGGAAAATATCTATGAATTAAGAAAGAACTTTAGATTTTATTTATTTTTTGATGGGTGGAAAGGGTATATGGTTTTTTGATGCAGTTGTTATGAAAGAGGAAACACTCGTAGCATTCTTAGACGTAAAAAATATCATCTACGAAGACAAGAAGCACAGATATTGGCTCTCAGTTGAAATAAAGAAACGTTGTTTTAACATTCTGGGTTGAAGAAGTGTTTGAATGCCTTTGTTTTGTCTACATCAAATCTAAGCATCAGGCCCAGCGCCAGATTCCAAATTATATAATGTTGAACAAGTTTTTGGCCACAGTTTGAGTTAACGTTTCACATGAAGGGCTCTGACAGCAAAAATATGTTGTAGATTCAATGTTATTAAAATAAAATGTTTACATTAACAGTTTCTAACTTGTTTTAGTAACATCACTGTAAGTAAACAGAGCTCTCTTGAAATAAACTACACTGCAACTTCTTTACAATCCCTTATTTAGACTACTACATTTAAAATCTATTATACCTGTTATATTGTAATAAACGCTTATGTTGAATACGATGCTAGGTTTAGTGCTGGAACAACCGACTTAAATAATATTAAATAATTTCGTTTTTCATTGTCCTCGACTCACAATCTGAGGGTCGCTGGTTTGAATCCCCGTTCCATCAAACATGCTTTCCCCTTCAAATGTGGGGACGTTATAATGTGACAATCAATCCAATTATTCGTTGATAAAAGAGTTGGCGGTGAGTGGTGATAAAACCTGCCTTTCCTTCTAGTCTTTCACTGTTAAATTAAAGACGGCTAGTGCAGATAGCCCTGACGTAGCTTTGTGCAAAATTCAAACCAAACAGTATTTTATTGTAAGTGTGTTTCGTCATTCGATAACGAGAAAAATGATTAAGTCGTTTTAATTATTATTTGTCATGTTCATTGCAACATCTTGATGTTTCAAAGTGGGGGTGGTATTTTGACCTTACTGTTGTAACAAAAAAAACCACTTCAGCTATTGATGAGTCTCTCACAGTATTCTGCAATTTAACAACAACAACAAAAAGAAATGTGAAAATTGTACAATGAATCGATATGGTACTTTCCATAATGATCCATCGTAACGATGGACCCCTGGACCTTATTTGCCTTGCCTTAAGGCTTGTTCCGATTACAAGAACAAACGATCTCTTATAATATCATTCATACTTGTAAAGCTGCATTAAAGTTACAAAACTTCAGTAAGAAGGCTTCGAAATTTGTTATAAAATTACATAGTTTTCGTTAAACGTGTGTCATCCCATTGAAAAAGTGAATGAAATAACCAATGGTCTTTCTTCTGACATTAAATTTCACGTGTGTAGTTTATTGAATAAAACTAAACATTTGTCTACAATAAATAAAAGTTCAAAGTTTAACATCAGTTATTCTAGCTGTACAAACTAAACTAATTAGATTGTTGAGTGAAACACAGTCGTCTAACCCAGGGAGCAAAAAAGGCACGTGCAAACCCATTTTGAATTTTTTTCAGCAAAAAAATTTTTTTGTCTCGTTCGTCTTGTGGGTTCTTCCTTACACTAGCCCCCTCTTTTAACAAAGTTATGCGCACGTGTATTGAATCACGTATATAAACTATATTCCATAAGAATCTGCTTTTAAAAACCACACGTAGCGATTTGGGTAAATATTTAAGAATTTTCAGTTATGTCAACAATACTATTCATAATCTTTAAGCCATAACAGAAAACCGCAACAATAAATTGAAACAATTTAAACATCAGCCATGTTTTTCATTCTTTACAACTTTTTAACCATAATTCTGGCATTTCAGTAAATCAGGCCTACTTTTTTTTAACCTTGTTAGACATATGATGGTGTAATATGCTCTACTTTATTTTTGTAGATGCGATCATACTAGACACAAACTGAGATGTTTGTAGTGTTGCTGTTAAGTATAGAAATGTAATGTAGTATGTTACTTAAACTATTTCTTCAGGATTAATTTGAGAATTTCTTGGTGTATTATTATAGCTAAACATGATCAGAATATTTATTACTACTAACGTCTCCACGCAGTGTCTCTTTATAAGTGTATGCGATCAGCATTCATCAAGAAATTCCATATACCAATTTACCAGTATGACAATATACTAGAAGAATAGCATCACATATTTCACGTATTTTGCTTTGCAAGTCACAAAACTATAAAAACTGAATTTATCTGAATATTCAACTTAAAAATATGGTCCTACATATATCATTTTGAAACTAAGGTACGACCCTGAAAGTGGATAGGCCGGATGTGGCCTAGCGGTTAGCCTGTCGAGTTGTGAATTGAAAAGTCCAAGATTCGGGACATGATGTCGCAGAACACCCTAGGCACTTTCAGCTGTAAGCGTGCCATAAACGTAACAGTGAATCCCCTTATTCGGTTAGAAGTGCTTCACAAAGCCTTTTTGCGTTATAATGTGACAGTCAATTACATTATTCGTTGTTAAAAGAGTAACTCAAGAGTTTGCGGTTGATAGTGATAACTAACTGCCTTCCCTCTAGTCTTTCACTGTAAAATTATAGACGTCTATCGCAGGTAGCCCTCATGTAACTTTGCTCGAAATTCAAAACAAACTCAATCAAACCAAAGTTTCTCTAGAGCTGGCTGAATGTCCTTCCTTCCTCTGCTCAGTGGCTCAAAATTAGGTATCACTATATCCTTAACTCTGATGTTTCTGACTAGGCCATTTAGCTCATGTGCTCCTTAAGTTGAAATATTCGTTTCCTTGTAACATTGGTAGCCATATATAAAATAAAATAGAACTTATTTAGAAGCTATGTCACCTGTTCTATAAATGTTCTAATATCAGTTTGGTAAGGTATGTATTAGAATAATGCCAGCTTAAATCTTGTTTGTTTGGAATTCAGTACACTGAAGTAACTCCCCATTTTATGTCTCAGATCTGTAAATGTCATGATAATTTTCAGCATCACAACGCAACCAAGATTATGGTATGTTATATAAAAATGTGATGTTATTTATTAAATTATATGTAAATAAAACTTAATTGTATTCATTGTAAGGACTCCCTAATGATGGAATGATTTTCTGACACTGTTCTGATTTAATAATAATTGTTTAACGTATAGTCTTACTAACACGCGAATGTATTTAACATATTATTTTTCTTTAAGTAAAGTTTATTGATGAACTCAGTCGTGTATCACCAGGGAACTTTAATATATTTTTATTATAATGAGATAACAACGTGAACAATTTCTTGATACATTAAAATATAAGTACTTCAATGGATTTCTCTATGTATAACATAAAAAAACAAAAACATTTCAGTCTAACTTAACGTCCCGAACAAACTTTAGGATATTTTCTTTACACTAACTTTGATGTCATGGGTTATAGAGAAAAACAGGCGATATAATTGTTTATTATTAAAACCTCTTATGTTTTCTTTTGTTAAGGTTTATTCTGCGAATGATGGGTATATTTTTGAAAGTCCGCTCATCATAGTCCTTGTCAAAACATTGCCGTTGATAACAACTATAGATAGTAGTCATGCATCTGAGTGTGTGTTTTCTTATAGCAAAGCCACATTAGGCTATCTTTTGAGTTTATGGAGGGGAATCGAACCTCTGATTTTAGCGTTGTAAATCCGTGGATTTTCCGCTGTACCAGCGGGGGACCATGCATCTGAAAATATCCTAATGAAGATTATCTCCATAAAATAAATTAATAATATCTGTCTTTACTGTCCACCTATAAATAAATTAATAAATTATTCATCTTTATTCTCCCAACATGTTTGGTTACTCTTTTTTAGAAATAAGTTCATATTATTTCACCAGCTTTCCGAATTCAAAAACAAGTCCACTAAAATAAGGCCTGGCATGGCCAAGCGCGTAAGGCATGCGACTCGTAATCCGAGGGTCGCAGGATCGAATCCCGGTCGCACCAAACATGCCCGCCCTTTCAGCCGTGAGGGCGTTATAATGTGACGGTCAATCCCACTATTCGTTGGTAAAAGAGTAGCCCAAGAATTGGCGGTGGGTGGTGATGACTAGCTGCCTTCCTTCTAGTCTTACACTGCTAAATTAGGGACGGCTAGCACAGACAGCCCTCGAGTAGCTTTGTGCGAAATTCCAAAAAACAAAAAAAACACTAAAATAAAAGTAACGCTTAAAGCCAGTTAGTGCCTTCCTTCCTGGCGGACGAATATTTAATTTCAGCACTCGAAATAGTTGCCAAGTGCAACCTTGTCTGACTGTCAGAATGGCTCCAACGTGCCGAATGAATTTCTTTATTTTCAGCGTTGGACCACATTCTAGATCAAGGATGTTATATGGGGGAAACAGAATTATATTATTTTTAACTTTAATATTTGCATATATAAAGTTAGTATTGTTAAAAATAAAATCGATAATGTTGATATATGTATTAGCATACGAATGGTACCAACTAACTTATTTGAAATCATTGTTTTTAATAATACAGCTCCAGAGATTCTTCAGTATGAACCAATCAGTTTCGCCAGTGACATGTGGTAGGTACAGTTGATGTTCTTGTACAATTCTTTTGTACCTGTCCAATTATGCCATAAACCTTAAAAACATCATCAGATTACCCGTTTTATATTTCAATAATTTATTTTAATTCATTTTATTTGACTGAATCGTTCTTTTGTAAGATGCAGATTTACAAAACTTACGAATAATTAATTTTACTAGGCTCAGATGTATCGGTCTCTACCGTTTTAAACTTAAATTGTCATTAGAGACAAACTGTGTTTTTTAACGACTTTTTCTTATCTTCGATCCTCAGGGTTTTTCAATGATGAGCATTAATCCGTTATAACTTCAAATATTCCGAACGTTTTGTCAGGGCTTTTTTCCCAACACGTGTAAATATATTTTATCTCTTAAATACGATCTAACAAATTTAAAGTGTAATGACAGTCGTTCCCAAATAGCGAGTTGCGATTTGTAAAATTATAAGTTTCGTTTCTGCAATTCTTTTCATTGAAAAATACTTTGAAATTATTTTGTCATGGGAAATATATGTTAAAATTTGACGTAGTTTTGTTTTCAGAAATGTTGGCATTTTATGTGTTTATAAGTTTTAAAAACCTGAACGCATATCGAAGTGGGATATTTTTTTTTAAATTAAGTGTTCTCAAACCTTTGCTATTTTTTTATTTCAGGAGTGTGGGGGTTCTGACGTATGTTCTTCTTTCTGGTTATACACCTTTTGGTGGTGCCACCAAGCAGGAAACCTTCTGTAATATCACTAAAGGAAGCCTTGAGTTCCCAGAAAAAATGTTTGAAGACGTTTCTAACCATGCCAAGGATTTCATTAAAAAACTGTTAGTGCAGAATCAAAGGTAACATATAGTTTTGTTGTTCATTTTTGATAGTTGTGGTATGAAATATATCAAAGTATTGAATCTTAAGTCGAGTAAAATTAATGTCAAAAATAAGTTTGTTCATTTTAAACATTTGATGTTTCTCATGTAGTAGTACGTTGTGTGATTTTTATAAGATCCTTGAAACTTAACTATCTTACCAAGTATATTACAACAGTTAACCTTTTGTCTGACTTCAGTCTTTCCCTCCTTTTATGTGCAGAAGCAGGTAAATAGGTCATCTGAAAACGAAACACTTGACAGTCCTATTTGTTTCATATATGATTTATTACCAAGTGTATCGTCCTTCTCTTGAAACTAGTCTAAAATAGAATCCTGCTGTTGAACAACAGTCCTAGTTAAATACCTTTAACGTTAGAATGTATACCAAGCATCATTCATCTCTACTTTTTTTTCTTTCTTTTCAATCCTAGTTAAATAACTTTAACGTTTAAACGTATGTCAGGGTTCATTCGCTCCTACTTCAATATTTTTCGCTATATTGTTTCAGAATTTTTGATAAACAGAAAAAAATTGGTTTGTTCTCTAGACAGAGGATGCTCCCATCGGATTGTCTTAAACATCCGTGGATTGCACCTAACTTTGAAGAAATTTCGAGGCAAAACCTTTCTTCAAAAGCTGAAAACATTGAGCTTGAGTCAACGCTTGACGAAAACAAGAACTATATGGTAAACTCATATACTCAAAATACAGGTGGCTTACTACAACAAAACCACTTTGATGCTAAAGTAGTTTCACCGGAAAATGTACGGAAAACATCATCTGAACAACAACAACAAGCGGCCCTTGAAGTTATAAATGTAGAAGAAGAAACAGAGCAGAAAGAACAATCTAGTGATATAACAGAGCGTAAACAACAGTTGTCTGTAATTCCTGTAGAAACAATTATAGATCAACCTTTCCTCCAAATTACAGCAAATTTACCAAAGTACCAGCCCTCGGTTGTTCCAGTGGGAAAAATGGAGGAAAATCAATTGTTACAGAAAATTATTTTTCTTCCCGAACAAGATGAAATAGTAGAGGAAAGGTTACCACCTCCTGGCGGAAAATTTCTACATGACTCCAAACACGAGGATGCTGCACTTTCTCTCGATACAGTGGAGAAACACTTTTCATCACATGAAAGAGAGTGTTTGCAAAAGTGCCAATTATCTGCATTACCAGTGGAAGCGATGAAAGAAGAAAGATTAGTCCAAAAGAAAAATGAGTTTCCTAAAGGATCATGGCCACCTGAAGAGATAACAATGAAACAGGAAGAAATGGATTCGTACAAGAACGAAATATCTCCACCACCAGTGGAAACAGAAGGCAATAAGCTACTGTTAAATAAGGAAAGGATTCTGAGTGAGTACAAAGTCTCTACACTTCCAGTGGAAAGAGAAGATAGCCAGAAATTGTTCGATGATATGATACCTAGACACAAAGTATCGATACTTCCAGTGGAAACAGTGGATGAAAAATCATTATCTAAACAAAAAGTATCGGTACTTCCAGTAGAAACAGTTGATGAACAGTCATTATCTAGACAAAAAGCATCGGTACTTCCAGTAGAAACAGTTGATGAACAGTCATTATCTAGACAAAAAGCATCGGTACTTCCAGTAGAAACAGTTGATGAACAGTCATTATCTAGACACAAAGCATCGGTACTTCCAGTAGAAACAGTTGATGAACAGTCATTATCTAGACAAAAAGCATCGGTACTTCCAGTAGAAACAGTTGATGAACAGTCATTATCTAGACACAAAGCATCGGTACTTCCAGTAGAAACAGTTGATGAACAGTCATTATCTAGACAAAAAGCATCGGTACTTCCAGTAGAAACAGTTGATGAACAGTCATTATCTAGACAAAAAGTATCGGTACTTCCAGTAGAAACAGTTGATGAACAGTCATTATCTAGACAAAAAGCATCGCTACTTCCAGTAGAAACAGTTGATGAACAGTCATTATCTAGACAAAAAGCATCGGTACTTCCAGTAGAAACAGTTGATGAACAGTCATTATCTAGACACAAAGCATCGGTACTTCCAGTAGAAACAGTTGATGAACAGTCATTATCTAGACAAAAAGCATCGGTACTTCCAGTAGAAACAGTTGATGAACAGTCATTATCTAGACAAAAAGTATCGGTACTTCCAGTAGAAACAGTTGATGAACAGTCATTATCTAGACAAAAAGCATCGCTACTTCCAGTAGAAACAGTTGATGAACAGTCATTATCAAGACAAAAAGCATCGCTACTTCCAGTAGAAACAGTTGATGAACAGTCATTATCAAGACAAAAAGTATCGGTACTTCCGGTAGAAACAGTTGATGAACAGTCATTATCTAGACAAAAAGCATCGCTACTTCCAGTAGAAACAGTTGATGAACAGTCATTATCTAGACAAAAAGCATCGCTACTTCCAGTAGAAACAGTTGATGAACAGTCATTATCAAGACAAAAAGCATCGGTACTTCCGGTAGAAACAATTGATGAACAGTCATTATCTCGACAAAAAGTATCGGTACTTCCAGTAGAAACAGTTGATGAACAGTCATTATCTAGACAAAAAGCATCGGTAATTCCGGTAGAAACAATTGATGAACAGTCATTATCTCGACAAAAAGTATCGGTACTTCCAGTAGAAACAGTTGATGAACAGTCATTATCTAGACAAAAAGCATCAGTAATTCCGGTAGAAACAATTGATGAACAGTCATTATCTCGACAAAAAGTATCGGGACTTCCGGTAGAAACAATTGATGAACAGTCATTATCTCGACAAAATGTGTCGGTACTTCCGGTAGAAACAGCAGAAGAAAAGTCGTTACATAGACACAAATTTTCGGTACTTCCAGTGGAAACAGTAGATAACCAGTCATTGTTACATGAAGAAAATGTATTATTAAGACATAAAATATCTCTACTTTCAGGAGAAACAGTAGATGATCGATCATTGTTTCATAAGGAAAAGGAATTACCTGGATATAAATTACCTTTACTTTCAGAAGAAACATTAGATAGCCAATCATTGCTTACTAAGAAAAATATGTTACCCAGACACAAAGTCTCGGAACTTCCAGAAGGAGTAAAGGAAAAGTCATTGTTTTATAAGGAGAATGTTTTACCCAGACATAATCGCTATCTCTTTCCAGTGGAAACAGAAGATGATCTTTTATTGTTTCATAAAAAATATATGTTACCTAGACACAAAGTCTCTCTGCTTCCAGCAGAAACACCAGAAGACTTACCTTTTTTACTGAAAAAATCAACTTTGTTTCCAAATCTACGACATCGAGAACTGCTGGAAGAGATTCCAGTGACACAAAACAGAACGTTCCTATCGCAAAGTCAACAAAGTTTAAGGTACGAGGAACTGCTGAAATTTATCACAGAAAGACAAGAATTGCCTCCAACTAGATCACTTATCGAAGAACACCATCGAAACTTCCAGAAATCAGCCAGGAAGCTCCAGGAACTGCCATCTTTATTTGAAGACTACGTACACTTCTCCAGTTTTGAATCCACTTCTCAGGGTGCAAGGACCATCTATATGAGAGACGAAACTGTACTCTCTTGTAACAAATCTAATTTGAACAACAAGCTAATGATCACCGATGAATCCTCTCTGAAAACCGAGATGCATAACATGCTATTTTAATCTTGTGTCTTCATATGACAAAATTTAAGAAAGTAAACAAGTTTCTATGAAGGCTATATTTTTCGTAGGAAATTCCAGTTTAGTTTCTGTCAACGGAATCTAAAAATATAAAATTAACTGCATTTTTCTTTTCATAGTAAGTTAAAATGAGCAGGTCATGTTCTATACTTGTAATTAAGTAATATAAAAGTTGTAGAATTAACTAAGAAGTTAATTTAATTTGAATCATTTAAGACTTAGGTATTATAAATTATATTTAAATTTCAAGAAATAATTGTTCTTGGAACAAAACTCACAATATTTTTAATTAATAATAATGCATTGAATTATTGAACGAAACTCGTATTTGTAACACAAGAAGTGCCAAAGAAAAATGTACAGTTGGAGACGTTTCTAGAAAACAAGTTGTCAAGTAGAAGCTTTTTTTTATGTTAGAAGCCCTATGCAAGAAATAATATGGAATATCAATGTTATTAATACTGAAACATACGAATTGATAAATTTTCATTGCTGTACAATTAATCTGTTATATTAGATTTATTCTCCTGTTGATAACACAGGTCTGCGATAGTTTTATTGTATCGAAATGTTCTACCATAATTTATGAACCCTGAATCGAAAAACTATGTCCAGTTTTCTCCATCGTGTACAGATTTTTCACAAAACATCGTATGAACTTTTACACAAGTTTATCATTTTCTTCGAATTCGAGTCACAATTTGGCATGTTTAAAATGTTGACAACCAATGGCTATAGATTTCTCTAGAGTTTAGACCAATTGCGACATGAGAGTCTTAACAATCATTGTAAAACCCACGATAACAGGCCGCATGGCGTGTCACTTTTGGACAGTATTTGTTTGCGCGTGCATTTTGATGTTATTTTTTTATTTTCAATATTATTTAGTAGTATCTATGATAACAAAAGGTTGTGTAAATGAGCCAAACGTATTCTGTTATATTTGTGATAAATTTGTCGTGAACTTGATCTAGGTAAAAACTTTTCTTTCCGATTTGTAAAAAAATCATTACATGATAGAAAAAAATTAATATTATTTTCGAAATATGCGTAGCTCAATTATGAATAACTTACAGGCGTGTATAATCTGTTTTATTAGATGACCCTCTGTAGTGAGATTATTAACACAGAGCTAATCTAGTATATCAAAGAGTATGATCTAATCTAAGCGTCAAGATTATTTCCATGTGGATAATCTGCTGTTTTGGGATTACTTCCACGTGAATAATCTGTTGTTTTAGGATTACTTCCACGTGGATAATCTGCTGCATCAAGATTACTTCCACGTGAATAATCTGTTGTTTTAGGATTACTTCCACGTGAATAATCTGCTGCATCAAGATTACTTCCACGTGGATAATCTGCTGCATCAAGATTACTTCCACGTGGATAATCTGCTGTTTTAGGATTACTTCCACGTGGATAATCTGTTGTTTTAGGATTACTTCCACGTGAACAATCCGCTGTTTCAGGATGTCTCCCAAAATGAAATTATCCTGTGTCGGGATTACTCCTATGGTAGTAATCTGTTGTATAAAGATCGCTATGAAGTTTGAAATAATTAAAGCAATAACTCAATTTGTGTGGCATAAGGTGTCACACTGTAAAGGTAGATTGTAACATGTCAGATTATAACATAAAACAATGGAAATTAGCTGTGTTATAAGCAAACACGAGTTGCAACCTACTGTTATGTTTTTAATTAATAAATTCTAATGACATAGTTTTTATATTAATTAATAACTTCCGCATAACTTGTACTTTATCTAATTTGCTTTCTTGAAAATATTTTAAAAATGTAATATTACCGGTCATGTCAACCTAGAAATATACATAGATGTTTCCAGCAATATAAAGCTGTAAAATAGGCAGGTTTCGGTATAGAGACTACAAAATTAATGTTAGTTGAAGCTGGTAATGTTCTGTACGATTGATGGTTAGTCACTTTACGATAATTTAGGCTATATTAAAACACACCTCGGTTTCGTTATATAGGCTACAAGATAAATGTTGTTTGAAGCTGGTAACGTTTTGCATGAATGATGACTGTCCACTTCACGATAATCATGACTGACGTAAACATCATTTAACTGAAGTAGATACATTACCTTTCGTTTTGCGTTGTTTTACGAGTCACTACCGTAACTGTGACTGTGGCTATAATAATTGAGCCCTGTGGGCTTGAAATAAATAACTTACAAAGTTTGGACCAAGTGCTTACATCTAGATTCTATTTGACCTAAGCAACTGTTTTTACTCTCCGAAATTCTATTACAGAATTATAAAGTATGAAAATTAAAAACGACTGAAACCTGCGACATTTCCAGCATTAGTATGATAAAAGTTACAAAATATCTAAGAAACTGTTTAAAATTAGTGAATATAATATTGGTATACTGCGTCATGGTAACGAAATGATAAAGGTAGTTTATTAAAAAGATCAGTAGACTGGTACAATAAAAGTAGCTTATTAAAAAGATCAGTAGACTGGTACAATAAAAGTAGTTTATTAAAAAGATCAGTAGACTGGTACAATAAAAGTAACTGTACAATAAAGGTAGCCTACTTTACAACTTACGAAAGTGGTTCGTAAAGTTTGCCAACTACACAAGGGAATTGTTCAGAAGATTTGACTGTTTCACACAGTCCATAAAACTGGTTAAAACAGTTATTTGACTACAAAACTCGGGTTTAACTGGTTTGATTAGTAACTCAGATAATTGATGTAATTAATGTTATTTATTACGCACCTCTACAAATTAAACTTTTACATCTTAAAAATATCATATATATTATGAACTTATTGTGAAATCAGGCATTTCGAGAAATGACTAGCATTTACACACATACACACACGCTCATATATATATATTTCAATTAAGTGTTTTTTAAAAGATTGAACAATACCAAAACGATATTTGTTTTAAAGTTCAGACGTAGGTTTTCCTTAACTGTTTCTTCATTTTGTTATTCAGGTATTTGGAAATGGTTTGTGGTTTTTTTAGATGCAACCAGTTTTGATCGCTTGATATTCCTTTGTTATTTCATTATTTTTGCTGTAGTTGTTTTAATTTGAAATAAAAACTAGAGCCTTAAAAACTTTATAATTTTTCTATGGAATTTTATTTCCTAACCCAAGTCACTGTAAAAACTATTTAAAAAATGATATAGTAGTATAATATTTTCAGTTTTAGAAAATTTGAAATTTAAACGCTGACTAAAATTATCTTATCAGTTAGCCATGATATAGTATTAATAAGAATTTTACAACAAATAGTCTTCTATTAATTAGCCAGAGGCCCGGCATGGCCTAGCGCGTAAGGCGTGCGACTCGTAATCCGAGGGTCGCGGGTTCGTGCCCGCGTCGCGCTAAACATGCTCGCCCTCCCAGCCGTGGGGGTGTATAATGTGACGGTCAATCCCACTATTCGTTGGTAAAAGAGTAGCCCAAGAGTTGGCGGTGGGTGGTGATGACTAGCTGCCTTCCCTCTAGTCTTACACTGCTAAATTAGGGACAGCTAGCACAGATAGCCCTCGAGTAGCTTTGTGCGAAATTCCCAAACAAACAAACAAACAAAAAATTAGCCAGACCGCGTAATAAAATACATGGCCTGGCTAATAATGTGTTTTAATACGCGCTAAACCCATACCAAATAAGAAAGTGACACTCGATGGTAATTAAAATTATTTTTAGGATTGCAAACCTATTATTTGGAACAGACTTTTACGTTGGAGAACCAATCAGATTCGTTAAGATATATAGTGATAGTTTTCCTCTCTAAATCAGTGTTAATAGCTTCCTTTTCATTAACGCCATAGAATTTAAATTAATCGTTTCTTTTAATCATCCCATGCAATCGGTACAGATATACCAAGTATAATTGTTTATGCTTAAATGTATAATACAATATCATTATTATTATGGCAAAGGGTAAAATGTGTCTCATTTCGAAATTAATGCTCCTCATCAAATATTCTACTAAATTAAAATCTTTCGTGTGGGGGCGCTGCAATAAGAAAATCCTTTATCAGGTAGTTCAATACAAGTATATTCTACATTGCTAGAAGTATATATTAAACATAGGTGATTAAAAAGTATATTAATCAACAAACCCGCCCTCCACCAGTGGCACAGCGGCATGTCTATGGATTTACAACACTGGAAACCAGGTTTCGATACCTATCGTAAGCAGAGAACAGATAGCCCATTGTGTACTTTTGCGCATAACTTCAAACAAGTCAACAAATCAAATTGACAGATTTTTCACAGTTTCTATGATCAAATAGATGTTTTGGTGAGTAACCAGGGTTTATTGCGGATCAAGGGTTTGAAACCATTTTGATCTCTAACTCCCCTTTGTAATTAACTTGTATACATGCTCGTCCCCTTCTAGTCTTAAAAGGTGTGTACCGTGAACAACTGTAGTAGAAAGTGTAATCAACCATCGTTATTTTACTATTATTTACGTTCTAACACGGTATTTAATATCAAAGCTATTTTACTAATTAAAAATCCAACGCATGTTTTAGAAGTGTAGGGAGCCTAACATTATGGCTTAATGTTTGTTTTTGAATTTCGGGCAGAGCTACACAAGTGCTATCTGCGCTAGCCGTCCCTAATTTAGTAGTATAAGACTAGGGGGAAGGCAGCTAGTCATCGCCACCCACAGTCACCTTTTGGGACTACTCTTTTTCCAACAAATAGTGGTATTGATCGTAACATTATAATGCCCCCACTTCTGATGTTTGATGCGGGTAGTCGAACCCACGACCCTCAGATTACGAGTCGAGCGCCTTAACCACCTGAACATGCCGAACCATAACTTAATGTAAAACGACTTAACTGTTCACAAATTTCGTATCTTGTATTTTGTGGAAACATGTGACGGCATGTTATTTAAAATGTTCCTTTTGTTTGTTACAATTATACCAAAAATAAAACATTTTATTGCACTAACAATACGTTCAGAAAAGCTTCAGATTTCAACTGTAATTATATTTAGAATTTTCATAAGTCACCGTTTTCATGGAGTAACGTTCAAAAACAAAACACTTAAAAGTCAAATAATTTATTAATGAAGTTCAATACGCGGGGTATCATACTAATTCCATTTTTTTCGTATGTCTTTTAAACCCTGCTGGAACTATACAGTACGAGTTATTAACTTTTAACCTTAAAATATGTTATTAACATTTAAAATAAAAACTAATTTCCGTGTTCATCGCACTGCAGAGAGGTATAAAAACTTAAGATTGAGAAACTAAAGAATGCTTTTAATAATATTCTATCACAGAGAAGTTTCAGTTCAATAATTTACCAACAGAGTCTCGTAAATCTAAAAACTATGTTTTATACCTATAAATTCATTTATTATTTTTCTTTGTTTTTGGAAGGCGGCGCTCGTATACTTCAACGGCCTTTGCAGATTGATAATGGTTTATTTGATTTATGGTTACGCATATACATACACCTTCGAGCATACTGAGTATTAACGTTTTTATTATTGTTATAAAAATGTTATAAATAATAAACGTTTTTATTATTGTTATTTAAGCCTTGATATATTATATCGCCAAAACAATAACTTTTCAGTTTGGAAAGAATGTTGTAAATATTCTCACGTGCTCAACGTCTTTGTTTTCCTTTTGAATTACCTTACAAGAAAGTGCACATAAATATCAAAAAACACTCATGTATAATTATAGACGGACAATTTCCTACGTTAAAATTAGTTTCATTTACTTACAAGCTTTCTGCCATCTTACAAAGACATTCACAGAAAAATGATACACACTAAAGGCTGAAAGTTCGCAAATAAAAACAAAGCATTTTAATGTAGAGAAAATGTTTCGGTATAACTCCATAATATAATTTACTTTATGTTATAAGTCTTAAAAAACAAAGAAATACTCATATTACTTTGAATTGTTTATATTCGTTATACATTGGCTGTTAATTCTCGTGAGTTGAAACAAAACGTATTTTTAATATGGCGATTAAGTTTATTCACCATTTACTAGAAAACAATAAAGAAAAGAGCGGACTTCAGTAAGGATTATCATGTTTCATGTTAATGTTAAAAAATTGAGTTATCAATTACTTCCAACCAAAACTAAATAATTACAGAGGTCTTAAATAAAAACAACTTAGTAAAAAATATAGATAATTCAGATATGCCTACTTAAGCAAGCACATGTAATGCCATAATGCAAAACGCAAAAAATAAAACGTATAATGACAACAAATTATTTATCAAATGGGTATCTACGCTATTATTTTCAGCCATAATCTCAAAGCTCTGAAAGGCAATTTTTATCATTCTGACTAAGTGTTTTTTAAAGGGATTCTAATTTCAGCCACCATGTCTAGTCTTTAAAGCGGATATCATATCACTTTCTATTGCAAGGTTGTACCCAATTCTCACTTACTAAACATTTATGACATCGTAAGAAATGATGCACATCATGAAACATTACTTGTAAGATTACATCTCGTCAGTAGTTTAAAATATTGAGGGAGTTTCTTTACCATGCAAAAGTTCTAAGACAATATTTCCGTTCTTATTATTAAATAAGGCATAAATGCTTTGGTGGTTTGCAGTTTTAGTAATTTGTAATGTTTCAGTTTGTTACATCAATATTTTAAATGTAAAATATTGATTTTTATCAGAAATTACGCAAATTGTCTTTCACAAACTTAAGACGTTTATGTATTGTTTGTTTTAAAATTTTGGTGCGAAACTACATAGGAACCACCTGCTCATAGCTCTTACTAGTTTTTGATTAGGTTAAAGGGAAAGAAACTAATCAGTCAAAAATATTTACTCTTAACTCCTGAGCTACTCTTGTTTGACAAAATAGTGGTATTTGACTGTCACTCTTATAGCTTATCGAAGGTCCTCAACTGCTGAGAGTAGTTTTAAAGCAACAGGGCAATATTGAAAAATTACCTTAAGACCACGCCAGGCCCACATATGTAAAGAGAAGGAAGACATTTTTCAATTGCTGTTTTTAAAACTAAGTTGTGTTTATGAAACACACTGGAAAAACGATTACGTTTCTTATGTTATAACACATTATTAACTTATATAGCGTAATAGATAAGTAAGTTGTGGAAGCGAAAAAACAATACTTCCAAACCCATAATGAGTATTAACTTTATATATAATCGTTACGTTTTATTGGTTTATTTGTTACGAACCACAAAGTTACACTTAAAACTCCGGTTTTGGTGTTATGACCCATCAAAATTACTGCTGAACCACTGGGGAGTAAACAATTATATTAATATATACATAAATATGCAAACATCAAATTATATATATTTATATACAAATGCTTTTTTAACAATACAGTAATAATCACACCACTGCTAAGTTAACAAATAAACAAATCTTCAAGAGTGTCGATTAGTTGCCTTGTTTATCCTGTACCTTGATATTCCATTCAGGAAGGATAAGACACTAACTTTTACAGGGTACAAAAACTTGTCGAGTCGGCCAAACATTATCCTTTGGTGAGTAAAATACAATGGCGAATTGACCATAAACCTTCCTTCACTGAGTAAAATACATTGGAGTCAACCAAACATCATCCTTCATAGAGTAAAACACATTGGAGTCAATCAAACGTCATCCTCCATAGAGTAAAATACATTGGAGTCAATCAAACATCATCCTTCATAGAGTAAACTAGAGAAGTACTCAGTAAAACACATACCTCCGCCACCCAACAATGATCGTGTTCAACTTTCACGAGATAGAAAAATGTGTCCGTATATTTGTCGTTATTAGTCGATATAAACCATTTTTAGTAAAATAATGAGGAATAATATAAAACGCACGTCCACCATGTTTCATCAAAATCCAATCTTTTTTTAACTGAATTATAGAGAAAAATGTTGTGAAAAATCGGTCCTCATGTTAACAGATAGGAATATTTTGATTTTCGTAATTTTGTTGTGACCTTTACCCTTCAAAACTAATCACTTCTAAATTGGGTCATAGTTCAAATGCATACAAACTTTCGTCGAAATCCGTTATCTGCTTATGAGAGTGAAACTATATCCTCTATCCATCTTCATTGGCAGAGGTAAATATATTGACGAGTTAACCAAAAAAAGCCAAGTTTCACAGAGTAAAAACCATTGACAAGTAAAGATTACCTCAGTGATTACAGCAGAGACCAGTAACTCTTGTTATCAAAAACAAAAGTGAGACAAAAATCTATTGCTGGTGTAAAATACATTTAAAAATTATGCAGATTCTCCATGCATAGTTCGTCAAACAAGATTCAAGTCCTCAACTTACTGTTAACGATTCTGTCTTGCGTCTTTTTACAGCAACGTGGTTTAATGATAGCGTCTCGAAATACATTCTAATACACAAAAAATAAGTTTAACATAAAAGTGTAAATATTTATACACAAACTCAAACTTTTCAGTCACGAATTTTCTGTGATGAGAAAATGATGATATTATTGGTAGTTATAAAACTAGCCTATAGATGGTGCTATAATTTGATATCACGTAATACTAATTCTAACGTCATCCACGACAAAATAAGTATTCGTTTGTAAATTAAATCAGTTGGTGCACAATAAAACTATCATATTGCAGCTATTGAAGAGTGAAAACCTTTATTAACCTTAGTTATACGACAAACGTATAACTTAATTTTTAATAAATTGTGTGAAGTCAGAGTAGCATTTATGTTTTATGTATGTATTTATGTTTTATGTAGGTGTATATGGTTGTAACCGTAGCGATCGAAAAAGTTATAATTAATCCTTTCGGATATATTCACAGAAATAATTTAAGTCATAAAGAATTTACATGAAAAACTAGTAGGACACAAAGTATCAAATCAGTTTTAAATAATATATGCTATTCAGGGGGATTTAAAGTTAATTATTTTTCTATTATTCTAAGGTTAACTTCTATTTCAATTTTTAAGTTATTCGTCATTTTGCTACATAGTTACAAGTTAAATGCGCTGATATTCAAAGTTGCACAAACTCTCTGCTCTGAAATCTGGTAAAATTAAAGAAAGTAAAGACTTTTTGTTATTGAAGTACATCGGCATACGCAACAGACATATTTTGTGTTAAGTCAAGGACATCTAGTACTTATCTTACATGTATTGCATTGGTAACTATCGTCTACTCTCATTACAACAGGAATTTCTGGGGTGCACACCAACCTTGACCTTAATCAGGTAAAGGATATCTCAAAGTTATCCAATAAGCAAGACTTAGATGTGTGTATAAGAGGTCTTGTTTTTTTAGGTGAACCATAACTTCAGAGAGCGCTGAGCTAGGAAGCATGCCTTGTTCATGAAATTTTGATGAACAGCTGGATAAAATTAAATCTCACCGTTGATCGATGTTATGATCATTGGAAATCATTAAATAGGGGATTGTTGCAGAAGTTAAGTTTACTATTGATTAATATTACTAAAGGTATAGTACAAAGTATAGTACAGTAGTAGGCAAAGAGCTTAGAAAATCTGTAGGTTACTAGCGAGGGGTAAAAAAGCTCACAAAGACCTTTCTTTACATTCTTTTTTATTTCTCAAATTTTTTGAACCAATATTAGAACCTTCAATAGATGGAGAAAACTCCAGTGTTGAGAGCGAAACTTCCGAAATAATATAGTTAATTGGGATGTTTATTTAAATTATTTACAGCGTAGTCACCTAGCAACCTATAATCCGGCTATATCTTTGATGTTCAAAGAAATTCAATTTCTTTATTATTTATTATTTTCAATATTATTAATTATTTAGTCTGTTTAAAACTAAATCAGTTGTCAAACTTTATGTTACCTGGTTCCAAGGGCTCAGCTTTCAGTAGTTTTTACTGTGCAGCATCCTCTCCCTTAACCCACCTAAATATGAGAAAGTGGCTTCTCATTTACTTCTCGCTGTTTACTCTAAGTATGCATCAATCGGCAAATAGTATTGGAATAGTAATTATTCTCAACATGTTGTTGTTTGAAAAGACGTTAGAACAACTTGAAGCAGGCAGACCAACGTTCTGTTGAAACCTGCAGTATGTTCCACCAAGAATAAAATTCTCCCTTATGTTTATAAATTGTTGTTCGTTATCTATTACATTTATTTATGTAACATAAATTTTGTTCCTGGAGAGTATGTGTTATTTCTTGATTGCTTATATTGTAAAAGAACAGAAAATATAGACATTATTCCCTTCAAACTTTGCTTTTGTGACCTGGATAATGAAATTTAGAAATTAATCTATTTTCTATGTAAAAACAGATAAATTTGCACATTTTCATTTACATAAGGTCCGAATAAAACAATATATAAATCAAGATTTACATGTATTTATAGTAATGTTATACACACATGTTTAGAAGTGGGTAGTTTTTCGAGAATTGCGACTGTAATGTAAATCACTTTCACGTACCAGGCCCAAAATATAGCCTCCCATCATGTTTTCGTTATACGCTCCCAGGTCACAAAAGCAAAGTTTGAAGAGAAAAATAGGTCTTTTCAATTTACTTTAGGCATAAGTAATTGGGAAATAACACTTTCTGCTCAGGAACAAGAAAAAGTAAAAATTGTGTTACATTGTGCTATTGTATTAGTACAATTTACTTCCATATTTAAGAAAAAGTTGAGTTCATTTATGATTTTGTTTAGAGAGAGAAACGAGAGGCTATAGCTTCTGTAGTTTCTCGCTCAGTTACATTAATATAATTTTTTTAACTGCATTCTTTATTAGGTCCCCTAGAATGTTTACGAGGAGATGAATGTATTCGTATAATGGTATTTTTTCATACTACAACCGCCATATCTAATGTTGAACACACGTTTCGCTCAGTATTAGAGTTCATCAGGCGAGCTGGGAAACGACAAGCACAGCAGTACACAGCATTGTTCATTACATATGCCATTTGTTAGAATGTTGTGAACGTCTTTTGCTGACGCTGACTGATCATAGACATTTATAACTGTCTTAAATAATATTTCTTACAAGTATCAGAATGGCCTGTTTCATCACGTGCTATGCCCTTACTGCCAACGATATATTCGACTGTAAAACTAATATTTCACAAGTTTCAGCCAGTTAGGAGTATCAGGTCAGTCATAAACCTTCAGGTCAGTCATAAACCGCTAAGGTAACAATACGAAACAATATCTATATTAAAAGTACTGAGAAAAAAAACAACAACAGAATTAAATACATTAAAATTTCTAACTTGTACTGTTAAGGAAAGTACAATTAAATAAAGAGCAGAGTATACTGACATAACATAAGCCTCAAGTACTGACAGAGATTTGATGTTTGTTGAACAACGTAAGACTTTATTATACTCAAGTACGGTCAGAGGTTTGATGTTAGTTGAAGAACGTAACACTAGGTGCTAGATAGACTCTAACACTGACAGAGATTTGATGCTTGTTGAACAATGTAGCAGGCCGTGTATAAGCAAAACGTTCACCACCAACCCCGTGAAAACGTCCTTTGACCAATAAAAACCCATTAAACGACTACTTGTTGGCCTGATGATAGGATAGTACAAATGGAAAACAATCAGTATGCTCTAATAAGGTTGAATGTTCATTCCTGGGTATATGAACTAGCTGTTGTGGCTGTATTTGGGTGTTAAACTAGCTATGGTGGCTCTGTCTGGGTATATGAACTAACTGCGGTGGCTCTATCTGGATATATGAAATAGTTGTTGTGGCTGTATTTGGGTAACAAATATTAATCAACAAACCCGCCCTCCACCAGTGGCACAGCGGCATGACTATGGATTTACAACACTGGAAACCAGGTTTCGATACCTATCGTAAGCAGAGAACAGATAGCCCATTGTGTACTTTTGCGCATAACTTCAAACAAGTCAACAAATCAAACTGACAGATTTGTCACAGTTTCTATGATCAAATAGATGTTTTGGTGAGTAACCAGGGTTTATTGCGGATCAAGGGTTTGAAACCATTTTGATCTCTAACTCCCCTTTGTAATTAACTTGTATCTATGCTCGTCCCCTTCTAGTCTTAAAAGGTGTGTACCGTGAACAACTGTAGTAGAAAGTGTAATCAACCATCGTTATTTTACTATTATTTACGTTCTAACAAACAGCTAGAATATATAATAGTCCACATTATATAGTTCTGGATATATGAACTAACTGTGGTGGTTGTATCTGAGTACATGAACAAACTGTGGTGGCTGTATCTGAGTACATGAACTAACTGTGGTGGCTGTATCTGAGTACATGAACTAACTGTGGTGGTTGTATCTGAGTACATGAACTAACTGTGGTGGTTGTATCTGAGTATCTGAACTTACTGTGGTGGCTGTATCACGAATGAGGAGGTCAATTTAGTAAGAAAGACCGTTTTTGTTTTCGATCATTATCATCACCACTTAGCATGACTATAAGAAACGGGAGTAAGATATCGTATTTTTGAAAACGTATTGGTGGAAGATTCGAAAGAAAGTGTGTGTGAATTTGTTTCTGTATATATTATGGGAAGAACAACTCATATAATAAGGATTTTTAACAAGAGTAAAAGATAAAAACCTCACTTAAGAGGGGAAAAGAAGTTTAGAGCTGCTGGCGAGAACCTTGGTATCGACATGATTCTGCTGCATGAACTTTAACTGGTTACAGTTACATTAACCGTCAAACAAACCAGTTCCGCAAGTAACTCATTACCGTGAGCACTTTACAATACATCAGTTAAAACATATTGTTTGTGTCTTCATATTTAGTATGAATAAGTGTTCAGTTTTTCGAGATCAACTCAGCAACAGCAAGAACTGAAGAAGTCAACCCTGAAAACATTTCGAGCACTTACGGTAAGACTAGTTTTGGTAGCTTGAATACCACTTCGTTTCCACTTAAAATAACCCACTTCGTAATTTATATGAAAAATGACCCCTCACAAAATAAAACAAATTTCTTCCTCTGGTTCCTGGTCATTATTTAGAAGGTTCTTCACAACATTCTAACTCAGATATTAAAAGCCCAAACAGATTATATTAAAATACTTTTACACAGTCAGGCTGCATGGTAGACTCGAACTATATCAGACAAGAGCTAAACACGGAACTAGTGACTAAATCGGTGATAAGTGAAAATCCTTAAAATTCATAAACTACAAAGAACCAAGATGCAACGAAACACTTACAAATACAATAATTAGAAGGCAGACCAATGTTCTATAGAAACATGTAGTATGCTCCCCAAAAAAAAGACGCTTCATTGTACTTATAAATCATTGTTTGTCAACTTATTATATCAGCATAATGCGCTCTGAACTTAATTATTCACAAATAGAAACACGGATAATAAAAGGGGTCGATTTTGACAAGTTTATCCTTATCATCTTTCAGGACATTGCAGTAGTCTGAACCAAAACATCTAAACCAAAACACTGCCAAACGCAGTGTCAATATGCCTCTTAAACAGATAATTTATACATAAAGTGAACCAAATGCCTATCGACACTTCGATTTCGCCAAGGAAGTAATCAGAAGTAAACCTGAAAAAGGAATAATCACCATCGAAAGACTAGCAAGAAAGAGCGTACGCAGAGGATGTAGTTTATTTACTCGTAAATTTGTCCAAAAGATTTGGAGCTAGCATAGCGAGATCAACCTTGACATGTTGCCTCGATGGGAGTAATCATTATCTATAGGCGTAGCCCCTCTACTAAAGAAACCATGGCATTACAGGCTGTTCTCGAACACACGACAAAGTTAATTGTTGCACTTGTAACGAAAATCACTGTGCGAAAAGATATCGCGAATATGTCTAAGTACAAAATACACAACACTAAATCGATATAAACACACCGCTTACACAATAATAATCATCTTAGGTAAGGCTATATACATAAGTCACAAATAAAAGAGGTACAGGCAAATAGCATACAACCAGTAAACACAGTTGCCAAGCTTCCCATTACAACCAGTAAACACAGTTGCCAAGCCTCCCATTACAACCAGTAAACACAGTTGCCAAGCCTCCCATTACAACCAGTAAACACAGTTGCCAAGCCTCCCATTACAACCAGTAAACACAGTTGTCCAACCCTTCAATTGTTAGATAAAAATCGGAAGTGAAACAATTATGGTTTATGGTTAAATGTAAGCTTTCTAGCAATAATTTCCTTGACAAACACTATTACAGTAATATAATTAACAACTGAAATAGGGAGCGTCATAACAGTAGAGAAGCAAGTTCAGACAAATTGCATGTATTATATTTCAAGCGTATAACTATAGATTCCTGACAAAATAAAAATAAGAGCGAAAATAGTCTACATTGTTTTTTCAAGCTACCAAACCTTATTTTGACTATATATCTACAGTACTTATCGACTTTAATACGTATCCTAACTCTGGTGCTAATATTGATGAATTTGTTTGTTTTTAATTTTGCGCAAAGTTACACGAGGATCTATCTGCACTAGCTTTCCTAACATTAGCAGTGAAGGCGGCTAGTCCTCACCGTCCACCACCAACTCTTGGACTACTTTTTACCAACGAATAGTTGGATTGATCGTCACATTATAACGCCCCAACGGCTGAAAGGGCGAGCATATTTGGTGCGACGGCGATTCAAACCCGCGACCCTCAGATTACGAGTCGAATGTTTTAACCACATGACCATGCCGGGCCTAGTAAAAGTCAAAAAAGAAAATTCCTCGTTTAAACGAAGCTTTGAGGCGTAGGAAATTATTATTCCACTAATATGACGAACGATGTACATAACAATATATATGACATAGGAACTAAAGAAACTCACTGACAGTTCGTTATATCGACATTTCATACGGTTATTATCGATGTGGTTTTAGGAAAGCAAGGAAGAATAAACAAATAATAAAAAAATTAATTTGCGTATGTGTGTGTTTTTCTTATAGCAAGGCCACATCGGGCTATCTGCTGAGCCTACCGAGGGGAATCGAACCCCTGATTTTAGCGTTGTAAATCCGTAGAATTACCGCTGTACTAGCGGGGGGCAAAATTTAAATACCTCTATTAATATCTGTTGTTTTGATTGTGTTCGTAGAACTCTTAACCCCTCTCTAACGGTGGCTACAAATATGTATATTTAAAAATAAAACGTCTCGCATATCATTCGTTTGGCAATATCTTTATTCAAAAAGCAACCATATAAGATTTGAAAAACATTCTTAGAGCAAATCAATGAACAATGGGACTTGGATTGAGATTCTAAACCCAATATCATCTATAAGCACATTTGAAACCGTTTTCAAATTTTCCAGGCCCGGCGTGGCAAGGTGGGTTAAGGCGTTCGACTCGTAACCTGAGGGTCACGGGTTCGAATCCTCGTCGCACCAAACATGCTCGCCCTTTCAGCCGTGGGAGAGTTATAATGTAACGGTCAATTCCACTATTCGTTGGTAAAAGAGTAGCCTAAGAGTTGGCAGTGGGTGGTGATGACTAGCTGCCTTCCCTCTTGTCTTACACTGCTAAATTAGGGACGGCTAGCGCATGTAGCTCTCGTGTAGCTTTGCGCGAAATTTAAAAAAAAACAACAAATTTCCCAAATAAACTATGTCTCGGTACTTGTTTATGCAAACCTCGGTGCTTTATCAGGATAAGCAAAACATTGATTGGTTAGGCGTGCTAAAAATGTCTATTAGCCAGCATTCTACCATTAATCTTGGCTCCATAATATATTCACGAACAAAAAAGTTTAAAAATATTACACAACTACACGTTGTCTTTATTAACGTTAGTATAAAATAAAAATAAAAATAAATTCGAAAAGTCTGGCTGAAGAATGTGTGATAGTTAGCGTGCCGGATTGTGAATCTGAGTGTCCGTGTTTCGCGTCCTGCTACTGCAAAATCACGCTTCTCAGTTTGAAGCCGTGTGTGCGAAATAAGAGTGACAGTCATATTCCACTGTTATTTGAAGTAGCTCAGAAGGTTGCGATGGTTACTGATTATTATCTGCTTTTCCTGTGATCTATCAGTTGATAATAGGAACGACTAACTTTGTGTTTATTTCAAACAAACAATCATCGAAATGTTCTCAGGCGGTATCGTTACTTTAAACAGCTAACACTAAAGTGGTAAGTCGAAGGATTTACAATGCTAAAGGCAAGGGTTCGATTCTTCTTGGTGGACTCACCAGATAGCCCGATGTGGCTGTGCTATAAGAAAACAAAGAAACAAGGTAACACTAAATTGTTAATTTATACTAAAATTCGTAAATATACCTAAAGCGATTTTTTTTCGGTTTGTTTTCAATTTTACTCAAAAATAATGTAGAACTATCTTGCTTTGTCTCTAATTTTCAAATGATAGGCTACAGAAAAAAACAGTCAATAAGACCCACCGCCAACTTTGGGCTATTCCTCCTATCAGACCTTACAGTGAGGTTTAACCGTCACTCTTATAACACACCCCTAAGTGCAAAATGCTATTATATTTTGTGAGTTTGTGTGGTAACAGGGTATGAACAACGAATTCTTAGATCCACTGTGCCAAGTTTGGAATGTCGAAAACGATGATGTAATGTCAGTTTACAAACGTTTTGATTCACGAGCACTTTGGTTATGATTAACTATTCACTTTAATGATCAAGTACGCTTGCTAAAGTCGTATTTATGCCCTGACAAATAGAATAAAATATTTTTTATGTAAAATGTGTTGTTTAGAGAAAGAGCCAATGCCCAAATCATCACACGATTCCCTTGACCTGCTGAAGTACGTCGATTTTTGTTTGTTTGTTTGTTTTACCATTTACTCTCGTAATTTCCTTTGATCTAAATAAACAGAAAAAAATAACTTGCTATCTTTTTGTTATTGTTTAACCATCTTTTTTTTAGTATACAAAGTTGGTTATGTCGACTACCTTTCATTAAATAGCTTAGAACCGTATCTTTGTTGTAGAATATTTGCGCAAAGCTAAGCAAATGTTATATGCGCTACCCGTCTCTAATTTTGCACTGAAAGTGAACGGAAAACAACTAGTCAACAGCACGCGATGGCAACTCATGGGCTGCGCTTATCTGACGGAGTAAGTGGGATTTGATAGACATCTTTACAAAGCCCCCAAAAACCCCAAAGTGTGATTTTTTTATATCGTCTTTTTTATTTTTTCAGTAACAGGACACGAATCTCCATTATCCTGCACGCTAACATTTAAGCCATGTTCAACCCTAATTACCTTAGAAAAATAAATGTATTTTAGCAACATCATGGCTTATTTAGCCTTGGCAGGACAAGTGTAACCACGTCTCTGTTTAGTAGGTATGAGATGTTTACAAAAATGATTAAAATTCTGGTTATATACAACATCCCTACGTATCCAGATGTTTAATATACATTGTCATATGCTGGAAACATTAACATTGCCACGAGAACCTGACAACTTCAGTAGATTCACTTGACAATCACACTATCAGGGGAGTATCCTTCGAATTTTTTCAAGTTTCTTTTCTTGTAAAAGTCACTGACTATCTTTTTCAACAAGGCTGCCGCATATACATCATTGTCAGATTTAATCAGCGATCTAGCTTTACTTGACAGTGGAACGAAGACGTGAAGGTAAGTTAATGTCAAACAATGCTTTCTATATTTTTAGTTATTATAAGACACTGTGTTGACTTCTTATAGAGATATGGACGTTTGATTATCAATCCATCATCTCGTAAAATGTCACTATATCCGTAGCTATACGCGCAAGGTTTATTGACAGTTTATGATCAATACATTGGGGAACCATTTCAATGTCAGAAGTTAACATCTAATTTAACCTAATCACGTTACGTAATTACTCCATGTTAGATACAGTCTGTTGTTTCGCTCAGAAAATATGAGAATGGTGCTTTGAGCCTTTCAAGATTAGATCATTAACGCTGTTAAACAACAATATAATTGCGTGTATGTTGTTGTTGTTTGTTAAATTTATTGAAAAGCAACTCCAGGTACTAGCTGTCCGTAATTTTGAAGTGATAGACCAGATAATAACAACTAGTCAACACCATTCACCACCAACCTTTGGGCTACACTAATCGAATGGTTGGATCTGATGGTTAGATCACACGGGTCCCAGTGCATTAGTATAACTAGTTAAAACTCATATCTGAAGTTAATTTTAATGTTCTGTATATTTATATTCATGATAAAGGAAATCTCCTATTGTGGCAAAACCTTATGTTCTATCTCGTGTGTTTCTAAACAGCTCATTGGAATTATTATATATTATATTAATTACTATAACAACAATGTCGTTCAGTATCAGTAGTTTCTGTTATTTGTCTTATTTAAACCACATCTGTTGAACGTATGCCACTGATATATTTTGTGAATTTAAATAGAAAGAAGCACAGAAATAAAAGCAAAACCATTCTCGTTTAATTTTGATTCCAAGAGTAATAATAATTGTAAATATTCTTTATCCATTGAAAGTCTTCTATAATGTGTTTCAAAGTAATCATTGTTCTTCCACTGTATCCTATAATATGTTTCAAACTAATCATTGTTCCTTCACTGTATTCTCTAACATGTTTCAAAGCAATCATTGTTCCTCCACCTTATCCTATAATATGTTTCAAAGTAATCATTGTTCCTTCACTGTATCCTAAAATATGTTTCAAAGTAATCATTGTTCCTTCACTGTATCCTAAAATATGTTTCAAAGTAATCATTGTTCTTCCAGTGTATCCTATAATATGTTTCAAAGTAATCAGAGTTCCTCCACTGTATCCTATAATATGTTTCAAAGTAATCATAGTTCCTCCACTCTGTCCAATAACACGTTTCAAAGTAATCATTGTTCCCCCACTGTATCCTATAATGTTTCAAAGTAATCATTGTTCCTCCACTCTATCCAATAACACGTTTCAAAGTAACCATAGTTCCTCCACTCTATCCAATAACACGTTTCAAAGTAATCATAGTTCTTCCACTCTATCCAATAACACGTTTCAAAGTAATTATAGTTCTTCCACTCTATCCAATAACATGTTTCAAAGTAATCATTGTTCCTCCACTGTATCCTATAATATGTTTCAAAGTAATCATTGTTCCTCCACTATATCCTATAATGTTTCAAAGTAATCACTGTTCCTCCACTCTATCCAATAACACGTTTCAAAGTAATCATAGTTCTTTCACTCTATCCAATAACACGTTTCAAAGTAATTATAGTTCTTCCACTCTATCCAATAACATGTTTCAATGTAATCATTGTTCCTCCACTGTATCCTATAACATGTTTCAAAGTAATCATTGTTCCTCCACTCTCTCCTATAATTTGCTTCAAAGTAATCATTGTTCCTCCACTGTATCCTATAATTTGCTTCAAAGTAATCATTGTTTCTCCAATGTATCCTATAATATGTTTCAAAGTAATCATAGTTCTTCCACTTTATCCAATAACACGTTTCAATTTAATCATAGTTATTCCACTCTATCCAATAACATGTTTCAAAATAATCATTGTTCCTCCACTGTATCCTATATGTTTCAAAGTAATCATTGTTCCTCCACTGTATCCTATATGTTTCAAAGTAATCATTGTTCCTCCACTGTATCCTATATGTTTCAAAGTAATCATTGTTCCTCCACTCTATCCAATAACACGTTTCAAAGTAATCATTGTTCCTCTACTCTATCCAATAACACGTTTCAAAATAATCATTGTTATTCCACTCTATCCAATAACACGTTTCAAAATAATCATAGTTCTTCCACTCTATCCAATAACACGTTTTAAAGTAATTATAGTTCTTCCACTCTATCCAATAACATGTTTCAAAGTAATCATAGTTCTTCCACTCTATCCAATAACAAGTTTCAAAGTAATCATAGTTCTTTCACTCTATCCAATAACACGTTTCAAAGTAATCATAGTTCTTCCACTCTATCCAATAACACGTTTCAAAGTAATTATAGTTCTTCCACTCTATCCAATAACATGTTTCAAAGTAATCATTGTTCCTCCACTGTATCCTATAATATGTTTCAAAGTAATCATTGTTCCTCCACTGTATCCTATAATATGTTTCAAAGTAATCACTGTTCCTCCACTCTATCCAATAACACGTTTCAAAGTAATCATAGTTCCTCCACTCTATCCTATATGTTTCAAAGTAATCATTGTTCCTCCACTCTATCCAATAACACGTTTCAAAGTAATCATTGTTCCTCCACTCTATCCAATAACACGTTTCAAAGTAATCATTGTTCCTCTACTCTATCCAATAATACGTTTCAAAATAATCATTGTTATTCCACTCTATCCAATAACACGTTTCAAAGTAATTATAGTTCTTCCACTCTATCCAATAACATGTTTCAAAGTAATCATTGTTCCTCCACTCTATCCAATAACACGTTTCAAAGTAATCATAGATCTTCCACTCTATCCAATAACACGTTTCAAAGTAATCATTGTTCCTCCACTGTATCCTATAATTTGCTTCAAAGTAATCATTGTTCCTCCACTGTATCCTATAATTTGCTTCAAAGTAATCATTGTTCCTCCACTCTCTCCTATAATATGCTTAAAAGTAATCATTGTTTCTCCACTGTATCCTATATGTTTCACAGTAATCATAGTTCTTCCACTCTATCCAATAACATGTTTCAAAGTAATCATTGTTCCTCCACTCTCTCCTATAATTTGCTTCAAAGTAATCATTGTTCTTCCACTGTATCCTATAATATGTTTCAAAGCAATCATTGTTCCTCCACTCTCTCCTATATTATGTTTCAAAGCAATCATTGTTCCTCCACTCTCTCCTATATTATGTTTCAATGTAATTATTATTCCTCCACTCTCTCCTATAATATGCTTCAATGTAATCATTGTTCGTCTGAAGTCTTCTACACTATGTTTCAACGTAATCATTGTTCATCTGCAGTCTCCTATACTATGTTTTAAAGAAATAATTGTTCCTCCACAGTATCCTATAATATGATTCAATGTAATCATTGTTCGTCTGAAGTCTCCTCTACTATGTTTCAAACAAACCATTGTTCCTTCAAGGTATCCTATAAGTTAGGATGCGATAAATAAGACAGCTAGAAGATGACAATGTTCTTTCCCAGTTCCATCATGTTCACATATGACAGATAAACAGAAGAGTAAGACATGAAAAAGAATATATTACATTAGGAGTGACGATTTTTTCATCAAAATATACACTGGAAGGTGTATGAAATAATTTGCTTATATTATCTTTAAATCTTATCGGATAACTGGAATTGAAACGAACGTTATCCACGAACTACGAAACCCTTCACGAAAGTCGCTAAACACTTTGGATTTCCCAATGTATCAACGGAAAGTTCACGGATTTATAACTCTAGAATATATTGTTCGGTTCCATGGTGGTGTACAGAGCGTAAATAGGCTATTGTGTAGCTTTGCGCTAAAATAGAAACGAACAAACAAACGAATACCCTATAGATTAAAAATAAAATCAGAGACTGTTGAATTTCCGTGTAAACATCTTTTCTAATACTCTAGAATTGAAAATCATATCCTCCAAGGGAGCGGTTCTGGGAGAGTGCAGAGGTTTTTGATCTTCTTTGTGGAAGCCTTCTAAAGAGCTCCAAAATTCCTTTGGTTTAAAATATGTCTCCTCCCCCCAAACAAGTTATTGTGATCCATCACCGATCCTTAATCTGTGAGCCTCACTAGAAAATTACTTGAGTAGTGTGATAAAAAAAAAGTCATGTAAAGAATGATGAGCTTCAGCCCCTGGAACGCCCTGGAAAAAACTAGCGCCCTCTACACACTGCAGAAACTTCCTATAAATCCTTTAAAGAACATGTTATGTTAATACAACTGTTAGGCCCAGCATGGCTAGATGGTTAAGGCACTCGACTTGTAATCCGAGGGTCGCGGGTTCGAATCCCGACACACCAAACATGCTCCCCCTTTCAGCCGTGGGAACGTTATAATGTGATGGTCAATCCCACTATTCGTTGGTAAAAGAATAGCCCAAGAGTTGGCGATGGGTGGTGATGACTAGCTGCCTTCTCTCTAGTCTTACACTGCTAAATTAGGGACGGCTAGCGCAGATAGCCCTCGTATAGTTTTGCGCGAAATTCAAAACAAACCAAACACAACTGTTGAAGGTTAATGTATAAGTTAACATGTTAAGTTATTAAAGCTTCATAATTTCACATTGTTTTAGTTTCATTGTTAGTGTTCAACAAAGCTGTGCAAAACAAATTATAATCAAAATGTGTACGTTTATATGCAGGTCAGTTTTCATTTCTTTTATCTGGTTCCCGCTAGGTTAGAAATGACCTAAGGGTCATTGATAAGAGCGACTTCACTCGGTAAATCTCCTTTTTAGGGTGTGTGCGTTTGCTTATTGCAAAGCCACATCGGGCTCTCTGCTGAGTCCAGTGATTGGAATCTAACCCGTGATTTTAGCGTTGTAAATCTATAGACTTACCGCTGTACCAGCAGGGGCCTTTTTAAGGGGAGATAGTTAAGTCTATTAGCTTTGATTAACTTGTTTGTTGCGTATGCATACATTTACCATTTTAATTCAAAAAACGTTGTTTCCTTCTAACGATAGAGGTGGCGGGAAGCGAGGTTATTAAAATATTTTGAATTTAAATCATATGCTATTTCATATATTATTGCAAGAAGTTTTAATTCATACAACAACACAAGACTGAAAATATGAATTTTTCGTGATTTAATCACATAAAAATGTCATGTGTTTTAGCAACTTTTAACAGTTAATTAAGAGAAAATCCGTTAGAATACTCGATTATAAAAAAAAATACATAAGTTTCAGGTTCGATCTCTTGGTTCACGGAATGCATTGAAACTCCCAAAGTGTTAGTTTGGTCTTGACGTTTTCCCATGCAATGTTTCTTTTCTCTAAAACCACTCCCTTTTAGGCAGTGATTTGTATTACTTGTAATGGTTTTGAAGATCTTCGTGATATATAGGACACTGCCCACTTTTTATTTCGTATGAATTTCATTGATTGGTTTGTTGGTTTGGCGATTTATGGCACAAAGCAACTAGGCTATCTGCGCCTCATTGATTTAATCTTGATCATTAATATTTCTTAGAACGTTAGTCATTGAATGATTTAAAACAATGAAAGTGGTTAGAATGAAAGATATTCTTCTTACTGTTCCCATTGCTTCGTAGTTTTGTTTTCCGTTTTTATCCATTAGATTCAAATGTTTTTGAAACCGCTTCTCCTTGTAAACGTTAACTTCAGTCTCCCGGTGGAACAGTGATAAGTCTACGGATTTATAACGGTTAGATAAGACACAGCAGATAGTCCGGTGTAGCTATACTATGAAAATTACACACGCATACGCACACTAACTTCAAAAAGAACCCCATCGTAAGCGTATCCATAACGTTTTCATTTCATGCAAATATCATACCTTCCAACCTTGATATTAGGGTAAGCAACACTTTCGGTCATTTTTCCCAGTATAACACTGGAAACAGATCTTCTGTTGGTAAATTACTTTGTAAAAGGGAATGAACTTTCACCAACATCTTGATACAAACTTGGGGAAGAACGCACTGTCAAAGATGATTTCTCTGTAAGAGGAAAAACCGGTAAAAGCAACAGTTGTATTTTTTAAAGCTCTAATACTCAACAGTCGTTGAAAGGCTGTCTTAATAATATTTCGCCTTATTCGTCGGTTACTATGGTGACCAAACCGACAACTCATTTATTTGTGTGACGATCGACTTTCGATTTTAGGGTTATCGTTTTTGAGTATTACGTTTTTCAGTAAATTTTACCCTTGTTTTGCATTGCTTTTTATTTGCTAAAAAATAATTAAATATTCATTAAAATACCTTCTTCAAGCTTTTGATCGACAGAGTGAAATCCATACAGATAAAAATACTTGTCCCGTCCCTTTTGGCGTTTTTGTTTCTTGAACATTTCTCTGTTTGTACTTCTTCGCTTCTATCTATACATACACACACGCTTACATAACTTGTTCTTCTCTGTGCGTTGCTATGCTACTCAACAAAACATCATTATTGTTCTATAGCCTGATTCGTGTCTGAAGTTATAATTTGCATTAATCGATGTTTTCTTTAAGACTTAAAAGCAGCTTGTATTAATCACCGCTCTCTAACAGTGGGCAAGAAGACACTTGGTGTAAGATCTGGAAATAAATCAAGGTGCTTGCCATGCATTCGAATTAGTCAGAGATTGATAAGTTGGATAAGATCAACTTGCATCAGCGTGTGGTGAAAAGACAGAAGCGACCAAAGTGATAAAACTTATATTATGTATTCACGGCTTTTTTGTGTGTGTTTACGTATTTGGCTTAGGAGAGAGGAGCACTTCAACACGTTGAAATTAGAATAATCTCTCACTACACAGGCCTGCGAATTTAAGGTTCATAAAAGTTGTTTTAGTCTTAATAACGGATTTTCGTAATTCAGGCAGATTTCGAAAATAAAATTATTTTTGTTTACTACGTCGTAAGAAAATTTTAAAAATCGGGAAGAAAAAGAAAACTCCCACTTACAACAAATCTACCATATATATATATATAGCAGGGCCATTTACAGAACTACTTGTTACCGTAGCGACGAACAATGTCGAAGAGAAAATAATAATGTTAAAGTGCACAGCTACTAGTAGTGTGTTTCTTGCGAATTATAGGCCCAACAGTAGCACAGCGTACGTCCGCGAACCTACAACGCTAGAAATCGGGTTTCGATACTCGTGGTAGGCAGACCACATATAGCTCATTGTGTAGCTTTGTGTTTAACTTCAAAACAAGCAAACCTGTGGGATCTATAACGATCGATAAGACTCTCACGTTGCAGTTGGTCTAAAGAAATCTATAGCTAGTGGTTGTCAACATTTTAAGCATAACGAAATGTGATTCGATCTCAGTGAAAATGATTCACTTAACTCTCAATTTGTAAGTACGTACTAATCGATATTCACCCATACGAATAGGCCTTAATTATGTTTTTGTTTTTCTTCTAGCAAAGCCACATCGGGCTATCAGCTAACCCCACCGAAGGGAATCGAACCCCTGATTTTAGCATTGTAAATCCATAGACTTACCGCTGAACTAGTGGGGAACTCTTAATCATATGTTCGTCTAAAAAAAAAATTACAACATTTTATTGAACTTTATGTTTAATCTAAAATTTATTATTCACTTTCGATTAGCCCATAACTTTCACCGGCAGAAAAGTTTACTTTTTCTTATCAAACTAGTTTTTGTGTACTAAAAAAGAGACACTTCGTTTCAGTCATTGGTAAACTTGTACATAGTGGTTTAGGTAAATGAAAAAAATATGGAACCTAAATTATTTTCCTCTTCTTATAATTTAATCTGACAACTTAAAAAAACATACTCTTATAGCAGTAATTAAAGACGTCATGAACATTTCAGTAACGTACATTTATAACATAATGTTTTGGGATAACATGGGACATATTGCCCCATTTCGGCTGTTCCACACTTTAAACTACCTTAAAAAAACTTAAAGCTAACCCTTATCATTCATACATTTATGAAGCTATTTCTTAAATTCGTTTAAATGTACTACCTCTACAACGCAAGTCACTCCAAAGGACAATCACTCTGTTAGAAAAATAAAACTGTCTTAGCTGAAGATGACTCCTACCCTGCCAAAATATATAGTTGTATCTCCTAGTACCACCATTCTCATTGTTAAATATAAAAAATATAATGCACCAACACCATCAATTCCCTTTACAATCTTAAATATCCCGATTAGATCCCCCTAACTTTTTTCAAGAGAAAACAATTTGAGAGGCTCCAGCTTCTCCTCATATGACAACCCTTCCATCCTAGACATCATACTAGTAACCCTTCTCTGAACCCTTTCCAAAAATTTGACATCTTTCCTAAGATAAGGAGCCCAAGCCTGAACACAGTATTCCAAATGTGGACTAACTAGTGACCTGTACAATGAAATTATAACCTATTTAGTTTTGTATTCAATATTTCTGTAGATACAAGCTAGAATCCCATTTGCCTTACCACAAGCAACAACACACTGCTTTAATGGTTTTAGAAACTGTTTGGCTATTACACCAAGATCCCTTTCTGTTATGGCATTATTAAGGTTATTTCAATCTAAATTCTAATTCTAATTCAAATTACGATAACCCACATGCATTATCATACATTTATTATAGTTAAATCCCATCTGCCATTTATTTGCCTAACTCAATAAAAGATCCTCTTCACAGTTAGCAATGCCCATGATTTTAATACCAATTGCAAATTTAAGTAATTATTTGACTATTCCTTCATCTATGTCAGTGAAGTTAATCAAAAGACCACTGTCCTAAATCTGAGCCCTGAGGTACTCCACTTATGATTTTAATTCAGTTTGATGAATTCCATTTGTAACAACCGTCTGCTTTCTTTTGTCAAGCTACTCTTCTATCCAATTTCCTAACTTATCCTCCACACCCATAGAGATATTTTTACAAGCCTTTCATGTAGTATTTCATCAAATACTTTACCCTCATCTATATAAGCAGTCACATTTTCATTTTAACTGTTCAATAAAATTCTAAACTTTGTTAAATGATTTTTTCAAAGCATCTTTTAACAGACTTCCCAGAACTTTTCTCACAACTAGTGTAAGACTAATGGGTCTATAATTAACGAGAAAATTTTTATCACTTCTCTTGAAAAGAGGAGTTACATTAGTTAACTTCCAGTCCTCTAATAACTGCCCATTATTCAAGGAAAAAAAAAAATAGTAGTAAGTAGCTCACATATCCAACCTTTAACCTCATTCAAAATCCTTGGGGAGGCTTATTCTTTTTTAAACTTCTTAATTTTTTTCTTAACCAGATCTGAATTAATGCAACCGTCTTTTTTCATTTCATTTACATTTATCAACTGCTCAAGATACGGAATATTTCATAAGCCTTCGTTGATAAAATCCTAAGAAAAAACAAAATTTAATAATCCAGCCATCAGATACTAACATTTATTTATCATCCCTCAAGAATCCTACCCAAATTCTAAGTATTTGTTTATCTTTAATGTATTTAAAGAAATCCTTACTGTTGATTTTTACATTTTAAGTCAACTTTTCTTCATACATTCTTTCTGATGTTCTAATTTCCTGTTTCACCAACTTTCTCAATATTCTATACTCATATAAGTTTCCTTTCAAACCAGTCAATTTAAATTTATAAAATTTATGATGATTTTCTTTAATTTTATCTCTCAAACTCTTTGTGAGCCAACCTGGTTTTTATTTGCATCTTTTTCTATATATATAGAATATGTTTGCCTTCAATATTTAAAAATTTTCCTCATCCAATCACTGTCTCCAAATAATCCAGCTGCCTAATTGACAACAGATAATTATTCTTGCATCCCTTCAAATATTTTTTAATATGTGACCAAAATATCATTATTCTTTATCTCCATATTCAGCAACACATTGAATCTAATAGAGGAAATAATCACTTGCACTCAGATTTTCCACAATTAATATCCTTTCGATCATTTCTACATTTGAAGTTTAATGTAAATTAGCATTGTTTCTAATAGATTCCTTGATTAACTGGTGAAGAAACCCATCCTGAACAATCTCCAAAAAACATTCTCCTTCATGGTTTTACTCTAGCATTTTCTAACCTATATGCCTGAAATTAAAATTACTCGTAATTATGACCTCGTTAACAGCTGAAATCTTAACTTCATTGTAAAGTTTTTCAGTAATTTTATCAATATCATGTGGTAGTCTGTCACAAATTGTCACTAAAAGCCTTCTTTATATTTACAAATAGAAATCCAATGATACAATTTTTTTACCATTATTCTTAACATTCTTAACTTCAACATAATGTAACTTATACATTTCATGCACAGCCACTCCTCCCCGCTCTTTAATACTGTGGCCTTCACCATTGGCAATTACTAGTTTAAGACTTTCCTTAGAGTTGAGTTAATAACCTTAGCAAATAAGTCTGCCCATACCATATTTGAAGGTAAAATGAAACTTGGTAGGTACTTTGGTTTGAAAATCTAAACAACACTAAATGGTTTGACAGATTATTATGGATGCTTAGAAACAGTAGTTCCTCTTCACCCTACACGCGGCATTGTGGTTTAGACAATATGCGAGAAGGCGTTAATCTGATACTTTGGATTTTAGTTAATCCCAAATAACTCCTTTCTTCCAATAAACCAATCCCACAAGTCTAACCAGCCTATATCCTCATCCTTACATGCAAACCCAAGCCTAGTATTTAGCCCTAGTGATCTACTTATAACTTCATTCCCACAGTTAATTATGGTCATTATCCCTCACAGAATTATGGTTCTTTTCTTTAAATGTCATTATCAGAACTTCGTACTTAATAATAAGAACTACCTTTCCTTACATCATTATCCCTTATATGCACAAAAGAAACTGCATCTCTACTAGTCAGTACCCTTTGTTATATCTCCTGCTCTGTCAGTTATATGCTCCACTTGTATCACTGGGTAACATAATCTGATTTTTATCCCACTGTTCTCCCAACATATATTATATAGCCACATACTTTGTCAAGGAATCACCTATAACCACAACCACCTTATCATCCAGATCCTTCCCTGAGCCTTTTAGTTTTCCTTTCATCCAACAGTTCTTTATCTGTAGAAGCCAAGAACTGAAATTTGTTGCTTAACAGAATTAGGTCATTATAACTAAATTCACTACTTTTTATTCTAATAGTATTCTTTCTAACTTCTTAAAGTCATTGTAAGCTGATGTATTCATTGCATGTAAAAGGTTAAGCTCCTCCTGAAATCCTGCTGACATTTACCACAGTATAAACTTCTATTCATCTGTTGCTCTACTTTGATTAGGATAACCTCCAACTTCTCCTCCAACTTACAAACTCTACACAAAAATTGCACATCTTCATTACTAGCTTCATTGAAAGTAGACATTACATACCAGTCCCGAGTTCCCAAATAAAACCCACTCATTGCACCCATTACACTGTGAACGCTTAACACCTAAACCAGTCTTAACCTACATATTTATCCTTATAGCTTAAAAGTAATTAATGAATACCAAATGCTAATAACTTTCGTTTACACTGTTGCTGTTAAGCTTAACGTTTAAGAACCAATAATATTATATTTATCCCTGCTTTGTTTTCACACTAACACTTATATTTAATTATAAAAAAAGTATAAAAAGAACTTAATGATTTATTAAAACAATGTTTGTAACGCTAATAATAAAATGTATTTAACCCGATTCCTAACCTATGTGTAACTTATAACAGTATAAGCTGAATTTAAAACAGCAAGAGACGATAAATTAGTTTCTGGATTGTATTTGTTTAATAAAACAATGTATCTATCCTGTTTTATGATTTTTCAGTAAACTGAAATATACCTGAGCCTACATCATCGTTATAACTACTAAGCCTATTTTAGTGTAGTAGTCAAAACTACACTACTGAACTCTAAGTTAAAACTTTTACGGTCTCTTTTTTTTTTCAAAATTATTATACCTAATTTTTATTGTTTTATTTAATCCAAACTGTTATAAACTATAATATAAATATTAAATAACTTTTAGAAATCTGTAACAACTTAACTTTTCACCGTCCTGCCTCTTCAGTTGCACCCTCAATATATTAACAAATAGACTGCACCAATAACAAAGACATTTATGGATTTGATTTTATTTCATTTTATATAGAAAAAATAATGCTATTTCTATTGACACTACTAGAGGACACTAGTTCTATCAAGTAGTATTCACATTATACGATTCCTGTTTGCACTTACACATCAAATTCCAAAACTTAAGTAAAAATCAATTCTTATTTTATTTCAACAACGCTTAAAGAAAAATATTTTATAATTGATATCTATTTTAAGTAATGTATTGTTTAACATTTAGTTAGTGTAATTCACAAAACATCCGATTCATTCACTTTTGTTTTTGGAATGTTTCTACCCATCTCAGTGTACAAATATATCATAGAGAAGGTAGACTATATGTATGGCTAGCCAAGATATTGAATAGGCATAACATAAATATACACGCTAAAAATCAACGACGACAGAGAATTTGACTTTAAAAGATGATTGCCACTCACTTTCATTTATTTATTTACTTAACAAGTCAAAGCACAAGGAAAGAAATCGTCGCTAAGATATCAAACCAGAAAATTACCAACCAACCAAATTGTTCATCTTCCTTCCTTCTTCTTGTTTTAGTCGAGATAACTCTACAACCACTTTATCACTAACACCAGTTTAAACTTAAGTACATTGTATGTATGTGTTTCTTGGCAGTGCACGATGTCATCTATTAGTCGTAATAACTAATAGTAATTTTTAAAAAATCAAAGTTCTAGTGTAAACGATGTTATTAATACTCTTTGAAGCTAGTTTTTCACAGAAATATGGGGTACCTTTAACAGGAATTACCAAACAATAATGGATGAGTATTAGTTGATTCTAAGATGACACTCAATTCTTTGAAACTATAACAATCGGTGTCTTTAGGAAGCCAGCTGTTATACTTTTATGAAGTGAATGAGTAAAAAAAAAATGATTACGCATAATACATATTTATAGAATACATTTAATTTCAGTCAGGGGGGATAAATGTCACAAAACAGGGAATGAAAACATTTTGTAAATGTAAAATGACGTAGGAATTGTAGTACCAAAAAGAATGCATACAATAATAACATAGAAAGGATACATCTATACGTAGACAATCTCTGTATGACTTTTAATGTTAAAATTTAATATTATACTGTAAAATGCACACTTGATTTTAATATTACTACAGTTGGAAGTTATATATTCCTAACTGTTGGTAAGTAGTTTGTTTAGTCATGTTAAGGTAGGCATCATTGTAGCGTAACTAAGAACCTAGGAGTTATGTACAAGGAAAACTAAGTTGAATCAGACATGTCTTGATCATTGTTGACTATTACAGACCCTCACTACGAGATTGGTCTAATTGACCGACACTGTAACAGCTTTGTACTCGTGGATTTTAGAGATTAACATTAAATTTTCATAGCGAAAGTCATGTAAGGATAATTTATATGTAGCTATATCATCCATATATTTTTGGTTGTATTCTTCTTGGCGTTGCTATCCCTACATCATTTTACATTTACAAAGTGTTTTTATTATTACTTGTTTTTATCTGCTAGGAAACTATAATCCCTTGTTGATATAAGGATCTATGTCTTGTCTTTCACGTGATTTTCCTCATTCGTAGATGTCTGATTACTACGGCCCTTCATTTCCATCCTTTTATAGTGTCACAAAATGCTGTTTAAATAATTGTTAAATAGACCTAACTTTGAAACTAGATAAAGCCAACAGCTAAAAACGATTGAATGAAAACAAATTCTAATCTATACACGTCAGTACTGAGTGAAAAAGAGTGGTTTCAACAGCAACTTGTGGTTTGTCAACATAGTTGCTATCTGGAAGTTTCGACAGGGTGAACGAAAACGAGGTTTAAAAAGTAGCAAACCACAAAGGTGTGACTTTATATAGTTTCCTTTGATGTTTTTTTAGTTTCTGAAATTGTTTTTGTGTCAAATTATAACTGTTTGAAATCTTCAGTTGTTTTGGGTTTTGGTTTTTTTCATGATAAGTTTTATCGAGGTTTACGAGTACAGTAAAAGGCGTAAACTATTCAGTTAAATTTTCCCGTTACTATTCTTAGTTCCCTGGTGTTACAGTGGTACGTTTATGAGAATACAGTGCTAAGCTCCGGGGTTCAATTCCCCGTGATATGCACGAGACCACGTTTAGACTCCTTTCTCTTCAGAAAAGTGTACGAAACTTTGAGGGTAAAACTCGAGCAGAATTAACGATTTGTACAAATCATCTGAACATGTGTAAACTGGGAGAAGACCTCAGTATCTGAAACACAACCACAACAGGATAAGGCGAAACTGGAGATTAGGAAAGAACATTCCAAGATAGGTATCATTCAAGGAGAAGACAGGAAATAGACGAATACCCAATGACAGAGTAGAAATCAATAGCTTGAATATAACAACCTATATGGCAAAAAGACTAAAACATGACTTGTATTTTAGTGGAATTATGTAAGACAGTGGTTCCCAACCTTTTTTATGCCCCGCACCCCTAAAAAATTTTAATATGTTCTCGCACCCCTCACAGTAATTATTTGTTTAACAATAAAGGTGAAGGTGGCCAAAACAAATGTTATCTCGCACCCCCTGGAACGCTATCTCGCACCTCTGGTTGAGAACCACTGATGTAAGATATCAGCACTATATTTTCTAAAAAGAAGTTATACTTTAACCGTGTACATAGTTTGCAAAATAGAGACAATACCTAATATGAAACGCTTTCGTCTAGAATTGAGTTATACGGTAAGTTACAACAAAAATCCTGTGTGTGTGTGTGTGTATTTTTTGTATAGCAAAGCCACAAAGGGCTATCTGCTCAGCCCAGTGAGGGGAATCGAACCCCTGATTTTAGCGTTGTAAATCCGGAGACATACCGCTGTACTAGCGGCGGGCCAAAAATCCTGAATGATAACACTGTGTAACACAAATTTTGTTCCTGGATAGTACGTGTTATTTCTTAATTGCTAATGTTGTAAAAGTACAGAAAATGTCCATTATTCCCTTCAAACTTTGTTTTTGTGACCTGGATAACGCAATTTAAAAATTAACCTATTTTATATGTAAAAACGGGCAAATTTGCACATTTTCATTTACATAAGGTCCGAATAAAACAACATATGAATCAAGATTTACATGTATTTATACTAAAGTTATACAAAAATGGACAAAAATGTTTAGAAGTGAGTAGTTTTTCGTGATTTGCGACTGTAATGTAAACCACTTTCACCTATCAGCCCCCAAATATAGTTTCCCATCATATTTTCGTTATACGCTACCAGATCACAAAAGCAACCTTTGAAGAGAAAAATAGGTCTTTTCCATTTACTTTAGGCATAAGCAATTGGGAAATAACACTTTCTGCCCTGGAACAAGAAAATGTAAAAATTTTGTTACATAATGTTATTTGTCATTGCATGTTTTATATTCTGGCTTATAAAACTTTCGTCGCCCAAAATGAAACAGGTAGCAGCAGCAGAAGTAATACTAAGTCACATGATATTAGTAAAACACCACGAAAGTAATCGGTGAATAGGTGGTATACGAATAAAAGAAGCAAAACCACAGTTCGTGAAAGACATAGATTTGAAATGCATTAAAAAAGTGTAATACGAGAATGTATATTAAGCACAGCAATAGGCTTTGAATTTCCATCAGATAAGTAGTTACAAAATTATTACGGAAGATTTGTTTCTTTGAAGTTAAGCACTAAGCTACGCGATGGGATATCGGCGCTCTGACCACCACGAGTATCGAAAGCCGGTTTGTACGTTGCACATCCGCAGACATACAGCTGCGCCACTGAAGAGGCATCACTGAAAGTACGAGGCCGTAGTTATGGAATATTTAGCAAAAACAACAGATAGAGAGAAAAAAAAAAAGCCATTACGATATTTTTAAAGAAAACTGTAGATAAGATTTTTGACATAATATGAGTAGCGTAAAGAAATAAAAAACAGGTAGAAATAAATCAAACGGGCGTCATTTTGAAGAAAAAATAAATTAATAAGCGTGCACGTCATGCTTACAGAGTGATAAACAAGAAGAAATAAAAGTTTATATAACGCTTATATGAGTTAAAACAAGCACACTCTACAAACTTGTTTAGGTTAAGAACTACTTGAAGTTTTCGCGGAATAACTTTTCCCGGCAAAAATCTATTGAAATTAAAGTTTCCGTGTGGTTAAAAGCCTGATTTTGTGTTTACGAACATAAAACTAATGAAAACATAAATAATCAGTCATGGGAAGATTCATATAACATCAGTAAAGGAATAAGATTTAGGTCAAGGAAGATAAAAGATCACATACTGCGTAAGTTTCATCGAATCTCTCAGTTGAAAATAGAAATTAATCCCTGGTTGGTAAATTAAAGGATTGTTGTTTTTTTCTATTGCTGCATAAGTCCGAGATAAACTATTCTTAAGCTAGAGCTTTGTGCTTCAAATTATATAGATAAGAAGGTTATCTTTCTAGTGTTATTACCCCCCGCTGGTACAGCGGTATGTCTCCGGATTTACAACGCTACAATCAGGGGTTCGATTCCCCTTGGTGGGCTGAGCAGATAGCCCGATGTGGCTTTGCTATAAGAAAAACACACACACTCTAGTGTTATCATTAACCCAGCATGGTAATGATCAATTATAACGTTATGCCTGAACAATGTTGGACTATAAGTCGAATATAGCTTTAGTAAAGTTTTTTTTCTATCGCTAGATAGGTAGGTTGTTATGAAGCTAAGGCATTGCGTATGAAATGTATCATGTTACTAAATGAGATTAGAATTTTTTAACATTGTCTAATTTTAAAAAATCGTACCTTTGAATGCTGTAGATCCATTACAAATTGGTCCAGCATGGCCAGGTGGTTAAGATGTTCGATTCGCTATCATAGGGTCGCGAGTTTGAATCCCCATCACACCAAATATGCTCGCCTTTTCAACCGTTATATGTAACAGTCAATCCCACTATTCGTTGGTAAAAGAGTAGCCCAAAAGTTGGCAATGGGTGGTAATAACTAGCTGCCTTCGAACCTCAAATCTTCACTGTTAAATTAGGGACGGCTAGCACAGATAACCCTCGTGTAGCTTTGCGAGAAATTAAAATTATTATTACCATTAATGTTATATTTTTAACTATTTTTAATGTGTTAAACTTGCGATCATATTTGTGTTAAAGGAAACGATTTAATCCGTAGTTGAAATTTTTATAAAACTACAAGTAAAAGTAGTTAGAACGTAATAAAATCTGTAGGTAGAAACCATCCAGTTAGAAGTTTAAGATAAATAAACATATATCATTTTTGAATGACCTTTAACTAAATTCTTAACTCATCAGTTTCTGTCATGTTGAGCCAAATGAACTGGAATGTGACGAAGTTAATGTTGACATTCATGTAAAAAGATATTCAGATAAAAGAAACTGTGCACTTGTTTATTCTGTAACATAATAAGTAGCTTCTAGCATTACAATGATCTGTTCGTGTGACAAAATTTTAAAATCAGTCTAAAACTGCGAGCAAAAATCCGGTTTGGTACTTACATGACCAGCACATGTGTGAACCTAGAATACTTAACATGTATCAATCTGACGTAAAACTAGACGTAAGAGGTTATGCTTCACGTAAACTACAGAACCCGTGTGAAACAACTTGTTTATATTTGTATCAAACATAGGAAGAAACTGATTGGGGAAGGGAGGTGATGATGTAAACGACCTTTCGAGAGTTTTGCCAGATGAAAGTGATGAGTTCAACTACACATCTTGCAACAAGGGGAAGAGGTTTCTAGTTCCCTTTTTAAAATGGACGTCATTTTCTAGTTAATCCGTAACTCTCAGTTCGACTTTATGTAACATGCAACTAGAGCATAAATACAATCAACTGCTAGAAGCTATAATATTTTTATCCCACACAATTTATCTAACAGGTTTTCTTATAAAACACCTCGGGCTTTCAAAGATGGAATTAATTGAGAAGATGCCACCAAATAATATTCTTAGCATATCATTCCTATCTCTTCTTACCAAGTAAGCCAGATTGCACGAATTCCATGTTCTACACACCCAAAAATGAAACTTTCCCATAATCAGCACAGAACAGAAGCTCGACTGCACGAGAGTAGGGGTTATGTTAATGGTTTTTGAATAAAATCTAAGCCTTAAAAATGATCCAAGTCATCTAGTCTCGGTAAATTCCGCAAAGCGTATACAACCATAATCTCTTCATCTTTCATCGTAAATTTTCCATGGATACCAGCTTATCGTTCCCTTCATAGTTTCTTCTGCATAAATTAGAAAACAACAACAATTAAGTTAATTAACCATCTATGCTAATAGTTAAGATTTATAGCCTTGTCTATCTATGAACAACAAGAAAAAGTTAAATTGTTTTACACGTTTCGCCTTCGAAAGGGGTTATGAGAGGATTGAAACGGACCATTTAAAATTAATTTCGTTTTATCTCACGTGACATCATATTTAACTGACCTCTGACGGATTAGAGTGAAGATAGTGTAAGAACATCAATTATTGATGTTGTCTTCCAGTGGCGCTGTAACGGACACTCTTAGCATATAGAAACTTTTAAGTGGAAGTCGCCAAGCAAGTACAGAAAGAGGTTCGTTGAGCTTGGCGCCTGTGGAAAGCGATGGTGAATGTTGTGGAAAAGGTACCTTTCTGCCCGGATGTTGATGTTCTAGAAACTAGAACAGAGAGCCTCAGTTTCAGGTAAAAGTGACTTTTTTTTTATCGCAAGACAATATACATGTGCATATATTTCATGTGCCGTAAAAACTTGGCTTTCGTTTTACGAGTTATCTTGTTTATTCGTTCCTTTATAAATTTTGTTGGTAATATAAAAACAGCTTGCGGTGTGTTAAGTTAAAATGCTTTGACGTACAAAACTACACCGACATACTTATTTTCGGTATTAAATAGTATCAATTATGTGCGCATGTCTGAGTAATCCTTCCAGAACCCTTCACTGTATCATGTCTTACGTGTCTGAGTAAAAAAAAACAGTTTAAAAGTGATTTCTATAAATATATATATTCATGAAACTTGCAGGCAGTAGTATGCTTAAGTCATTCATAAGAATAGCATAGACTTCACGTATAATACGTTATTATCATATGTTAGAATATATAAATATCTCTCCAGTATTGTAGTTTTTTAAACAATTAGGAAGTAGTTTAATGTAATTTATTTTAAAATTACTATTGCAACTTTTTTTTCAATTTCGCGCAAAGCTACACGAGGCCTATCTGCGTTAGCCTTCCTAATTTATCAGTGTAAGACTAGAGGGAAGGCAGCTACTCATCACCACCCACCGCCAACTCTTGCGCTACTCTTTTACCAAAGAATAGCGGGATTGACTGTCACATTATAACGGCTGAAAGGGCGAACATATGTGGTGTGACTAGGATTCGAATTTTCATCCCTCAGATTACAAGTCGAGTGCTTTAACCACCTGGCCATGCTAGGCCCTGTAGCAAATGTCAGAATGATTAACAGTTTGTTGTATGAATGATAATGATAATTCTATTTAGAATTAGACTTTATTTAAAATATTTAAACTTACTTATGTTATCAATCTTCCCTTTTAGCCGTGGGGACGTTATAATGTGACGGTCAATCCCACTATTCGTTGATAAAAGAGTAGCCCAACAGTTGGCTGTGGGTGGTGATGACTAGCTGCCTTCCCTCTAGTCTTATACTGCTAAATTAGGGACGGCTAACGCAGATAGCCCTCGTGTAGCTTTGCGCGAAATTCAAAACAAACCAAATCAAAATCTAAAGAATTAAGTACACACTCATAAATAAATAGTTTACTTTCATTGCGTTCAATAATACAAGTTCGAACAAATAAAATAATTCGTGGAAATTCTGCAATATTTCTTCTTTCTCTGAGGTGTAGTTTAGTGTTGTATATGTACGAAATTAATTTGTTTTTATTCCATGCGGTAAACTACCCCATCTGTTGTTTCATACCAGTTTATAATTAAATACATAGGCGGGGATTGGAACTAAGATGTAAGGTAGCAAATAAAGCCTGTCTCAATTACTGAGAATGTTATATGTATACTATATCCCACAGAAAAAAACAAGGTTTGACAACCGCCTCTTGCCCTCACCACAGAAACAGTAATTCTGCCTATGATTACATGCCCTACAATAAATAACACTTCTTCAAGTACAAAGCGATTAACTTCAAATTCATTCCTGTTTGGTAAAAGTTTTTTTCTCCTTTCATAATATATTATATCTTCAGTACATCCTCTACGGAATCACTACTACCCTGTTTACCCCTATTAACCTTTATTTAAAAGCTCAACAAATGTTTTAACAGTACAGTTACCTTTTGGTTGAAAGTTAATAACATTTTCAACATAGTAACTAGCTGTTAGTTCCTCCCTTCCACCGTGGCACAGCAGCATGTCTGCGGACTGACACCGCTAGGAATCGAGTTTTAATACCCGTGACGGGCAGAGCACACGTAGCCCATTGGTACTTTTGTGCTTAATTCCAATCAACTAAACAAGCAATCAAAACTAGCGGTTGAAAAGTTAAATTACGTTTCGTTCTTGATTAGATCAACGCTATAGCCAATTGAAATAATCATTCACTTTGAAAAACAAAGAGATTTTAGCTTGTGAATGCTAATGTCTTTGATAACGCTTAATTAATTTAGATTTAACTTAAGAATCCTATATATCAAGACACATGTAACTTATTGTAAAAGTAGTGGTTCTCAATATATATAAATAAATATATGTTTATGTTTATGTAGTGTTTTGTACTAATTTATCAAAATACCACACATGTTCATACATCATAAAGTTTCTTGCGTTTTAAGTTCTAGGGTACAAATACTTATATATTTAATACAAGATATGCGAAAAGAAATAAAAGGATACAAAGTTATTGGTCACAAAGGTTAAAATAATCTTATGCTGGTGGTTCTACGTATTTGTTGTTTAGTCATTGATATTACTTCTTGAATAAAACTAAAAGTATTTTTTTGTGTTTAATGTTAATTATTTAATCCACCACAAAGTTAAGTTCAGCTGTCTAGTTACATTTATGTAGTTGTGGCGAAATACACAAATTAACTGTTTATTCCTCCTTAATAATACAGTGATATCTTTCAATCTTTTACACAAATATAGCGAGTTGTTTTTTTTCTAAAGGCTAAAGAACAGTCTACGTCGTCTGTAACAGCACAGTTTACAGAACTAGTGACAGTACCCTGTATTAAGCACTAGAGACTCCATCATTGTCCCAGTGTCATACGGTGTTTACTATAAGAAAGATATGAGAACACTGAAGCCCATTACTCGGATGTTCCTCGTCGGAATATGTGTACTCGTTCTTGAAACGTTGCCTCGGAGGCGAAACGTTCTTGTGGAAAGTTTGAGCATCGCAGGTAAGTATTGGTCTGTATATTACACAGAGGTCGCTTCAGTTAAAACAAGGTTTTAGTTTTGGTACAGCGCTTCCAAATACCTCCTTTATAGTTTTGGAACAGGTTTCCATGATGATTCGTTAGAAAATGGAACAGACCTTCTACTCCTTTTCTTTATAGTTTTAATAAAGGCCTCTTAAATACTCCCTTATAGTTTTGCTGCAGGCCTAACAAATGCTTCCTTGCAGTTTCGATACAGGTCTTCCAAAATATTTCCCTATATTTCGGTACAGTTCTTCCAAATGTTTCATTATAGTTCTGAAACCGGTCTAAATTTTTCCCTATAGTTTTCAACTGGAACTTCAAAATGTCTTCTTATAAGTTTAATAGAGGCCTTTCAAATATTTTCTTACAGTTTTGGTACGGGTCTTCCGAATGTTTCCTTTGGTTTTGGTACAGGTTCTCTGAATGCTTCCTTATAGTTTTGGCACGGGGCTTCTAAATACTTCCCTAAATATTCAAAACAGGTCTTCCTAATGCTTATAGTTTTAGTAAAGGTCCTTCAAGTTCTTTTTGAGATACTTTGATAAAGGTTCAAACACAAAACTGGCGATCGCGACATAAGTTCTTTTTCATCCTTTATATTTACACTTATTTTTTGATATAATGTTTTATTCTAGTATAAAATAATACTATAATGTAACTAGAAAAGTTAGCAGTATACAATTTTAAGTTATTTCCAACGTTCCCCTACGCATATATCACATCTTCACCATAACCATAAAAAATATTTGTTTTACAATGGGATTTGGTATGCACGTAATTTAACATGTATATTTTAACATACTAATGTTTAGTAAATGGTATGCAAAATAATCCAAGAATAATGTAAATACGCTAAACGTATTTAAAATTGCTTTCATTTCACACAGAGAGAAATTGCTATGAAAACCATTACAATATGTAACACAAATCTTGTTCCTGGATAGTATGTGTTACTTCTTAATTGCTTATGTTGTAAAAGTACAGAAAATTACCATTATTCCCTTCAAACTTTGCTTTTGTGACCTGGATAATGAAATGTTGCCCATAAAAACGGGCAAATTTGCACGTTTTCATTCACATGAGGTCTGAATAAAACAACATATGAGTCAAGATGTACATGTATTTATACTAGAGTTATACAAAAAATGAGCTAAAATGTTTAGAAGTGGGTACTTTTCGAGATTTACGACTTTAATATAAATCACTTTCACGTATCAGCCTACAGATATAGTCTCCTATCATGTTTTCGTTATATGCTCCCAGGTCACAAAAGCAAAGTTTGAAGAGAAAAATAGGTCTTTTCCGTTTACTTTAGGCATAAGCAATTGGGAAATAAAACTTTCTGCCCAGGAACAAGAGAAAAAGTAAAAATTTTCAAACATAGAAAATCGTGCGTGTGTGTGTCTCCGTTTGTAATTATCAAATGGGTGGAACGACTGTCACCAAATATAACATGTACTCTTAAGACCCCCGAGGAGTGAAAAAAAAATTGGCTTTGACTCCCTGTGTCTTCTCCGTAGCGCAGAACGGATACGTCAGCTAGTATCTTATGTGATTGTAATCGTTTTTCATAAGATGGGTTCGTAAAGAAAGTTTCAATAACTTTCGATAGTGTTATTAAAACAAGTGACCCTCCGAGCAGCCTTCGGCTTTCTCCCAATCACACCCGGGACCAAATAATGTTGTATTTAAGACATAAACTCCATTTTTTAAAATTATATATGCATGGATATTTTCAAAACTTCTTGTCTTATAGGCAACGTTGACACAACCTCTGTGGATAAGAAACTTTAGACGCATTATTTCCAATTAAGTAAATCTATGATCACAAGTTTTGTGTGTATTTTTCTATTTAATTGTCAATAACGTACATAGACCTACATAATATGTTTGTTAAATACTGATTGCATAGGTAAACATAATTATTTCTCACACACTCACAAGTTACAGTTTTATCTTCACAGAAAACAGTATAATTTTTACTTATTTTACGTGTAAAATATTAGACCACTTCCGTCTGAAACTGCATGTATTTGACTGTTGAGCGTTATTCACAATCTATTGTGTCAACCTTCTAATAAAAACTAGCGGATGGTTCATAACTGACCGCAATAACAATCTAAGTCTTAAGTTTTCCAAATTTGACTCAGCAACAACTGTGAAGGCCCATAACGATAAAAAAAAAAACGGGGTTCAATATCTGCGGTGGGCAGTTCACACATAGCCCGTTGTGTACAATATTATTGTTTTAAATGTATTTAAAACTCAACTTCAGTTGAACTGTAAACATGAAAAAATAGTTAATCGACGATCAGAGTGACTCAGAACTTCGTTAATGGAAACGAGCATGTTAATTTCTTTCATCCTCAGTGGCAGAGTGGAAAGTTTACGGACTTGTAACGCTAGAAATCGGGTTTCGATGCTCGTGGTGGGCACAACACAGATAGCCCGTTGTCTAGCTTTGTGCTTAACTACAAACAAAGAGACATTTATCTTTAAGACCAGACGTTTTTTAAAGTGCTTATACATCATCAATAGAGAGAAAAATGGTTCTATAAGAAAACGAGGGTGGGTGAATCCAAATCAGATATCTTTGACTAAGAGCATACAATCAATACGAAAATGACTTACTCTGATCAGTCTTATCAATCATGATTTATTATTCAAAGATGTAATTTTGTGCAATCAAATTTAGCATTGAGACAAAATATAATTTTTGACGAACACATACTGGCTACATAAGGTCAACGTCTGGAAAAAAACGTTAAACAAATTTTGACCACCTGTAGAGACTATTATGGAAGTTTCCACGTATTGTAAATTGCCTTGCGTGCTTTCCTTGAACCAATGATATGTGAATAAGTGAAAAGTTAATACTAACAATGATGAAACTGGTTATCATCACGCTACGATGGGAAAATTTAATTAGCTGCAATAAGGATAAACGGATAAGGAGGTATTATCTTCTAAAACTCGTGACTTTGATGAAAAGAAACTTTGACAATTACAACACGCAAAAAAATGCACATTCTCTAAGAATACCCGTATAAGGAGAGGTACAAAAGTACCAAAAAATTATAGATTATTTCTAACCAGATTCGAATAAAGGATTGGAGATTGTGAGTAGTAAAAATGGTTAACAGAATCCGAAGAAAAAAAGACCATTAAAATGCCTTTGTTCCTAACAAAAAATAGGAAAAGTATTCTAACCCATTATCTGTGGCACTTTTATACGTTTTTCTTAGGCATTATGTATAGACGATATATTTTTAATATATCAATACAGAATTAATTGACTAGATATTAATGAATAAATATGAAAAATAGTTACGATTTAAAAACGTAGAACCTTTCTTGTGTAGAAGTTCCTTTTAGCAGATTTCTGAGATTAAAGCAGTAAAATGGGCTGAGTGTATCGATATTCGGTCGTTGTGCGCGACCTCGGAGGGTCAGGTTCATTATGGACCTCTTCCTCCGATGATATGGAAACGTTATCTGTTTAACAATTCGCTCCAATGGACAGTGATGAAAGAATGATAACATTTCTCGTATAGCTAAATGAAATGTCTTATTATAAAACATCATAATAATACTGTAATTCAAAGTACTTTGTTTTATGGAGTTAGATGTTTGCAAATCAAGACAAACTACTAAAATCGGTATCTCCATCATAGGAAAACGTACAATTTGCTACAACATTCTAAAATGACAAAGAGCTAACGAGACATCAAGAATTGTCTTGTTTTTAGTTATTGTTATCTAAATATCTTTTGCTTCTTGATGATTTCACTTCAGAACAATCCAGGAGTTGGCAGTGGGTGTTGAATCACCATCCTTTTAGTCTATTACTTTACAAGAATGAACGGTTACGCACCGATAGCCCTCATGTTGTTACAATGTGCTTCAGCAAGCAAATAGATAAACACAGATCATGTTTATCAGGCTGTGTTTCAGCAAGTCAATAAATAAACAGAAAGCATGATACGAAATCGTGTTTCAGTAAGCTAATGGATAAGCACAAAGCACATCGTTACATTGTGTTTCAACAAGCTAAAGGAACACAAAGCATGTTTTGCATTTTGTTTCATCAAGATTTATATTCAAGACAAACCTTCAATTTTCGGCTAAATTCTTGAAACAAAAATGTCTACTAAAACTGTTAACTTAATACTAAAATTTCATAAATCATCAACGTTGTAGTGGTAAACAGAAACTTCGATGTTTCTTTTATGTTTTGCTTTGTTTGAATAAATTAATCAAACAAACATTTTAAGTAAATATTGCCTGTTTGGGCACCATAGAGCAAAATAGGCTTAAAAAATAAGCTTAGCTGGAATAAGTTTAGAAAACTCCTCATTCGATACCTCCCAGCTGAACATTTCTTATTATTTTTTATGAATTGGTAAGTAAGAAAAAGTAAGCCATATAAAACAGGAAACTCTAGCTTGAACATTTGACATCACTTAATATTGGAATATGATTTATGTTTTCAAGTAGCACCGAGCTAAGTGTGGCCTAACAGTTACTCGTACTAAGAATCTGAGGGTTCATAGTTTGCGTGCCTTAACCGCGAAAACACACCCGCAATTGGTTATGTGGCCCCTTAGGTGCTTTATAATAGCGGCGATCCAATCATACCATTGGATAAGAGTAGCCCAAAATTTGGCAACTGGTGCTGTTCATTAAGTGCCTTACCTCTAGTGTTTAGTTCGAAAATAAAACGGTAATGCGAACATTGCTTTTCTCTTGTATTGCGAAAAAATTTAAAAAGAAAAAAAAAACTCGCACAAAGCTAGAGATTAAATTCTGATGATACTCAGCGGTACTAAGTACCATAACTTATTTTTTAAAGCGACGCTAGTACCGTGACTTATCTGAGCTGTTTTGTCGGATGTTCATGACATTCAATTGCTATCTGTTGTTTTGTTTCATGTTTGCATGTAGATGTCTTTTTTTTTTTTCAACTGGCCCGGCATTTGAAGTGGGTTAAGACGTTCGACCTGTAATTTGTTGGTAAAAACAGCTAGCCCAAGAGTTTGTGGTGGTGGTTGACTGTTCCCTCTAGTCTTACACTGCTAAATTAGGGACGGCTAGCACAGATAGCCAAAGGACAACGTACATGTTTTAAGAGCTTGTTTGTTTGTTTTGGAATTTCGCACAAAGCTACTCGAGGGCTATCTGTGCTAGCCGTCCCTAATTTAGCAGTGTAAGACTAGAGGGAAGGCAGCTAGTCATCACCACCCACCGCCAACTCTTGGGCTACTCTTTTACCAACGAATAGTGGGATTGACCGTCACATTATACACCCCCACGGCTGGGAGGGCGAGCATGTTTAGCGCGACGCGGGCGCGAACCCGCGACCCTCAGATTACGAGTCGCACGCCTTACGCGCTTGGCCATGCCAGGCCCGTTTTAAGAACAGAAACAAAATTAGTTGACCATATTTACCCTTTGAAACTGGATAGATGAATGGACAGACAAAGAGACGCGTTTTAGTAATGTGCTCTTCTAAATTTGTAAAAGCTAGGCGTTTCCCGATGGGAAAGCGGTAAGTCTACGGATTTACGACGCTAAAATTAAGGGGCTCAATTCTCCTCGGTGGTCATAGGAGGTAACCTGATTTGGCTTTGCTATAAGAGAGGCAAATAAGTAACATCAAGCTGCACGCAATAAAATCAATAATTATACCGTTGCCTGAACAAAAATACTAAATTAAAATATTATTAAACATTCCAAATAGTCAAACGGAGAGATATGTTTTCATTCAGTTTTTTAAAAAATAATACGTGACTTCACAGCCACACTTCCATTTTTTTATATATATAATGTTTCAATAAAATATTCTGTACATTTTTCAATGATGTCATACTTATTCAGTTTTGTTTGTTTGTTTTTTTTATGGACGAGCCATGAAAATCCTCGCATTTATGCTTTTATGTTGAGATTGTTTGTTTGTTTTGGAATTTCGCACAAAGCTACTCGAGGGCTATCTGTGCTAGCCGTCCCTAATTTAGCAGTGTAAGACTAGAGGGAAGGCAGCTAGTCATCACCACCCACCGCCAACTCTTGGGCTACTCTTTTACCAACGAGAAGTGGGATTGACCGTCACATTATAACGCCCCCACGGCTGGGAGGGCGAGCATGTTTGGCGCGACGCGGGCGCGAACCCGCGACCCTCGAAATTACGAGTCGCGCGCCTTACGCGCTTGGCCATGCCGGGCCCTATTTATGTTGAGAAAGTATTGGTTTTGCTAATTCTCTGTTTGTCAAAGTTTATTTGTTCTTGGTGGTTGTAACCTTGAAATTATTTCAAAATCTTTCAGACTGCATTCCTTGAATAATACTGCTGTGACGTGGGATTTATGTTTCTCCCTTTCCAGCTTAAATGTCATATTTTGTATGAAATATTATCACTATAATACCCTACGGTATATGTTGGAACTCTAGTTAAATGATTTTAGCCTTTTTAAAAAAAATAACTACAAGTGTTTTTCCCCTTAACGTAGATGGGTTTGGTATAAAGAGCAGAATTTGTTAGTCGTTAAATAACAAAAAGCTGCACAACGAGCTATTTGTGGACTGATCTCTGAATTTTACTGTTATAATTTTTTAAGTTTACCGCTGAAACCTCGAGAAACAAGAAAGTAGAAACGTGACTTCTGGCAATTATTTTTACAGTCTGTAAATCCGAGAGTTCGAGGTTCGTGTCCTATTGCCGCAAAAACCTGCTTCGTACTTTGAAGTCGCGAATTCACTATAAGACTTACAGCCAAATCCCAATCTTCGATCAGACGTTAGAAGAACAAAAATTAGCGATCGATGCTGTTAATCACTTATCTTTCAGTTCAAAATCAGACGCAGTTGCGAAAACATTGCCCATTTGTAACATTCTAAAGCAGACAAACTTGTGCCATTGCGTTTACTTTTAATACGATTTTAACTAAAATAAAGCTAAAGAATAACATTAACTTTGTAAAAATAAAATTAAAGTTTAAAGTTTATCATAATAAACTTTTTACGGTGTTGATTAAAAGTTAGAAAGCATTTATTTTCTTCCTAATTAATAATTCATTCTGTTCTCGAGAGATCTTATTTTCGAGTATTCTTGTCTTTGAACTCTATGTTTTAATTTTTTTTAATTTCGCGCAAAGCTACTCAAGGGCTATCTGCGCTAGCCATCCCTAATTTAGTAGTGTAAGACTAGAGGGAAGGCAGCTAGTCATCACCACCCACCGCCAACTCTTGGGCTACCCTTTTACCAACGAATAGTGGGATTGACCGTTACATTATAACGCCCCCACGGCTAAAATGGCAAGCATGTTTGGTGCAACGGGAATTCGAACCGGTGACCTTCTGATTACGAGTTGAACGCCTTAACCCATGCCGGGCCACATTCACAGGTGAAAATCAGCTTATGTTGTTCTATTTTTATACTTGTTGACATTAGAATTTCCGAGAGGGTTAGGGTTAGAAACTTCATTTTGTTAATAACACTTTAATATGCTATTCCCCTCGTTATTATTATTTATATTTCTGCTCTTGCGCAGTTAACTCATTCAGGAGGTCCAGAATTGACTTTCCGACTCTTTTTTTTTATGCGCCATCCAGATGGCTCAACTATAAGCTGAGAGTATTTAACGCTCAATTTCAAGGTTTGATCCCTGAAATAGCCACAGAATAAACAACAACCAAACATGTTTATTTGTTGAATTTCGTTCAAAGCTACTCGCTATCTATCTGAGTTAGCCGTCCCCAATTTACAAAAGTAGGATTCACCGTTATATTATAACGCCCTCGCGGCTGAAGAAACTAGCATTTTCGGTGAGAGAGGACAAACAAAGACTTTTCATGTTCTAAAACTTTATTCCAACAACTGTGTGAAACATATATCTTTATTTTTATTATTTGTCTTACAAACAGTTTGGCCCGGCATGGCCAAGCGTGTTAAGGCGTTTCACCTGTAATACAAAGCACAATATTTAGCTCAATACATACAAATTATTTTCTTTTTTAAAGTATCACTATAACGCACAATTTTTTAAACTTTCAAGAACATTAGGCTAATATAATACAAATATGAAATTTATTACAGCTAAGAAACAAAACATAACGCAATGTTATTTATAGCTGTGTGCTGACACGTTGTGTTTTTTTGTTGTGGTTTTTCTGAACAATTAAAGATTTTTAATATCCCGAAAGCGGGACAAAGAGGAATATTTTTATTTTAAAAAATAAGTTTGTTTGTTTGTAATTAAACAAAAAGTTGTAGAATAAGCTATGTGTGCTGTAGCAGCTGCTGGTATCAAAATCCGAATTTAAGCGCCATAAGCTCTGAGGCCTCATAATGTCTCAGCGGTAAATATGAAAGCTTGTGATGCTAAAATCCGAGTTTCGATACTCATGGTGGGCACAGTACGGATAGTCCGTTCTGTAGTTTTATTCTTAACAGCAAACAAACAATGCAAGCCCTCAGACCTACAGCTGATCCACCAGGAAGCCAAATGTTTAAATGCTAATACTTACACACTGCAAGAGGTACCAAGGACCAAGGCTTCAAAGTTCTCGTTTACAAAGTAATAGCAACCAAAGTTTAAAACCAGTAGTATTAAGTTCTAAACTGTGGAATCTCCCTTTCAGGCAATGTTAAACTAATATTAGCTCAAGTCTAACACCAAGAGCATTAAGTTCTAACAAACAGTGGAATCTCCCTTTCAGGCAATGTTAAACTAATATTAGCTCAAGTCTAACACCAAGAGCATTAAGTTCTAACAAACAGTGGAATCTCCCTTTCAGGCAATGTTAAACTAATATTAGCTCAAGTCTAACACCGACAACATTTATTTAGATATTGTCATGCTCTATAAGTAATATGATATTTGATTTTCTAATTACCCGGATTATGAATATGAAAGGTTATGACTATGTACCGTTTGGCTTAAATACTCCACTTTAGAGCCATGGGTGACGATCAAACTACATAGGTCGGTCAGACAAGAGTTGATAGCGAGTAGTCTTGACCAGTTGTCTTCTCAGTAGTTTACTATCTTAAACAGTTGTGGATAGTTTAGCACGAAAATTATAAAATAAACAAACTTTTATAAATAAAATTCAGGTTTCTAGTATTATTATTTTTTCTAATAATTAGCTAACATTGTTTACACAACTAATTTTTTTAATAAAATATGTCAAATTATTATTATTTACCAGTTAATATTACTGATCCTCGAAAGAAAACTATATTTGTTAAGAATTTTTAAAAATAATTTACGCATATCTTTTAACAAATCTTCTTTTATATTGTTTAGCAATAAAACTATAAATATCTATCATTTGCTCTCGTCCGCAGTGGCACAGAAAGTTCAAGAACTTGTATTGTTATAAACCTGGTTTCGATACCCGCGGTGAGCACAGCATAGATTGCCCATTGTATAGCTTTGCGTTTAAACAAATTTATTATTCCTATATAAATCGCCCCCCTGCTAGTACAGTGGTAAGTCTACGTATGTACAACGCTAAAATCAGAAGTTCGATTCCCTTCGGTGGGTTCAGCAGGTAACCTTATGTGAATTTGGTATAAGAAAAAAAACACACACACACTATATAAGTTGGTCGCGACATCTGTAGGTAAAGTTTAAAACGTACTAAAGTTATATCAGGATATGATATAAAATTAAAATACAACATTACCGATGTATCATGAATTTTCCAATAAAACAGTTTTTATTTGCGTTTCAAAATTATGCAATTATAGGTAAGAAAGTACTAATAGTACATTCTGTAGTAAAACACTCTAACATTAAAATTCCATTCAAGACAAGTGAACTATATCCCCCTCTAAAGGATAAAACAACGACAGGATCATTGAGAGTTCACACAATTTAAAGGAAGAGGAAAATTCCTTTTCTAGTTGAGAAAACTCTTACTATTTGCTTGTATCAAAATAAGCTTTACGTAAAACTATCATAATGTGACGGTCAATCCCACTATTAGTTGGTAAAAGAGTAGTCAAAGAGTTGGCGGTGGGTAGTGATGACTAGCTGCTTTTCCTCTAGTCTTACACTACTAAATTAGAGACGGCTAGCACAGATAGCTCTCGAGTAGCTTTGTGCAAAATTCAAAAACAAACAAAAATTGTTGAAACATTGTAATGTTTTATACAAGCCAAAGTCACTAAAATGTTTATTGGTTTGTCTCTTTCTTAGAAACGGATCCTCCATTCGATCGAAATAAATACACCTTACCGGACCCTCCTCCTACTCCTGATTATCCTGATCCTCCATCTACTTCTCATAGATTAGGATCACTGCCCCCTGCTGATAACATGGATACACAACCAAGTGTCATATATCCGGACTTGACGACCTCCAACCCTACTCGCAAGCCATCATTCTTCTGTTTCAGAAATGGTTTATTTCAAGATCCCGTTGACTGCAGCAGTTTTTATCAATGTTTTGGCTTAAGGGCATTCCGAATGGATTGTCCATCTGGGCTATACTTTAACACAAAATTGCAGTCCTGTGACTGGCCACAAAATGTTATCTGCCATAATCCTCCAAGCCCTGTGGATTCTTCGAAGTGTTCTCGAGATGGACTATTTGCAGATTTGGAAGACTGCAATCGATTTTACACATGTGTGAGTGGAAGAATTTATAGACACAGATGCCCAATTATGCTCGTTTTTGACCAAACCTTTGGTGTCTGTGACTGGAAAAGCAAAGTTCGATGTCCTTCTAAACATAGCGAAATTATTAAAAATAGTTTAACTTTTTGAAATAAGAACGAATCTAATGGAGCTCATGTACAGAACAATGAGCAACAGTAACAACAGTATTTTAGTAAATCTAAAACCTGAGATGCAAACATTTCTGATGAGACGTGGTTATAAGTACTCAGTTTTCTAATAACGATTAACTGAAACTATATCTAAGATCTTCGTAACTACAGTTTTCATATCAAACGATATTTCAAAGTCAGTAACTAGTAGGTGGAATTTTCATTTTAAGTTAAAAAGCAAGAATCGTAACATCTTATTCTAGTGTTTCACTGTAATAATGGTTTCATTTTGACCTGAGATGAAAATAACACACTGTTGTTAATCTTTATAGTGGTCTTTGACAACCCTCTTTTGGCACATAAGTTGTAGTTTCCTAGTCAGAATCTCTAAAAATAGCAAATTTAAGGTTTAAAATATCCAAATATCATATACAAATAAATCAGTTGTTCTGTAAAATGTATAAGTAAAATAAGAAACTATACACTTAGCACAGTGAAACTTCTCAAATAATACTTTCCTTATTAAGTATATTCAGAAATAAGGGTTAACTCTTTTAATTTTATACATTTAATTACTCTAAGGTATCCATTAACTACATTAATTTCTTCCAACTCTACAACTAAAAATCTATCTGAGACTGCTCTCTGCTTTCTCACTAAAATGAATGTTTCTAAGAATTCTGTGTTATATTTCTTGTTAAACATTTATATTTGGATATAAAGTGTAAGTGTTTTAGTTTCATTGCTGTAGCTTGCATTGTTCTTTTTGTGTGTTTAATAGACTAATGAGGTTTTATTCTCCTGGGCCAAGTGTGTAGGACTGCATGTTGCGTCCTGTTACCACACAGATACACACACACACATATATCGCGATTCACATACTGGAACAGCAAGTGCATTGTAAGAATGATGGTCAAATTATGCCATTCGATTTGCCCAAGAATTGACGGTGAGTGATATTGACTAGATACCTTTCATCTAGTCTACGACTTCAAGATTACACGTGGCTGGCCCGCTAATACCAAGTGGTTAGCTTTTAAGCGAAATTCAAAGACAAACAAACAATACAGGTGACTTTGCGCAAAAATCAACAACGAAACAAACACATACTCCTAACCAACTAAAAAATGTCGTCTCCTAATTATCATAGGTGAATGAATCTTATTACACAATTCAAACTGTTTCGCAAGTCGACGGCTCAAACACTTTTGATAACAATGATATGTAAATGTTTGACAGATGGTCTCTGTCTTATAAAGTTTATTGATGTGAAGCGTCACTTTCTCTTCGTAAATAAGGAGTCAAACATCTTGTTTATCCACTATGTACGTAGGAGCTCTCCTGTCCTCCCAAGTAAGAAAAGGAAGAACGAGGTAATTACGGTTACTGCTGCTGGTTTGTCTGAGTTTTGTCTACCCATTGAACAAACAATCCTCTTGTTATACCATTTTCTAACATAATGTGAAAGCTAACTCTCCACATTTTCCCTCGAAAGGTAGTTTTGTTTTCAGTAACGTGATTGTGAAAATTCATAGATAATTCGTATTCCATTCAACCAGAATGGAATAATTATCAGTCACAAAGACAATTGAAATCCTTATATAGCGAATCGATTAATTTCGAAAGCAACTCAGTGGCACAAACATTAAGTGAAACTGGTTCAAGTACAATTTTGTGAGCCCTAAAAATTATGATTTTTGGACGAGACGCTGACAACAACTATTTATACCACTGGAAAACATTCTAATTCTTTCGAATCGGTGATACAAGGATTGATTAAACGAACAATAGCATCGAAAAGTACGTGTTGCATGGTCAATTAACACAGCTACAATATGATGATAACACATTAATCTTGGGGGGACACAAGAAAAAGTCATTAAGTTTATCTAACACGTTGGTACTGAGAAGAATATAAAATAAGCTTGGTATGTGTAATAATGCATGTTTTTATAGGTATATCATCTGATAGCAAATGGCTGCTGTTAGCATTTGTGGAGAATAAATGGGCTCGAGATAACAAATTTGACCAAAAACTGTACTGTCAAGGGTAAAACTAGAGATAAAAATATACATACGCTAACCACAGGACGGCGGAAACTAACCTGATGCAAAAACCTGTAATGTCAAGTAACAGGTATAAAGTATGAAATGTGATTAATTTTACAGTTCCTTGAATATATAAAAAAAAACCTTATCATTAATGGCTTTTAAAGCTAGAGTTATAAGACAAGAAGGAGTTTTATTGTTAATGCGTTTTTTTAGTTAAGAGTTATAAGGCAAGAAATAGCCTCATCATTAGTGGTTTTTAAAGCTAGAGTTATAAGGAAAGAAAGCATCTTATTGTTAGTGGATTTTATAACTACAGTTATAAAACAATAAAGTATCTTATAGTTAGTGGTTTTTAAAGCTAGAGTCCTGCTGTTAGTGGTTTCTAAGGTTAGAGTTATAAAACAAGAAAGAGTATTATCGTTAGTGGTTTTTAAAGCTAGAGTTATAAAACAAGAAAGAGTATTATCGTTAGTGGTTTTTAAAGCTACAGTTATAAAACAAGAAAGAGTATTATTGTTAGTGGTTTTTAAATCTACAGTTATAAAACAAGAAAGAGTATTATCGTTAGTGGTTTTTAAAGCTAGAGTTATAAAACAAGAAAGAGTATTATCGTTAGTGGTTTTTAAAGCTAGAGTTATAAAACAAGAAAGAGTATTGTCGTTAGTGGTTTTTAAAGGTACAGTTATAAAACAAGAGTCTCATCGTTAGTGGTTTTTAAAGCTACAGTTATAAAACAAGAAATAGTATTATCGTTAGTGGTTTTTAAAGCTAGAGTTATAAAACAAGAAAGAGTATTATCGTTAGTGGTTTTTAAAGCTACAGTTATAAAACAAGAAAGAGTATTATCGTTAGTGGTTTTTAAAGGTACAGTTATAAAACAAGAGTCTCATCGTTAGTGGTTTGTAAAGCTAGAGTTATAAAACAAGAAAGAGTATTATCGTTAGTGGTTTTGAAAGCTAGAGTTATAAAACAAGAGTCTCATCGTTAGTGGTTTTTAAAGCTACAGTTATAAAACAAGAGTCTCATCGTTAGTGGTTTTTAAAGCTACAGTTATAAAACAAGAAAGAGTATTATTGTTAGTGGTTTTTAAAGTTAAAGTTATAAAACAAGAGTCTCATCGTTAGTGGTTTTTAAAGCTACAGTTATAAAACAAGAGTCTCATCGTTAGTGGTTTTTAAAGCTAGAGTTATAAAACAAGAAAGAGTATTATCGTTAGTGGTTTTTAAAGCTAGAGTTACAAAACAAGAAAGAGTATTATCGTTAGTGGTTTTTAAAGCTACAGTTGTAAAACAAGAGTCTCATCGTTAGTGGTTTTTAAAGCTAGAGTTATAAAACAAGAAAGAGTATTATCGTTAGTGATTTTTAAAGCTAAAGTTATAAAACAAGAGTCTCATCGTTAGTGGTTTTTAAAGCTACAGTTATAAAACAAGAGTCTCATCGTTAGTGGTTTTTAAAGCTAGAGTTATAAAACAAGAAAGAGTATTATCGTTAGTGGTTTTTAAAGCTAGAGTTACAAAACAAGAAAGAGTATTATCGTTAGTGGTTTTTAAAGCTACAGTTGTAAAACAAGAGTCTCATCGTTAGTGGTTTTTAAAGCTAGAGTTATAAAACAAGAAAGAGTATTATCGTTAGTGGTTTTTAAAGCTACAGTTATAAAACAAGAGTCTCATCGTTAGTGGTTTTTAAAGCTACAGTTGTAAAACAAGAGTCTCATCGTTAGTGGTTTTTAAAGCTAGAGTTATAAAACAAGAAAGAGTATTATCGTTAGTGGTTTTTAAAGCTAGAGTTATAAAACAAGAGTCTCATCGTTAGTGGTTTTTAAAGCTAGAGTTATAAAACAAGAAAGAGTATTATCGTTAGTGGTTTTTAAAGCTACAGTTATAAAACAAGAGTCTCATCGTTAGTGGTTTTTAAAGCTACAGTTATAAAACAAGAGTCTCATCGTTAGTGGTTTTTAAAGCTAGAGTTATAAAACAAGAGTCTCATCGTTAGTGGTTTTTAAAGCTACAGTTGTAAAACAAGAGTCTCATCGTTAGTGGTTTTTAAAGCTAGAGTTATAAAACAAGAAAGAGTATTATCGTTAGTGGTTTTTAAAGCTAGAGTTATAAAACAAGAGTTTCATCGTTAGTGGTTTTTAAAGCTAGAGTTATAAAACAAGAAAGAGTATTATCGTTAGTGGTTTTTAAAGCTACAGTTATAAAACAAGAGTCTCATCGTTAGTGGTTTTTAAAGCTACAGTTATAAAACAAGAGTCTCATCGTTAGTGGTTTTTAAGGCTAGAGTTATAAGACAAGAAAGAGTCTTATCGTTAATGGTATTTCAATTTAGGCAACCGATATTTGAGAAACCTTTATCAACAAGAATTTTAAGTTACTGATAGTTCTAACTAAGTAATTCACATTAATATTTTCAGTTTGTATCCTGAATCAGGCGTTAGCATTGTATTGTTTGATCATGTCGTTGATTTACAATGTTTCACATTACTAGTCTAAGCTTACACTGTTTTCAGAACACCGAAAATCTTATCATTTAATTAACACATATATACACGTGTGGATTGTGTAATTTCTCAAATTATATGCTTATTTATTGTTTTGGACATTCGATCCAAAGGAATATTTGTACTAGCTGTTCCTAATTTTGAACTGATAGATTAGGGAGAAAGCAGCCAGTCATCAACAACCTCCCCTATGCGTTGGGCTACTGTCCCCAGTAGCACAGCAGTACATCTGAAGTCTTAAAACACTAAAAACCGTGTTTTTATACCCCTGGTAGGTAGAGCACAAGTAACCCATTGTGTAGCTTTTCTTTAATTTCACATAAATAAAAAAACCTGAGCTACTACTGTAATCGAAAAGAGGGATTTTAACGTCACTCTTATAACGCACTTACGTGTTCTCTATTTTACTGCTAAGCTCTAACTTTTTTGATCAAGCACAATTTAGTTCTAATTTAAAAGGACAGATACACTGTTCGTACAAATGAAATATGGAAAAATAATAATAGCGAAAAACACATTTTAAATAAATTTCCGTGCTGGGAGAAATATTTCTACATGTAACAAGGAGTAGCATCATACTCTTAATGTACAAAACATACTGGTTAGTGTTTCCTCAAGATCAATATTTAATTTGTAACATTCTGGTAAATAATACGGCATTGCTGTCGCTGTCATGCTTGGCCCAAGTGTATACTATATAAGAATTAAAATTCAAAAGTAAAATAGTTTAATATTTGCTCTATATTTGCAGTAAACAAGTTTGTTATCGAAATAGCGCGTGATGTGAAGAAAAAGCATTTTAAATAGTTAACGAGGTGAGACAATCTAAATGTGTTTGTTTGGTTATGTTTTTTTTATTTTTCGCAAAGCTACACCAGGGCTATCTGCGCTAGCCGTCCCTAATTTAGCAATGTAAGACTAGAAGAAAGGCAACTAGTCATCTCTACCAACCAACAAAATTTCGGCTACTCTTTTACCAACGAATAGTGGGATCGAGCGTCACATTATAACGTCCCCAGCGCTGAAAGGGCAAACATGCTTAGTGTGACAGGGATTCGAACCCGCGAATTTCATATTATAAGTTGAACGCCCTAACCACCTGGCCATGCCGGGCCCTCTGAATGTGAAGAACAGAACATACACACACAAAAAAAAACACCTATTCTTCCAAAAACATTTTTGTGAAATATACTAGACAGAAGATTTCAATATAAACAAAACAAACTGCTAAACGTACAAACAAAATAGTCTACATAAATATAACTTTCAACTTACAACGCGATAAAATCCAAAATTTGACATAATAGCTCAAAATGTGGTCACAGCTGTGTGTATCATTTGTTAATTTAGTAAAACTAAAAATAACACAAAATAAATAGAAAATAAAGAAGGCCACGGACGTTCGTATTATTTAAGTCTCACATCAGGATTTTCTGTCTTGTCTTTAGATGTAGTTCATTTCCATTGTACAAATGTCTCCCTTGTTCGGAACAATGATTTTTCTTGTTACTGGTCGTTCCAAAAAACAAACAAACGAATTTTATTGATCGTGGGAAGGTAAACACTAAGCTAAAACAGGAAGAAGACGGTGAATTCTTACGTAAAAACAGTAGCTCTTCCTAAAAACTGGATAAAAACCAAATAAGCATCAAATGATAAAAATACCAATAGATATTCCAGTTTTCGTCTATACCCCCCAGTGGCACAATACTAGAAACCGGGATTTGATACCTTGTGCTTAACTTTAGACAAACAAAGCTTTATTCCAAGGCTGTACACCAACCAGCACCTTTAAAGTATAACAAATCAGAAAAGAAAATTGGTACCCAGGGGATTTGTCAACAAAAAAAAAATTTAAAACATCATGTTTCTTAACATGGTTAACAACAAAATAAAATTTTAAAACAGCATGTTTCTTAACATGGTTACCAATAAAATAAAATTTTAAAACATCGTGTTTCTTAGCATGGTTACCAACAAAATAAAATTTTAAAACATCGTGTTTCTTAACATGGTTAACAACAAAATAAAATTTTAAAACATCGTGTTTCTTAACATGGTTACCAACAAAATAAGACCCGGCATGGCCAAACGTGTTAAGGCGTGCGACTCGTAATATGAGGGTCGCTGGTTCGCACCCCCGTCGCGCCAAATATGCTCGCCCTTTCAGCTGTGGGGGCGTTATAATGTGACGGTCAATCCCACTATTCGTTGGTACAAGAGTAGCCCAAGAGTTGGCGGTGGGTGATGATGACTAGCTGCCTTCCCTCTAATCTTAAACTGCTAAATCAGGAACGGCTAGCACATATAGCCCTCGTGTAGCTTTGCGAGCGAAATTCAAAACAAAAATAATCAAACATCCAACACTTTGACGTGTGAAAATCGTCGATATATTAAAATAAAACCAAGCTCTCTTGTTGTTCTGTGTTTCAGGACTGCTTTACCGCTTATATATTTTGTCCCAAGTTTAAATACCATCTAGCAATAAAACAGTAAAAATACAACCTTACGATGAAGCATAATTTTTAAATTATTCAGGAGCTTGTTAAATCATATTACGTTCAGTAGATGGCAACAGCTGCTTCACTAAATAATAAGAACGTTTACAGATATTTTTTGTTTGGTAACTAATACACAGCAACACAAGAAGGTATCTGTGATCACAAGTATAGAAACCCAGTTTTTAGCTATGTAAGCTACCAGACTTACCACTAAGCCAGTAAGGGAGTGCGGGTTATAGATAACTGTGTACTGATCTTTTAAGGATATTACTAATTCCGGATTAAATATTCGTTTACATGTATATTTTCACAACTACTTCATCCTAAAATTCACGCAGCTTGGAAATACTTTAACTTGCAGATTTTCTGTGTGTGTACACTAAGTAATTCAACAACAGATTCGTTTATCTGACATCTCAGATTAAATATATTAAAATTGTATTTAAGTACTTATTTAGGATTTGTTTGTTTTGGAATTTCGCACAAAGCTACTCGAGGGCTATCTGTGCTAGCCGTCTCTAATTTAGCAGTGTAAGACTAGAGGGAAGACAGCTAGTCATCACCACCCATCGCCAACTCTTGGGCTACTCTTTAACCAATTAATAGTGGGATTGACCGTCACATTATAACGCCCCCAGGGCTGAAATGGCGAGCATGTTTAGAGCGACCAGGATGCGGACCCGCGCCCCTCAGATTACGAGTCGCACGCCTTAACACGCTTGGCCATGCCGGGCCATTTATTTATGAAATTTGAATGTGATTTCATCTTATTTTTCAGTGTGAAATGCCCTAAAAAGCACGTGTTTTTTTTTTTGTTATTGGTTTTTAGACAACTTCGAAGCTAGCTGAAATCTTTTTCCCACCTTTGGACAATTCAACTAGTACTAGTAACAGTTTTCAATATTATATTCATATCTACACAAATATATACAGTTTACTGTAAGTATTGAAATGAATTATTATTATAACTAAAGTTTATTTTGGAATAAAATAAATTAGTAATTTTCCATTCAAACTGTTCAGATAGATTAAATGAAATGCATGTATTAATTTCTGTGTTATAAAACCGAACGAGGTAAGTCCGTGGGTTAATTATGAATTTATTATTATTATTGTGAATTATAATTATAAACAATGTTACACTTCATTGCGTGTATATTGTGTTGTATTGTAGTTGTGCTATTAGCATAAAATAAAAACCAATCGTAGCCTTAACTTTTGCAACGTGTAAGTTTATTTGGATTGTATTTTTAATTGCCTTTTTGGTGAATAAGAGGGTTTGGTTTGTTTTGAATTTCGCGCAAAGCTAGTCGAGGGCTATCTGCGCTAGGCGTCCCTAATTTAGCAGTGTAAGACTAGAGGGAAGGCAGCTAGTCATCACCGCCCACTGCCAGCTCTTGGGCTACTCTTTTACCAACGAATAATGGGATTGACAGTCACATTATAACACCCCCACGGTTGAAAGTGCGAGCATGTTTGGTGTGACGAGGATTCAAACTTACGACCATCAGATTACGAATCGAATGCCTTAACCACCTGGCCATGCCAGGCCAAATAAGAGGAAGAGATACGATTTTCCCTGCTATAACCGTTTAATTATAATAGTTAAACTTTCTGATTCGTTGTTTTATTACAGCCATAGTATCACTTCGTTAATACGAATAACGAAAAGTGAGTGATAAGGATTTTACAATACTCATTAGTTAACTAAACTGTACTTTTTATTCAACTTAGGGACATGATAATACGTAAAACAAAAACGAATAACAAATAGTTACACAATTTACTTTGAAAAATGTTAAGAATATGTACTGGATTACAAATAATTCTGGACACAGTGAGATAAAGTAATTACAAAAGGCAATTCAAATTTTGTGACAGTTACGCATCAAGTGTAGGGGCCTCTGACCTGACCATTTAGCTCATCGTGAGAACGAACAAACAATAAACCTAATCAAAGTAAAAGTGCATCCAATAATATCCTATTCATTCTATCCTCATGACTGTTCAGTTTGTACTGGAGTCTAACAACTGAGAACATGTTTCTTAACTGTAAAGTTTCTATAGAATTAAGCACAAAGCTACAAAATGTACTCTGCCCGCCAAAGGTATAGAAAGTCGGTTTCTAGCGTTGTACATCGGCAGACACACAGCTGTGCCACCGAGAGCCTAAGTGTAATGAATAACATTTCTGTTATTAATAGTTACCTTCTGAGTTTAAGTCACATAACAACTTAAAACAAACCTAGTAAAAAGACAAACATATGACAGTAACTGTTGAAAGATTAGAGCGAGTTAATAGTAATGGGTTTGATATTTCGTGAAGGTTAAATCCATAACAAACTTATATAAACATAGCAGAGTTTTTTTGTTGTTTTTAGTAACCAATGTCAGAAAGATTTTTTTAAAAACTGAAACGCTGAATAAATGAAAAGCAACCAGCTATTCTCAGTTACCAAGAAACAGTCACTGACTGTACATATTAGGTTTATTTCAACGATAGAAAATATGTTTTAACTACAAGAATTTTTCAGGATAGCAACTTCTCACAAGTATGATCTAGAGTTCCTTTCCCGCTCAGTTTCACTTTTTTTTTCAAAAAAATATCTTTATTAAACAGGTTTTACACGTCAAATCGATAGACAAAAGGTTAAGGTACCCACTCTTGTGAGTTTACCTTGTAGTAACTTAATAATAATTTTTAGAGAATGCTGTATTTTGGTACTAACCTACAGAAGCCACCTGTCACCGTTCCTAACTTTGAACTACTGACTAAAAGGAAGACAGGCAGACTATTAGATACACCTAAAAAACACGGTGAACGTACTGTTATCCACTTCTAAGAACCATCCGAGGGGTGATATACAGAGATATTTAATTTATTGCATAAAGTTTCATTATGAACAATATATATACATGTATTAAGCCTATCTTGCCATTATTAAAAGTGGACACACTGCTGTTCGGATTTGTCAAAACACTTTGGATTTTATTTGTTCATTTAATAACAAAACTATATAATGGGCTACCTACGCTGTGCCCGTAGCACAGCTTGAACCATGGATCTGATCGTTATAAGCTAAGCCATCCGGGTGAGGAAAAGTAGCCAGCTTTTATTTAGGAACCACTCCCGACGTTTCATTCGCCACGTGAAAAACTCAATGATAGGATTGTTTTTTTGTTTCTGAATTTCCCGCAAAATTACACAAGGGCTATCTGCGCTAGCCGTCCCTAATTTAGCAGTGTAAGAACTATATATGTATAGATGTCCCCAATTTCGAAATCAATCACTAGAGGTAAGACAGCTAGTCAACGGCACCTATCGCCAATATTCTCTGTTATCAATGAATAGTGATATTGGCCGTTACAATATAACGCCCCCACTTGAAAGGGAGAGCATGTCAAAACACACCAATAAATCACAAAAAGTCATAAATATTTGGTAATAACCAACATTAGGTTTAGGATCGCAATCCTATTATTCAGAACCGACATATGCTTTACAAAACCAACCAAATTTTTATAACAATATATAGACTATATAGTGGCAGTTCTCTATCTAAAAGTGTTTATAACTTCCTTAATAACACCACGGAATCTACAATTACAGTTTCTTATCATCACCGGTCTATTTTCAAGAATTCTATCAATATGAAATTACATAAGGGGTTCCAACCCCACCCTCTCATGATCTTCCGTGCTTCATTGTGTATCACTCCGTCAAGTTTGGTATTGACTGATCAAGAAATCAGAACTCACCGCCAACTCTTGGGCTACTCTTTTACCAACGACTAGTGGGATTGAGCGTAACATTATAACGCCCTCACGTCTGAAAGGGCAAGTATGTTTGGTGTGACGGGGATTCGAACCCGCGACCCTCACATTACGAGTCAAACGCCTTAACCCATCTGGCCATGCCGGGCCCTGATAGGATTGATAGAGTCAGAAGGTTCACTTAAGCCTTAACAGGCACGAAAATACTATAGTTATATCCTCATCCAACTGAGCTCTTTGATATAAAATCGTAAAATAATTTATTTTTCATAAATATTCTTAATAAAACGTTTTATTTCAAACATCATATCACACCTGAAAGAAATGCTTTTAAAAAGTAAAATTTCCACACACACACAAAATGTAATCCATTTTAAAAGTTTTGCAAAAAATATAAAAAAGCAAGAAAGGCGCGCATTGAATACATAGATCGAATACACGAGAAATATAGTTTTGCACACATAAATGTACTATATGATGTTTTTAACAAAAAACAAACAGCATCGTATGTTTTCTAAATATTCCAAAATACGTTTCTGTTGTTGTTGTTTTTTCTGCGGGTGTTTTAAATGTTTGTAGCGTTTGGATGTACGAACGGGACTCAAACATGATATTCCTTTTATATTTATGCATTTATGATAGTTCTTATATATATTTTTTCCATTTGTTGTAAAATAGACTTGAGTAATCGTTGAAAATCTTTTCAAGAAACATAACAAAGGGATTAAAAGTCCAACAGGTGAATAACATTTACTCACCTTAATATAAGGGTGTTTTCATTTTTTTTTTAGAAAATTGTCTAACTACAGTGTTTGTTGTATTGATTGTAATCACTTAACGTTATAAGAAGTTTTACTGCAACCTTAACACATACAGAATCACTAAACAGAAGTGTTAATTAACATCATACTCAAATAAAAAATATACCAAATATATCAGCCTGTCGTCACCCAACAGAAGTATTGGATACGTTACTGCGCTATTTTATGGGCAGAAAGTTATTTTTATACAAGTATATGACTCAAACAGTTCAATTTGTTTACATTAGATGGCGCCATTTGATTTTTGTTCTCGTGAAGAAATCAGAAATATATCCAGACTAGTCGGAGGTATTATTTCCACGCATCCTGAACATGAGTTTCAGTACAGAACTTTTTTTTTTTTGGTGTATGTGTGCTTGCACGTCATCTAAGTAAGCCAAGGGCAACGATGAGAACAAGGCAGGTTTCCAGAGGCCCAAGGACTAGCAAAGTAATGAACTATAGTATCAAGTACCACTGACTGGGTGATTCTCATTGGCAGGATTCCCTTAAAACCAGCAGAAAAACGAAATAAAAGGAAACATTCTTTTGTTCATGTACATTTTAAGTATGTTGCATTGTACTATGTAATTGTGAAATTCAACAATCTTTTTTTTTTCCTCTAAATTTTAATTTTGATCGTAATTTAATTATTGGGGAGCATGATAAGCATATATTATTATATTGTTAAATATTATTAATTTAAATTTCTTTTAATATTTAAGTGAAAAAATTATGATAAACTATGACATCTTCAGTTTTTTATTTTGTAAGTGATATTTTGTGTTTTCTTTCAGTATCTCTTAAGATTAAAAAGCCAAAAAAATTCTATTATTATTATCATTTAAGCTTTATGTTCTCTAACAATATGAACCCACGACCCTCAGATTACGAGTCGAATGCTTTAATCTACCTGGCCATGCCGGGCCATGAATTTTGGAAGCACTTTTTTACACGCTGTCTTGAATATCTTGCTGAGAAACTTATTAATTAGTCACTGCGTTATTTCCTTATATAAATTAAGGTTAAATAAAGGTCAAATGTGAAGGATAGGTTTGAAAATAACAGCCCCAAAGAGTATTTGGGTGTATATCATAAAGTTTCAGTGACGCCAAATTTAAAACTCCAAAGTATTTTGATCCGGGTCACTTTTGTTGTTCTCAGCTGTGTGTGTGCTTTTCTTACAACAAAGCCACATCGAGTTATCTGCTGAGCCCATCGAGGGGAATCGAACACCTAATTTTAGTGTTGTAATTCTGTGGACTTACCGTTGTACTAACGGGGGGAGACTTCTCAGCTGCAAAGCTTTCGTTAGAAAAGTAAAATGAAAACACAGTAAAGAAAACTACGTCAATTTATTTCAAATTACGTATTATTCCACCCAACCCCTTGGATCTGGAGTTACCAACTTGTTCACTGTTTTTCCATTAGTCCAAGCAAGCACGATATTTGTCTGTTTCATAATTGCATATAAATCTGCTGAAGAACTATATATGTATAGATGTCCCTAATTTCGAAATAATTCACTAGAGGTAAGACAGCTAGTCAACGGCACCTATCGCCAATATTCTCTGTTATCAATGAATAGTGATATTGGCCGTTACATTATAACGCCCCCCCCCCGTTGAAATGGTGAGCATGTCAAAACACACCAATAAATCACAGAAATAAACCACATTATATTTAGGATCGCAATCCTATTATTCAGAACCGACATATGCTTTACAGAACCGACGAATTTTTTTATAACAATATATAGACTATATAGTGGCAGTTCTCTATCTAAAAATGTTTATAACTTTCTTTATAGTAACACCACGGAATCTACAATAACAGTTTCTTATCATCACCGATCTCCCGCTGGTACAGCGGTAAGTCTACGGATTTTCAACACTAAAACCAGGGGTTCGATTCCCCTAAGTAGACTCAGCAAATAGCCCAATGTGACTGTGCTATAAGGAAACATACACATTGTTATCACCGAAATGCACTCGGTACAGCCATATCACGCATCATTATTTACGCTAATTGCTTAAACTAATATCTTGTGGCGCTAAATGCTCTTTAATTAAAATAATTTCATAAAATTTAGAAAACGCGTGCTCAAAAGTTGGCAAAGAATAATAACCGTCTCTCCTGCATGATTCTTTTGAAAACTTGAGCTAGAAACTGCTAATTCATTCTATAGTTTAGCTTCTCTAAATCAGCCGTTTTTAATCCAAATGTCAAAAAAAAAAAACTAAAAACGGTCCACTGTTACAGGTGAAGCTGTCTTCAAACGTTCAGACTAATAGCTCACGAGTGTTTTGTGTAAACATGCACAAAAGCTTTGGTAAAAATTAAGCGGTTTTTGATGAATAGATTTGTACACGTGGCCTATAATTAGACCAAAGTTGACAACTAATTATAAGCTGTAAAATCTATCATTGTACCAAGTTTGAAACAGATCTATAAAAGTTTGTTTTTATATTCATACATAAAATAAAATATCCGTATTTTCGGTTCGATAAACAAAAAAGAAGCGATTCAATCAGATTTGGATATTTTATATATATTATTTATTTGATTAAGGGTCCAGTACAACACATTCACTGAAAATATGTAAAAGTCTGAATTACCACAGTCCGGACTATAGAAAGTGGTATGTCTGTATTTACAACGCTATAAACCAGTTTCCAATACCAGTGTTAAGATGAGCAGAGATAGCCCATTGCGTAACCTAGCACTTAGCTACAAAGAAAGTTATGCAAGGTGTTTTGACTGCACGACACACTACTGTGTGTTTTGATCTTTAAGAAATTCTACAACTTTATAACACTGTTAGGGATATATACTACGAAACTATAGAACTTGTGATATTAAAACAATGCAATGCGCGTATGAAAATGCACACACAGTAGAGACAAGGGCAACAATTTTCTTTCCCATGAACTCACTAATCCTCAATCTTTCACAATGAAAAGTGAATTCAATTCATGTTTGTCCTAATAACTACAAGAACAGACCTATTTGTTACATTAGTATATGTACATAGATATATAATTTGTGATCTCTTACTCTTCATGTCCTGTCAAATTAACAAGAAATGCATATATTGTTGGATATCTTCCACTTAATTCTTGGTACGAACCTTGACCAAATTGAGCTTATACAAGTTATTTAATTCATTTTTTACAAAGTTAACAGAGAATTAACCATCTCGGACCACACACACATACTATTAACAGAGAAAAACACGAATTTCTGAATCACAACCATTTTTTTTTAGGGACTACTTACAACATAAAATATTTATACCTGCTTAATATTCTTTCTCGAATACTTTGTGACAATTACATTTATTTGTATTACAATTTCTTAAAGATTAGGTCAACTACTTTCATTTTTAAAACATGGTTTTACGTTCAAAGTTCAATTCTTTCCTTAGTAAACCAATAAAAACTAAGGATTAAAAAGCTTACACACTATTACAGAAAACATTCCATGGTTGTCAAAACACTGTAAGTTTTGTCTATTTATGTAAAACTTCCTTCTAGCCACATAATCATATGTTACACCGAGCTACACTGGGTCTTATCAAAAACTAGTTGGAATACTTGTCCTTTGGACTGATGAAATAAAAACTCCTTTGTAGTGAAGAAAAGAAAAATTTGCTTCTATTTTTTCTTTATATAATATTAATGAAAATACATAGAGGTGCCAATGCTGAAAATAATGACATACTATTTTCAAGAATTCTATCAATATGAAATTAGATAAAGCCTTCCAACCCCACCCTCTCATGATCTTCCTTGCTTCATCGCGTATCACTCCGTCAAGTTTGGTATTGACTGATCAAGAAATGTGGAAACATATGAGGAACATATACGCACCCATATTAACGTTTATTTATATGGATTAAACATTCGTCTCGATTAAAGATATCGGTTTGTTTGTTTCCGGTGTTCGCCTAAAGCTACACAGAATTACTTGTACTGCCTTGCACTTATTTTTAACAAGTCGACTAAAAGGGAAACAGCAACTACCGCCAACTCTCATATTATTCTATTCGTATAATTGAGTTCGATCCATGGCCAAAAGTGCGAAAAACAATTTAGTGCTAATGGGAGGCAAATCATGGATGACTACCACTATTCACGGTCCGGCACGTTAACCACTGAGTCGTGCACTCTCTTTAAGCACAACAAGAGAAAGATATTGGTTGTCAGACTTAAAAACAAAAAGACATTCAAGAAAAGCAGTAATAATAATAATAGTTTATAAAATGTCTAATCATATGGCAACATTGAGATGAAAGTGGAATACACATCCTTGAGGAAGCTTTCACCTCAGTAGTAAGTCTGAAGGCTCATAACGCTAAAACACCAGGTTTCGACATGTATCGTGGGTACAGCACAAATAGCTTATTGTGTAGCTTTGTGCTTAATTCCAAAATAACAAACCTTAAAGAAAATAACAAACAATATGAGAGATTTAAAAGTAATATTCAAACATGAACAGAAATCAAACTTTAGCAGCAGAAAAAAAAAGTTTTAAAAGGGAATAGGTCACGTGGAGAAAATTATCATAATTTATATTTGTATGTTTAAATCAATTCTGAGTTTCAAAACAGAAAACCAAAAGACTGGAAATAAGAGTAACAAAGTAATTTACATGAAAGTTGTATATAAAAACTGACCTAGGTTTCAAAAGTAAATAAAAATTGGAAAAACGATTAAGATACTAAGGTAGTCATTTGATTATAATATAACAAAGGAAATTCCAGTTTTCTAATGAGCGTTTAAATTCAGTATAAAATATTAAGCCATTTGTCAAACTCCCATATTGATAACTGGTTCGTATTTTTAAGAGCAAAGCTGTATTGTGAGCGAGCTGAGAAGGAACTAAACCACAGATGTTAGCATTATGAGCCTTCAAGTTAGTTTATCATTGTGCCACCAGGTGACAATGATTGTTGAAACATTTCAGATGTTCATCTTTAGGTATAAAAACAAATAGAATCAAGAGTATTTTAAATTATATCATTCAATGAAGACGCAATCGGAGATCTTCAAGAAATAAATTTCTTATAAAGTTGGAATTATTCGTTGTTGTTTTTGTACCCAATTAAAACTATTCCTAAAGATATTTGAAATTGAAGACGTTTTTTGTTTTGTTTTTTTCGGACTCAGTTTCATTTTAACTTTACTTCTCTTCATGGTAAATTTTACAGATGAGATTGAACTTTATCGTGATAGTGACATTTCAAAAACTCATTTTACAACTTAAACCATTTATTTAGCCACTGAAAACAAAAATAGTTTAATTATTTTGAAGAATAAATATTTTAGAGACTATTTTAAAACGTATAATTTTATAACTCCATTGCATATAAAATATATATATATATATTCTCTTGAAAATACACTACACTCTACAGTCAGAATAAATAGTTTATTTAGCCAGAGAAGAACTACTTTACAAGCAAGTAAGCAAAACTACAGCTTCCGAAAAAAAACCTGTAATAAATTAACACCATTAAATGCCCGGGTCGCGGATTCGAATTCCTGTCGTACCAGACATGCTTGCCCTTTCAGCCGTGGAGGCGTTATAAAATGTTATGATCAATCCCACTATTCGTTGGTAGAAGAGTAGCCCAAGACATGGCGGTGGGTGGTGATGATTAGCTGCTTTTCCTCTAGTCTTACACTACTAAATTAGGGACGGCTAGCGCAGATAGCTCTCGTGTAGCTTTGCGCGAGATTAAAAAAACAACAACATTAAAGATAATAATACAGAGAGAATAAATAATAATCATAAAAACTCTGATAACCAAAAACATCCGTTAAATCCAATAAAAATATATGTTTGTTTATTTATATCATAAAAACAAACAATAAATCATAAATAAAAAGTAAAAATAAGAAAAGTTAACGGTCTCTCGGTAGCTCTGCGATAAATCAAGAGGTTTATAACCCTAAAATTGGGTTTCGATACCCGCAATGAACAAAACACAATGACCTATTTTGTAGCTTTGCACTTAACAAAAGATAGACGAAGTTGTTTGAATGCCATAAAAACAAATAAACATAGTCTCGAATAACATGTGTTCCACCACACTCAAACAAAATCATATTCCACGGTTTCTCTTTTAATATTCTTTCCGCTTACTGGGTTAATTAAGACTTAATGACTTAAAATCTGCTAAACTGTGAACCTTATGGTCATGGTTCGCATCCCGTTGTCTTAAAACTGTGCTTTACACATTTAATTTGCCCCTTTATGGGACAGCAGTAAGTTTACCTACTTAAAATGCTAAAGAGTGTGACTCGATTCCACATAGTTCATGTGGCGTTGCTTTAAAACCGAAAAATCATTTAATGTTATCAGTTTTCGTTTTTTTTTATGAATCATTTACTGTGTGCTTATTCTTCAAAACTTGCGTTTTCCCTTTCAACACTTTTTTCCAATGTTATTTAACAGTTAGAATTACTATTAACTAGACAAAACAATGTGAAAACAAAACCAAGACAAATGTAATCCTATAACGCCTACTATGTGCGTACCTTTAGACTGAACCGGTTTAGTCAGTGCATGTGCCCAAAACTTCAGCCATAATCTAGTCCTATTTAATCATCATTGTTAGCTGATTACCTGTTTAACTGACACAAATGTTTAAAAGTGTTCACGTGGACCTAAGTTAGTATAAAAATATAACTTTAGTACACACATTTCGCCACCAAAAGACGATCGTCAATAAACATCGATCGATGACCATCCCATAATATCTAGCGCTTGTTTACATTGGGGACTGGAAAATATGGTGAAACACCGTTTATTTGTTTTATGAAGCACACAATGGGCTGTTTGTACTGTGTGTGCTCACCAAAATCTTTAAACTAAATTTTTAGTGTTATAAACTTGCAAAATTACAGCTGAGCCCCCAGGGTGCATGTGAAACAAAAAAAAAAACACACTTTAATTAATCGATCTGACACTTCATGTCTTACAACAAACAAAATGGTGTTAAAAATTGGTATTAATCAAGTTAGAGATGAAGTGTTAGAGCGATTAATTAAAGTTTATAATTAATGTAATTAATTAAAGTTTATAAGTTTATTTTAGCCTTTTTCTTTATCCGAACTAATTCCTTCGGATAAAACGAAATAACTACCAAATAAAACATTTTTGAGCGACACCATTATAAGGCTTTGATTTTTTACTCAATAAGTAAAATCACGTAACAATTTACTAAGTAGTAAAATTTCAGTCATAATTTATTTCATGTTTGATTTGCGTTGGCAAACATAAATGTCTTCCTTGATAATACAGGAAAATTCCTGGTTTAGGTTTGGTTTGAATTTCGCGTAAAGCTACACGAGGCCTATCTGCGCTATCCGTCCCTTATTTAGCAGTGTAAGACTAGAGGGAAAGCAGCTAGTTATCATCACCCACCGCCAACTCTTGGGCTATCCTTTTACCAACGAATAGTGGGATTGACTGTCACATTATAACGCCCCACGGCTGAAAGGGCGAGGATGTTTGGTGTGTCGTGGATTCGAACCCGCGACCCTCGAATTACGAGTTGAGTGCCTTAACACCTGGCCATGCCGGGCCTCCTGCATTAGGCAACTCAGCAGCAATTATGCTAATAACGAGTGCCATTAATTAACTAGAAGTTCGTTATGAAATACTCCCGCTAGTACAGCGGTAAGTCTACGAATTTACAACGCTAAAATCATGAGTTCGATTACCCTCGGTGGGCTCAGCAGATAGCCCGATGTGACTTTGCCATAAGAAAACACACACACATACTCGTTATAAAATAGGACTTTTTTCCGTTTATTAAATTACTTTTCAAATTAAAGAGAGTATAAACTACGGATTACATAGATTAAATTAATCACATATACGTAAAAAAGTGAATAAATTCCATCAGACAGACATACTAAGGTAAAATACATTTCCTAAGATTGTATGATAGAGCAAACGAATTGTAATATAAATCGGTAGATCTAAGCCTAAAAATATACCTTCGAAATGTACAAGGTGGCCCGAAAGTCCCTACCCATCCATATATCTTATGTATCCAGTGTATCTGGCTGCTGTCCCTCATTCTCGCTGCATAATATTATGCGACGCTATGTTCTGTGGGACATTTTCCTCAATATTGCAGAGATTATTGTTCCAAATGCCGCGGTAACAGCTGCCTTCAACTCATCATTAGAATTATAACGTTGTTTAGATAACATATGGATGGGTAGGGACTTACGGGCCGCCCTGTATTTCCACACTAAAAAAAAACGATATGTACACTTTGATATATTTTATACACATAGATTAAATTAATTACATACACTGAAGAAAAATGAATAGATTCCTCCAGACAAGAGTATTAGGAAAAATAATTTTCCTAAAATTAAAACAGAGAGAAAATGGATTGTAATATAATCGGTAGAACTAAGCCTAAAAAAAGGATATAAAAAACTAACCTTCGAAACTTATTCCCACAACCAAAAACACGATAAGTACACTTTGATAATTCTGTAATCATTTTGGCAATTATTGAAAAAAAGAGAGAGATAAAAAGGACAAATAAGAAAAAAAAAAGCGTGACATTTTGTAACAGCCTACTTTTCCTACAAACCATGAAATCAGAATGTCGTGATCGCGAAGCTAGGTCAAGAGATTGCAAAGATTCCGTCCATCCCGTAACTCACGTTCTCGCGTAGGTTATAACAAGCAATGAAGCTGTGACAATTTTGTTTAACCGGAAATTATATTTTATGCAAATTTTTTGTCAAAATACTAAAGCAACGTGAGAATAATTTTCCTAATCGTTAAAATCAAACAAAAAACAGATTATGTAGATTATGTAATTTCAATCCATTGGTTTTTAAGTGTCTTGTTTTCAGTACAAATTATTCACGTCCACAAATACTTGTTATATAGAACTGAATTACAGATCAGTCACATACGTCTATTTAATACCAGGCCTCATCAGCATTGGGTAAGGCAGATATACAGCGGTTGACATATTGTTACATTCTTTTTTACTTTTACTCGTGAAGTTTTATAATCTATAAGATCTGTTACTATATTGCTAATTTAACAATATATATATATATGACAAGATAAATTATGGGTTAAAAAATTAAGTGGCATATATTTTCTCAAATGGCTTAATTATAGCTAAATTATTAATGAAAGAAAGTCTTTGTTGCCTGAACCAAATTCTTTACATAACAAACTATACGGACATGGAAGAGTCCTGCAACATCCCCTGACACGTCTCTTAACTTATAAGTGTCTGTACCCGTAGTGTGGTTCAAATTATATCGTAAATTACTGAGTTTATTTCCACATTAACAAAAAATAATTCTACTCAAAGTGGCTAAAACATTTCTGCAATGTCCTTGTATACCCTGTACGATTAAAAGGATAGAGCATCAACTCATCAGGTTATTTTCTAGCTAACCTGTCGTGTTTAGCTTGCAAAATAAAAAATGAAATTCAGCAAAGAAGATATACCTGTTTGATGTACCTATGCGATGAGACCCGGAGAAAAACTGGAAAGCTTTCTCACAATACTTTCCCATTTAACTCCTTCGTTTCGTGAAATATTTCAAACGTATGCTCATAGAAGTCACGAGAATCTTGAAACGTTTTTTGACTGTTAGTAAATTTCATTGCTTTCAGAGAATGTTTTTGAAAAGACTGACTCTCTCTCAGTTTTATAAATATATACGTAGTACAACACATGAATAGAACTGTCCTATGTCCAATGAACAAATTAAATTAACTTCTTTTTTTGGAAGGTAATGACTTAAAATAATAAGTTGACAGAGATGGTAGATGTGCGACTGAAATGATCATTCTTATCCTTCAGATTAATAATGGTAATAAAGTATAATGTAACCAAAGCTGCGATCGATTACCAACATCTCATCTTAATAATCGATTATATCCATAGCGTCATTCTACAAATCAATATAAGTAAATAAGTACACACGTAACTAAGGAATGGCGTTACAATTACAGCAACCTTCCACAAATAACACACGGTCACCATTCAAGCGTGTATACTACAAAAGTATAATACCAAAAAATATTTTTATGTCATGTTATAAGGAGATACAAAGTCACGTAAACTATAAAATGGTTTTGTTGAAAACTTACACAAACCTGATGTTATATCACAGCAGAAATTATTTTCCCCAAACATAGAATTGTGTGAACTACACCGTATAACACAACTGTTCGAGCTCTTTATTTAAATTGTATTTGATTTTACTATATGTTGTGCTTTTTCACACCCAAATGGCCCAACAGCGGATCTGAAGGATTATAGCGCTAAAAATCAGCTTTTGTTACTCGTTGTTGGTAGAACACAAATAGCCCATTATTAATCTTTAGCTTAAAAACAACAAAAAGCAAAAACTACTAGAATATTTTATCAGTTTTTTTTTTAAATTTGTGTTCATTTATTTAACTCTGATTGTTGTTTTGTTTTTTTATCTGTACTTCACCTTCATTTCGTAGAGACTGTTGTTATACAGCTCGAACGAAAATTGTTCATCAAATATTCCTAACAGGACCGCGTTAAGATTATTGCTAATTCTCGTTCATTGATGCTCATTTAACAACTTTTAGGTATGTAATGACATAACAAAGTATTATAGGTCTGTTAACATTATGTGCATCAGATATAACTTTCATTAGAGGATACATTATAAATTCTGAGGGCCCGGCATGGCCAAGCGTGTTAAGGCGTTCAACTTATAATCTGAAAGTCGCGGGTTCAAATCCCTGTCACACTAAATATGTTTACCCTTTCAGCCGTGAGGGTTTTATAATGTGACGGTCAATCCCACCATTCGTTGATAAAAGAGTAGCCCACGAGTTGGCGGTGGGTGGTGATGACTAGTTGCCTTTCCTCTAGTCTTACACTGCTAAATTAGGGACGGCTAGCGCAGATAGCCCTCGAGTATCTTTGAGCGAAATTAAAAAACAAACAAAAATTCTGAATGTTTCGAATTTAATAAAATCATTGTCATGTATAAGGTAGAAAATACACTCTTACTTTAAAGATGTCATTTTACCATATATACACAGACACTAAAAACGGGTTTATTGGAATGTAAGCAAATTATTATTATTGTTAGACTATTACTAACACAGTCCTACCAGGGGTATATTTTTATACGAGACAGTTAGCGGTTCATTTTTTATTTTTAACATCGTTACTATTTGGTTTTTGATTTTGAAGTTGTAATAGGAAAAATAAAACTCTCAAATCTTCTGACTGATATAAATATATCTACGGTATAAGCTTAATACGTTTTATATAAAATTTAATTAAAATGTAAATAAATTTCAAACTCACGTAACCGAGAAAAAATCATTTAATAAAGCGATCAAAGTGTTTTGCTCAGATTTAGTTTTTATGTAGTTTTTATTACATTCGATCAGAATTATAATATATAAAATCCAATTTGTTCTATACGTACGTATATATTATACCTATTTTTCTTTACCTGGTTATTCGTTTACTGGAATGTTTTCATTCCATCATGTTTCAAATTTTCCTTCCATTGAACAACGAAACAAATATTAAATAAGAATCATATTTTAATAGTCCTTATTTCCTAATCAATACTTTACAAAAATCAGTTTGGCGTGTTTCGGTGATTCGAAGGAGTGAAGTACAAGAAAGCAGTAATCACAAGAAGGACTTTTTGAAAACATAAATGATTTAGCACAAGAAGTAAGAGTGTTCAAAAGTAAGAGAAGAACAGATAAATCTCAAGTCTTAAAATCATGCTTATATCCCAAACAAAACAAATGAAGAATTACTATCTTTTTATGATGAGGATAAATCCACGATATATTTAGAAGGCAAAGCCCTAAATCAGGGTTAGAAATTCTCATCAACGTCTGATTTAATTGTTGTACCACTGAGATTCGTGTTCGAGCTTTATAATTATTGTTGGGTGATTAGACTGGTAATGTTTATTTGTTTTTTGATGATAAAATGTATCAGGAAAGGAAATGTTAATACGATGGTCGAAGTTGTTAAATGAATAGTAGAATAATAAGAGAAAGAAAAGCATACAGATATTTCCAGACACTCGACTGAATAGACCACTGAGAGACTTTGGTAATGGAATGAGTTGCGCCTGATATAATTTAAATATGTATGTGATGAAATTTTATACTAAATAGAAAAGTTCCGTGTCCTCAATTTAGCTCAGGGAAAACACAAAACAAATAGAATAGTAATTTCAACAGACACCTATCACAAACTCAAAATGCCATGCAAAAACATTTAATTTTGTTAGTAAAAATTCGAAGGAGTGCATTTAAAAGACTGAACAAAAACATAAATGAACTCTTTGACATTTGACAACCTTTGTCATGAGAAATTATATCGTTTTACAGTAATTCGCCATATAACAATGCACGAACAGAATCATCAGACGATTTTAATACAGAATTGTTTGAATAGAACATAAATTCTAATACTAATAAGAAGGAAAACAACGTATTTCTTCTTGTAAACTTTCTCTTTAATATTGACGTCACTTTTTCGGCAACCAGAAATGTTAACTAGCACCTTGCGATTGGATAAGAGCATGCGTGTGCACCTTTCTGAAAATTGGGGCGAAATGGGGTCACTTTAAAAATATATAAAATTATACCTCCTGTGCGTCATCAACTACTCGCCCGTCTGTACCACGCTCTTCTCTTGTTTATAAAAGCACTCGTGTCAGAGAGACAAAAGGTTAATCCGTACTGTACACCGACTTCACAGCTCATCTAAAACTTATATATTTATATAGAGAGAACGTTTTGTCCTGTTTAGCACCCCAGACTTTAGGGCTGCTGGCTGCCATGTGGCTCAGGTAAGAACAAGTAAACATTAACTGTAAACTTTTCAGCTGCTCGTAAAGGACGTTTTAAACAGCGTTTAATCTTAAAACTGTTTAAATGGAAAGAGAGACTACAGCAAAACTGTTGTAGTTTTCTATACTACAAAGCTACACAACAGCCTACCGGCACTCTGTCCAACGCAAGGAATCAAACCCCGGATTCTAGCATTGTAAGTCTGTAAACTTACTGCTGAATCATAGAGAAAAATCATTTGTTTCCCGCCAGAATCCAAAAAAGATATCGACTAAATATGAAACCTTTTTTTTTTCTTTTCTAAAGACAACATAAGTATTCGTAGAAGTTGAATTGGTGATTATTTCAAAATATCTCTCTCATGGGAAGTTAGTAGAAATTCAGTTGTTCAAAACATGAAATATATTTTTAACGCATTGTTCCGTGTCTGAGGTAGACAAGGTTTATAACTAACATATATTATTAAGAAAAGAAAATACGATGAGAGTCGAAACTAAGTGTATATAAAATGCAGGCAGCTGTTAAATTCTATTCCTTTGGAAATAGTGTTGTATTATATTAATTTCGCATGCAAAATTATCATTCTGGCTCATTAAGAACTAAAACAGAATATTAATTTGTGTTTTGTTTTTGAATTTCGCGCAAAGCTACTCGAGGGCTATCTGCGCTCGCCGTCCCTAATTTTGCAGTGTAAGACTAGATGAAAGGCAGCTAGTCATCACACCCACTGCCAAATCTTGGACTACTCTTTTACCAACGAATTGGTTGTGATTGACCGTCACATTATAACGCCTCCACGGCTGAAAGGGCGAGCGTGTTTGGCGCGACAGGGATGTGAACCTGCGACCCTCAGATTACGAGTCGCACGCCCTAACCCACCTGGCCATGCCGGGCCTATTACTTTTTGAAAGCTACGATTTGTCAAGATATTATTTGCAATAGAACAGTTCTTAGCTTTTTAAACCTTACAAAGATTATCATCACGGTCTCTTCAAAGTAAACGTAAATATTCATTTGTTGTTGTTTTCCAAGTTTGACCCACATGGATTATGCCATTTTGGGTAGAAAACTACCATTTATATTAATAATAACTTGTTTATGTATATATCGCCAAAATTATAACAAACCTACTTATTCCATTGTCTTTTATATTAAATTGAAGTTTAAAATACTTTTATCCGTTTTGGTATTTTTTTTTAGGTTATCTTTTTCTGCTTAATATATTTTATTTGGTCTTTTTATTCCACTTATTCCACAGATAGGGATTTATTTACATTTTATATTGTTATCAGTATTTTTAGTATTTTAATTGTTTGAAAGGTTTAGATATTACCGAGAGACATCTCGAGATGTCTTTTAATTGTTTGAAAGGTTCAGATATTACCGAGAGACATTTCGAGATGTCTTTTAATTGTTTGAAAGGTTTAGATATTACCGAGAGACATCTCTAGATGTCTTTTAATTGTTTAAAAAATTTAGATATTACCGAGAGACATCTCAAGATGTCTTTTAATTGTTTGAAAGGTTCAGATATTACCGAGAGACATTTCGAGATGTCTTTTAATTGTTTAAAAGGTTTAGATATTACCGAGAGATATTTCGAGATGTCTTTTAATTGTTTGAAAGGTTTAGATATTACCGAGAGACATCTCGAGATGTCTTTTAATTGTTTGAAAGGTTTAGATATTACCGAGAGACATTTCGAGATGTCTTTTAATTGTTTGAAAGGTTTAGATATTACCGAGAGACATCTCGAGATGTCTTTTAATTGTTTGAAAGGTTTAGATATTACTGAGAGACATCTCAAGATGTCTTTTAATTGTTTAAAAGGTTTAGATATTACCGAGAGACATCTCAAGATGTCTTTTAATTGTTTAAAAGGTTTAGATATTACCGAGAGACATCTCAAGATGTCGTTTAATTGTTTAAAAGGTTTAGATATTACCAAGAAACATTTCGAGCTGTCTTTTAATTGTTTAAAAGGTTTAGATATTACTGAGAGACATCTCGAGATGTCTTTTAATTGTTTGAAAGGTTTAGATATTGCTGAGAGACATCTCGAGATGTCTTTTAATTGTTTGAAAGGTTTAGATATTACCGAGAGATATCTCGAGATGTCTTTTAATTGTTTGAAAGGTTTAGATATTGCTGAGAGACATCTCAAGATGTCGTTTAATTGTTTAAAAGGTTTAGATATTACCGAGAAATATTTCGAGCTGTCTTTTAATTGTTTAAAAGGTTTAGATATTACTGAGAGACATCTCGAGATGTCTTTTAATTGTTTGAAAGGTTTAGATATTGCTGAGAGACATCTCAAGATGTCTTTTAATTGTTTGAAAGGTTTAGATATTTCCGAGAGACATCTCGAGATGTCTTTTAATTGTTTGAAAGGTTTAGATATTACAGAGAGAAATCTCGAGATGTCTTTTAATTGTTTAAAAGGTTTAGATATTACTGAGAGACATCTCGAGGTGTCTTTTAATTGTTTGAAAGGTTTAGATATTGCTGAGAGACATCTCAAGATGTCGTTTAATTGTTTAAAAGGTTTAGATATTACCGAAAAAACATTTCGAGATGTCTTTTAATTGTTTAAAAGGTTTAGATATTACCGAGACATCTCAAGATGTCTTTTAATTGTTTGAAAGGTTCAGATATTACCGAGAGACATTTCGAGATGTCTTTTAATTGTTTAAAAGGTTTAGATATTACCGAGAGATATTTCGAGATGTCTTTTAATTGTTTGAAAGGTTTAGATATTACCGAGAGACATCTCGAGATGTCTTTTAATTGTTTGAAAGGTTTAGATATTACCGAGAGACATTTCGAGATGTCTTTTAATTGTTTGAAAGGTTTAGATATTACCGAGAGACATCTCGAGATGTCTTTTAATTGTTTGAAAGGTTTAGATATTACTGAGAGACATCTCAAGATGTCTTTTAATTGTTTAAAAGGTTTAGATATTACCGAGAGACATCTCAAGATGTCTTTTAATTGTTTAAAAGGTTTAGATATTACCGAGAGACATCTCAAGATGTCGTTTAATTGTTTAAAAGGTTTAGATATTACCGAGAAACATTTCGAGCTGTCTTTTAATTGTTTAAAAGGTTTAGATATTACTGAGAGACATCTCGAGATGTCTTTTAATTGTTTGAAAGGTTTAGATATTGCTGAGAGACATCTCAAGATATCTTTTAATTGTTTAAAAGGTTTAGATATTACCGAGAGACATTTCGAGATGTCTTTTAATTGTTTAAAAGGTTTAGATATTACCGAGAGACATTTCGAGATGTCTTTTAATTGTTTGAAAGGTTTAGATATTACCGAGAGACATTTCGAGATGTCTTTTAATTGTTTAAAAGGTTTAGATATTACTGAGAGACATCTCGAGATGTCTTTTAATTGTTTGAAAGGTTTAGATATTGCTGAGAGACATCTCAAGATGTATTTTAATTGTTTGAAAGGTTTAGATATTACCGAGAGACATCTCGAGATGTCTTTTAATTGTTTGAAAGGTTTAGATATTACAGAGAGAAATCTCGAGATGTCTCTTAATTATTTTTAAAAGGTTTAGATATTACTGAGAGACATCTCGAGATGTCTTTTAATTGTTTGAAAGGTTTAGATATTGCTGAGAGACATCTCAAGATATCTTTTAATTGTTTAAAAGGTTTAGATATTACCGAGAGACATTTCGAGATGTCTTTTAATTGTTTGAAAGGTTTAGATATTACTGAGAGACATCTCGAGATGTCTTTTAATTGTTTGAAAGGTTTAGATATTGCTGAGAGACATCTCGAGATGTCTTTTAATTGTTTGAAAGGTTTAGATATTACCGAGAGACATCTCGAGATGTCTTTTAATTGTTTGAAAGGTTTAGATATTGCTGAGAGACATCTCAAAATGTCGTTTAATTGTTTAAAAGGTTTAGATATTACCGAGAAATATTTCGAGCTGTCTTTTAATTGTTTAAAAGGTTTAGATATTACTGAGAGACATCTCGAGATGTCTTTTAATTGTTTGAAAGGTTTAGATATTGCTGAGAGACATCTCAAGATGTCTTTTAATTGTTTGAAAGGTTTAGATATTACCGAGAGACATCTCGAGATGTCTTTTAATTGTTTGAAAGGTTTAGATATTACAGAGAGAAATCTCGAGATGTCTTTTAATTGTTTAAAAGGTTTAGATATTACTGAGAGACATCTCGAGGTGTCTTTTAATTGTTTGAAAGGTTTAGATATTGCTGAGAGACATCTCAAGATGTCTTTTAATTGTTTAAAAGGTTTAGATATTACCGAAAAAACATTTCGAGATGTCTTTTAATTGTTTAAAAGGTTTAGATATTACCGAGAGACATCTCAAGATGTCTTTTAATTGTTTGAAAGGTTCAGATATTACCGAGAGACATTTCGAGATGTCTTTTAATTGTTTAAAAGGTTTAGATATTACCGAGAGATATTTCGAGATGTCTTTTAATTGTTTGAAAGGTTTAGATATTACCGAGAGACATCTCGAGATGTCTTTTAATTGTTTGAAAGGTTTAGATATTACCGAGAGACATTTCGAGATGTCTTTTAATTGTTTGAAAGGTTTAGATATTACCGAGAGACATCTCGAGATGTCTTTTAATTGTTTGAAAGGTTTAGATATTACTGAGAGACATCTCAAGATGTCTTTTAATTGTTTAAAAGGTTTAGATATTACCGAGAGACATCTCAAGATGTCTTTTAATTGTTTAAAAGGTTTAGATATTACCGAGAGACATCTCAAGATGTCGTTTAATTGTTTAAAAGGTTTAGATATTACCGAGAGACATTTCGAGATGTCTTTTAATTGTTTGAAAGGTTTAGATATTACCGAGAGACATTTCGAGATGTCTTTTAATTGTTTAAAAGGTTTAGATATTACCGAGAGACATTTCGAGATGTCTTTTAATTGTTTGAAAGGTTTAGATATTACCGAGAGACATTTCGAGATGTCTTTTAATTGTTTAAAAGGTTTAGATATTACTGAGAGACATCTCGAGATGTCTTTTAATTGTTTGAAAGGTTTAGATATTGCTGAGAGACATCTCAAGATGTATTTTAATTGTTTGAAAGGTTTAGATATTACCGAGAGACATCTCGAGATGTCTTTTAATTGTTTGAAAGGTTTAGATATTACAGAGAGAAATCTCGAGATGTCTCTTAATTATTTTTAAAAGGTTTAGATATTACTGAGAGACATCTCGAGATGTCTTTTAATTGTTTGAAAGGTTTAGATATTGCTGAGAGACATCTCAAGATATCTTTTAATTGTTTAAAAGGTTTAGATATTACCGAGAGACATTTCGAGATGTCTTTTAATTGGTTGAAAGGTTTAGATATTACCGAGAGACATTTCGAGATGTCTTTTAATTGTTTGAAAGGTTTAGATATTACCGAGAGACATCTCGAGATGTCTTTTAATTGTTTAAAAGGTTTAAATATTACCGAGAGACATCTCTAGATGTCTTTTAATTGTTTAAAAGGTTTAAATATTACCGAGAGACATCTCGAGATGTCTTCTGTTTGAATTCTTCCAGTGTTATTCACATATTTATATTTATTTTGACATAAAAGTTTTCCTCATGTATTCTCTCATCCTTTCAAATATTCCTCATGCCATTGCCATATTATTACCCGTTTATACTTCTAAATAATTTTGATGTTATTGTTATATCTACAATTAAAGTTACGGTTTAATTTCTGAAAGCTTCAAGCGGCTGATATTAGTAAGTCCAATACCTCAGACCAAAAACATTTAAACTTCAGGTTTTTTTCAATTTTATTCTTGAAATGTTAATTTTTCGACTTCAAATAAAAAGCCCAAACGTTTTCGATACCCATAGTGGTCAGAGCATAGATACCTTATTGTGTAGCTTTGTGCTTAATTTCAAACAACAACTGTCCTTTGTCTCTCACAAGTCACAGTGGCGGAATTCTGTGGTATCGTAACAGTTCAATAGTTTTTCAAGATGATCCCAGACAGATTCCGGTTAATTATTTAATGACCTCATGCTATTGGTGCATCCAAAGTATTGTGACCATTTTATCTGTTTTCATAGATATATTAAATTATTTTCTTGAGTTTTAACTCTTTCAGTATTTTTAGTACTACCTTGAGTTTTCTAATGTCTTAAATGTTAGAATAAACCTTGTGATGATGCTATTAGCACATTTATAACCCGTTGACAATTTTTGTATTCTTGACATTATGGATACCAATATTTTAACATTTCGAGTGTTTTTGTTATCGCTAACAAATTACTAGTGCTTTGATTGTTTAAAAAAGCCTTAAGTTCTAAATGAATATAATAACATTATTATTATTCCTACAACCCTTCAATGGCTCACTTGTGTGTATATTTATAACATTAACAATCGAGTTTGAATATATAGCTTCATACTTAACAACAAATAAAAAATATTATTATACATAAAACGAAAATTATCTCATTAAACCTTCGTGTTTAAACAAAGGTAGAGAAATCTGAAAAAAAAAAAAACTGATTTTAAGAAACCAATGGAGAAAAAGCTCGAAGCTGCTCAAAGATCTTACTTTTTCCCCTAAATCATTTATTGAACACACCTAAACCATTTTTTGAGAATTCTGTTTCTTAACCCAAAAAATCATAACAAAAGAAAAATTAGAAACCTGATTATAAAACTTTATAAATATGATAATTATATATATCTGAATTTCGAGAAAAAGTTAATATTTATACACCTAAAATTAATATATGTTTCAAATAAAAATATGTAAGTGTGCTGTCGTTGTTATTGGTTGGGCTTTTTTTTTTCCAAAAATTACAACAAAAAATGAACTGTTAAAACTTGGTTTTATTAACTATGTGCGTCTCGAGTCACTTAAACATGTATGTGTGTGTATTGTTAAGTACTAGTTTGTGTGTGTATTGTCAAGTACTAGTATGTGTGTGTACTGTTAAGTAGTAGTTTGTGTGTGTATTGTTAAGTACTAGTTTGTGTGTGTATTGTTAAGTACTAGTTTGTGTGTGTATTGTTATATACTAGTATGTGTGTGTATTGTTAAGTACTAGTTTGTTTGTGTATTGTTAAGTACTAGTATGTGTGTGTATTGTTAAGTACTAATTTGTGTGTGTATTGTTAAGTACTAGTTTGTGTGTGTATTGTTAAGTACTAGTATGTGTGTGTACTGTTAAGTACTAGTTTGTGTGTGTATTGTTAAGTACTAGTTTGTGTGTGTATTGTTATATACTAGTATGTGTGTGTATTGTTAAGTACTAGTTCGTCTGTGTATTGTTAAGTACTAGTATGTGTGTGTATTGTTAAGTACTAGCATGTGTGTGTATTGTTAAGTACTAGTTTGTGTGTGTATTGTTGAATACTAGTTTGTGTGTGTATTGTTAAGTACTAGTATGTGTGTGTATTGTTAAGTACTAGTATGTGTGTGTATTGTTAAGTACTAGTTCGTATGTGTATTGTTAAGTACTAGTTTGTGTGTGTATTGTTGAATACTTGTTTGTGTGTGTAGTGTTAAGTACTAGTTTGTGTGTGTATTGTTGAATACTAGTGTGTGTGTGTACTGTTAAGTACTAGTTTGTGTGTATTAACTACTAGTTTGTGTGTGTATTGTTAAGTACTAGTTTGTGTGTATTAAGTACTAGTTTGTGTGTGTATTGTTGAATACTAGTTTGTGTGTATTAAGTACTAGTATGTGTGTGTATTAACTACTAATTTGTGTATGTATTGTTGAATACTAGTTTGTGTGTGTATTGTTAAGTACTAGTTTGTGTGTGTATTGTTGAATACTAGTTTGTGTGTATTAAGTACTAGTTTGTGTGTGTATCGTTAAGTACTAGTATGTGTGTGTACTGTTAAGTACTAGTTTGTGTGTGTATTGTTAAGTACTAGTTTGTGTGTGTATTGTTATATACTAGTATGTGTGTGTATTGTTAAGTACTAGTTCGTCTGTGTATTGTTAAGTACTAGTATGTGTGTGTATTGTTAAGTACTAGCATGTGTGTGTATTGTTAAGTACTAGTTTGTGTGTGTATTGTTGAATACTAGTTTGTGTGTGTATTGTTAAGTACTAGTTCGTATGTGTATTGTTAAGTACTAGTTTGTGTGTGTATTGTTGAATACTTGTTTGTGTGTGTAGTGTTAAGTACTAGTTTGTGTGTGTATTGTTGAATACTAGTGTGTGTGTGTACTGTTAAGTACTAGTTTGTGTGTATTAACTACTAGTTTGTGTGTGTATTGTTAAGTACTAGTTTGTGTGTATTAAGTACTAGTTTGTGTGTGTATTGTTGAATACTAGTTTGTGTGTATTAAGTACTAGTATGTGTGTGTATTAACTACTAATTTGTGTATGTATTGTTGAATACTAGTTTGTGTGTGTATTGTTAAGTACTAGTTTGTGTGTGTATTGTTGAATACTTGTTTGTGTGTGTAGTGTTAAGTACTAGTTTGTGTGTGTATTGTTGAATACTAGTGTGTGTGTGTACTGTTAAGTACTAGTTTGTGTGTGTATTGTTAAGTACTAGTTTGTGTGTATTAAGTACTAGTTTGTGTGTGTATTGTTGAATACTAGTTTGTGTGTATTAAGTACTAGTATGTGTGTGTATTAACTACTAATTTGTGTATGTATTGTTGAATACTAGTTTGTGTGTGTATTGTTAAGTACTAGTTTGTGTGTGTATTGTTGAATACTAGTTTGTGTGTATTAAGTACTAGTTTGTGTGTGTATCGTTAAGTACTAGTATGTGTGCATTAAGTACTAGTTTGTGTAATTCCCCTTTTTCCGGCGTTTCAGTATGATATCTATCATGGTTTTCTATTCTGGATTTTCAAGACACCAACTGGAAATTCGGGACATTATTAAATATAATAGGAGCAGGATCCCCGTGGGCTAGAGTCTAGATTCGTCTCTGGAGCTATCAAACTGTAAAAAAATATATAATTTTCCATATTTGTTCTCGTAGTCTACTGTATTTCCAATTGTTGTTACTGGTGCATTCCATATCTGCTTACTTGGTAAGTTTTATTTTCTAGAGAAATGCTTTAAGATTTAACGATTTACTTCAAATTAATCGAGCTGCATTTTTATTGTTTTCTTCTTTGTTTTTATTAGCTTTTAACACTAGCTTTGCGCTTAAAAGAAATCTCAGCTATTAACACAAGGGCCACGACGTAGACTTGCTTAATAGAAATAATTGACTCCATATCCTTTGTCTACGAATTTAATAAGAAGAGACAAGTGCTTAGATGCGATTAAACTCAATGTGGGCACAAACCGTTGTGGCAAAAATACAAATACTAAAAGTTAGAAGGTTCTTAAAGTGTAAAATTACTTCCGTTCATAACCACATCTTGCTCGTTAGACGAGTTTCGTTCTTTCTTTGTTTGGCGATAAATATAATAAACAGCATTATATTTTGGTATTTTACGCTTCATAATCTAGTAACTTTCTTCAAGTTATGTACTTTATTATGTTTGTTGTTTTTTCTCTTAATTCTACACACGATATCACCTTTACTAGGGCTTGGTTGCAGTTCAACCGGTTCATTTGTAGCTATATGGTGTAGGATTACGAAACTTTCTGTAGATTCTTCCGTATATTTAATACATTGCATGGAACACATGGAACTCTAGACTAGCTTTTGGGTGAAAGAAACAAAAACTATATTTAATTCAGGTACTGCAAGTCTAAACCATTAATTAAGGTGTTGTGTAAGAGAATAATATAAGGTTAATCTAAATGACATTATTACTGTTACTAGTTGGTGGTCCTACTAGAACAATAAACGTGACATTCTTATTGTTACTGATCCTGCTAGAACAATAAACGTCACGTTCTTACTGTTACTGGTCCTGCGAGGACAATAAACATAAGTATGAAGTAACATGAACACCAAAGTTTCAGTAAGGAAGAAAGTATTTCTTACACACTTAACTTGTTGTATTCACATCTACTCTGCCTTTTTTTCTCTTTCGCTCTCTCTCTCTTTATATATATATTAATATACAATACTTTTAAACACAGTTCGCACTTTTAGATATAGGGGTGTTATAATTGTTACAGTTTATTTATGTTTGTTGTAAAACTTAAGCTGCCAGCTCTTCTCTGTCCACCACAGATATCGAAACCTGATTTTAGTTATAAGCCATCAGGGACTTGTAACTATTAATTCGGTTAACAAAAACGTATTAGGTGGTAGGTGTTGTTGACTAGTTGTCCTCCCTCTGGCTAAAAGTTGTAAATCAGAGAACGATTATGCCTAATTCTGGGGATTTCTGGCCTAGCCATTTTGCCTATGTGTATTGTAAGTTTCCTATAATATTGAACTTTACAAAATACAATCAATCAACTAATAAGGCACGTATCTTACCCGACGTTAAACCAACCAGTCGTAATGCCTTCACTCATAATCAATATACTGATATTATATCATATGCTCCGTATTTGGAACATTAAACAACATATTAGATTTATTTCTGTTTTATTTTAGCTTGCAGGTCTCTAAGAAAAATACTTCAATATTTTAAAAATCACAGTCACGTTAACTTCATGTTTGTTTGTTTGTTTATTTGTTGTTTTTTGCGATTTGAGGTTGCGGATTCGAATCTCCGTCCCACTGTGGAAGCACTATAACGTGACGCTCAATCCGACTATTCGTTGGTAAAATAGTAGCCCAAGAGTTGACAGTGGGTGGTGATGACTAGTTGCTTTCTCTCTAGTCTTTCACTACTAAATTAGAAACGGCTAGTGCAAATGCCCCTCGTTTAGTCTTGCGCGAAATTCAAAACAAAACAAACCACATTACCATTAATTTGTCCACCAGGGATTCAAAATCCGAGACACATGAAAATAATATTTTTGATTTTTTTTTCTCCCATAAGTCACTGCCCAATAGGTCATTTCTCCATTACCAACACTTATCAGTAGAATTGGACGATGAGAGACAAAAGAGTCTCTGAAACGTTATTTGTATAGGTTGTATAATATTTTAAAAGTTAAATTAAGGTTCAGACGCGGAAAAGTGACGAAAAGCTAAAAACGTTTCGTTGGCGTTTTAGATTCTTACAGTTTCTTTTTTTTTAAAGAAGTTTATGAACTACAAGAGGGGAAAAACCAACTCGAAAACAAAATGCTATAATTTTCCTTTTATAAAGATTATTCCTATAAGACTCAGATTATTAAAAGAAAATTGTTCTTTATTTTCATAAAGTATCCGAGCAATATAACTTAAAGATCCATGATTCGTGTCCCTTTGCTGCAAAAAATGCGCTCAAGAATTTGGGGCCGTGTGTGTATGTTATGAATCTCATTATTCGATTAAAGTAATCTCCGAACTAGCAGTAGATGCTACTGGCTAGGTGCCTCTTTCCTAACCTAGCAGTTCAAAACTTACTACCATAGATATTCTTTTCACAAGAACATAAAACTATAAAATAGTTAGTAAAATATTTAATATTCAAACTTTTCTTAATACACATCTGCCTGTCATCAACGATTTGTAATTACATCAATGAAAGCAGTTTATAACTAAGTGTTATACGTTATTTTCAGTAGATACATCGAATTAATTCAATAACTTTGAAGAAAGGAAACAGAGAAGAAGTCACAGAACAATAAAGATTTAAAATCAGTTATAAAATAGTGACAACTGATATGAGCTCTGATTATTGTAAAAATTGAGACGTTCACTGGATAATAACGACTAATTTTCACAAGGGTATTTTCGCGATAATGTTTTTAAATATTATAATATTACAGTCAAATTCCTTGACGTCTTATATTGGTCTGTCTAGAAATTCATAAACGAAAATTTACGACGAGATGATTATATCATTTCGATTCGTCAGAAGTTTATAGTTACAACGAACTTTGGACTGTAGATCGAATAAGACTGTGAAATCAGTCCGTCAGTTCCTGTTGTCAAAGATGACACATAGAGATAAAAAACTGAATTAATACCAAAGTATAATTACATGAAAGTTTAGTTTGTTTTTGTTTTCTTTCACTGCTAACAATGCTAGAATAGAATATGATTCCAGATAATAAAACATGTTGTTATGTGGTTATTTTTGGTTTGGTTTCACACCAATTGTTTACCTACAATCCGTGTGTTTTTGTTATAGCATATTTTCCTTTTTGTAAGGATGACAATGGCAGTGAGTGGGAGTGAAACATAAACACGTTATAATCGCAGACTCACTAAAACCAAATGTATTGGTGTGGTTTGCAACAGTATAACACTTTTATGTTGTGTATCATTTATGATCATCATATCATATCATTATTTTGTTTTCTTACCAATATATATATACCGGGTAACATCTCCTCGGGTAACCAGTAATTGACATTGCGTTAAACTCTGGCTGTGACAAGTAATCAATAAATTACAGATGTTTTTGCTTAATTTTTACTGTTATTTGCCGGTGGTTAACAAGTGAATTTTGTGAAAAGTCAAAATGTGAATGATTAAGTTATTTAATTTGTCGGACAACGCAATGGATGACCGAGGACTCCTTGCATTAACAGTATAACCATAATAAACAAACTACATAATGCAGACAAAACTATTTATCAGCAATGAGAAGAAGTCATTAAAAGAACAAGGGCTTATTAACAAAAACGGCACTTTCCAGCATCGTTAGACAAACGTGTTTTTTTTTTAGAGGAGACTATTATGGGGATTGAGGGTTGCTTCCATCATACATAAGGTAAGAAACCGTAAGAAACAACCAGATCCTCTCTTTTTAACCTAACTTTTATGACCTAAACCTAAACAGTAAAATCTTGCGTATTAACGCTTAACGGCGTATCACAATTTATTTTTACTATAAAGTTACAGAAGTCCATGTGTTCTATTCGTTTTACAGCTGAAAGTTTTTCTCCTAATAATTCGCAGTAATTAAGGTATGTAATTACGCATATTTTTTGTAGCTGTTGAAGACAGAAGCTTTAACTCATCCAGTCACACCCTCTGTCCACATCAGTGATTTATACACATTTCAACAACTTACATTTATTTCTGTATAAACAGAACTCAATTTAGAGAAGAAAAAAAACAATTATTTGATAAAGATCTCAACACAGAGGTCAAATATTTCCACTCCTATACCACAAGCAAACAAGTACATGAAATCTTCTGATCAAAACACTTGTACCGTTTCTTAATTTTCAAATGACCATGTGTTTTATTCGTTCTGTCCTTTGATTTCTTACAGAAGCGTGAGGAAGATTGTTTGTTTTGAATTTCACTCAAAACTATACAGGGGACTATCTGCACTAGCCCTCCCTAATTTATCAGTGTAAAACTAAAAGAAAGGGAGCTAGCTATTCATCACCACCCATCGTCAACTCTTGAGCTACTCTTTTGCCAACAAATAGTGGAATTGAACGTCATATTATAGTGCTCCCATGGCTGAAAGGACGAGCCCCTGGGCCCACGCAACCTTAAATCTGCCACAGGATATTAGTTCGTTATAGAAAAAAGTTGAATGATAGTTTGGATTAATTTAATTTATCGATGAAAAACCGTAAAAAAATAATAATTTAGATTTTTAAATTTGTTTCAAACGACCTTAGGTTCAAGAGTTAAAAAATAAAAAAGTTAATTTTAAAATACAGTGTCATCTGAAAATAATTTGCGATGTTCCGAGTTCGGCTGTGGGCTAAGATATTCACAATAACCTTTTAAATGTTTTTTCTTTGTCAAATCTTGTAAAAATACAATAAAAACAACAAAAATTGGCTAAGAAACATCAATTCATACTCGAAACTCTTACTCATATAACCCATTGGAAATAAGCCATCTACCAAATTTTAAAGTGTATTTGATATACATTTGTCTATTTCACACATAAAAAACTAACTAAACTATGACTTTTATATTTAATTATGTTCCAAATGTTAACTGACGCTCACCATCAGTGACCAATAGTAGGTATAACCAACACGAAAGTGTTTGACACACTATACTACAAAGTGTAACGATGATCAACATTAGGTATACCGCATACTTATACATACACCAACACTCTCTCTGTTTTCGGTACAGTTTGGTACAGCAGTTCCTTGTCTTGTTATGCAAAGCTATACAAAGTGCTATCTGCAAATAGACATCCCTAATTTTGAACAGCTATCATAGAGGAAAAGCATCTACCATCAATTCTTAGGCTACTCTTATCTGAACGAATAGATATTTTAATGTCACTTTAGAACCCACTCGTGGCCTCAAAGTGCAAAGCGAAGATTTGCACTAATAGGTCGTGAACCCTAAACGCTTGGACTTACAATCCAGGCATACCAACTACAGAAGCCACGTCCAATCCTTGAGTTGCTGAATCCAATTTTGTTATACATGTATATAGCGCCATATTAAACGCATTTAATTTTGTATGTAAATAGAATTAACAAAACCCATCATGGTAACAGTCACAGCATTTTTTTTGTAAAGCATTTCTACGTATTTCTAGCCAACTAGCTATATATAAATGTCTTAACAATTATTTGGCACAGGCAGTTTTGATAACACATAATGAAGTAACAAAATGGTCATGTGAAATGTTTATTTGAGACAAAAAAACAACACAAAAGTTCCAACAAAAGCATATAGTAAAGTTTGCATGGTTCCCGTTGTGTACCAGGTGAAATAAATGGGTCATAGTATCTGGCTCTCACTTTCATTACATTAAATAAAGCACTTAACACGAGAAAATGGTCACTTTGCAAACATAAACACGTTTCACCTACCTATTTCACAGCTGTGGACATTGATCTCCCATTCTAATTAAAAAAGGGGAATATTTCTCATCCTGTCTTTCAGGAACAAATTGTGCCAAATAGAAACAAACAGAAAAATATTTAATGACCTTTGACTATTTCTTCACCCCCAAACCTTGTCGAATCATTTCTCTTTACTAGGAGGGAGTATTTTCTTAGAGACAGAGGTCAGAAAGGGCAGTGAAGTCAGTTTTATCGTCGTGACACGACATGTTCGAGGTATCCAGGTCTCCTGCATGCAGTTAACCTACATAGAGCTGGCTCGCACGTGATGGACGTTTAGATGTTTCGCTCTCATAAGAGTGGCTTATGTGTTTTGTTTAATTTTCTGTGTGTTTTATAGGAGAAGAATGCGATGCCGGAAGCATCGTAAGGCAACTTGTTTGACCTACATTTTCTGTTATTATTGAAACTGTGTGCTCAAAGAGGATTTTCCAGTCTCACCGCTTCCAAACCAATATCGTAACACGTTATTTTTAATTTACGTACAGTACCAAGGACAAATTAGCACCTGTTCTTATTCGCAAAACATAATCTTCCTAAAGCAAAGAAAGAAAAAAACCTGGGACTTTTTCCTTAAGAAGCGTCACCTGTTGAAAAAAACTGAAGTGAATAGTTTGGTTAAATTACATATTTAAGCACATTGGGCTTATATTGTATAATACATACACTACTAAATTCGTAAAACAAAAATAAATTTATAGTGCTCACAAATCCAGTGACAGTTCACATGATGGTAAATAACACATAAATATTCACAACGATTTACGAATCGATATGCCACATAATGTTGCTTTTGTTAGCGTAAAGGCTACACAGTGGGCTATTTGCACTTTGTCCATCGCGGGAAATCGAACGCCGGACTTTTACATTTGAAGTCTGCAAACTTACTACTTACTCATCGAGAGACTATATCATCCATCACGCGTTTCTTTCCTTTTCCACTCCCTAGGTGGACTCAGCAGATAGTCCAATGTGGCTTTGCTATAAGAAAACATATACACACACACACACACATTCCTTTTCCCTATATTTTCTGTAGAACAATTCAAATTCATCAATCTATACAGTACATACTACATTCGAAACAAATCGCAGATATAAATTTCGTAATCACTTCTTTGCACATTCAAAAATTATTTCTTCTAACAAACAGCTCCAGAAAGTTTTACTATTATGTAATTACTGTGAACATACATCAAGTCGACATTAAAAATTACCCAACTTTATGATACGATATTCTTGTAGCATGTGCACGTTCCCCAGGCACGTTTTGTTTTATGAGAAATTTGTGTGGCAAAACCACTACGAATAACTGTTGCTGTTCTTAATATTGAGTTATTGACCAAAGTGGAGAGAGTCAGTAAACAACGTCAGTCACTTAATGGCACCACCCATTCACGTTAATAGATTGACCAAACTATGTAACACAAATTTTGTTCCTATTAAGTATGTATTCTTTCTTAATTGCTTGTGTTGTAAAATATGGCCATTATTCCCTTTAAATTTTGCTTTTGTGACCTAGATAATGAAATTTAGAAATTAACCTATTTTCTACGTAAAAAGGGGCAAATTTCCTTTACATAAGGTCTGAATAAAACAACATATGAATCAAGATTTACATGTATTTATACTAAAGTTGAGAATGTGGCACTGGGGCAGTGGACAATGAAGGGCCTGGATACATGATAGCAGATGCATTCTTGCCAGCCCGACGTTTGGAAGGGTCCACCATACAGAAGTAGCAATTGCTTGAGTAGTCAGTGGATTCACACCAAATTCTTGGAAGAACGAACTTCATGGCTCTCTTTTCCCCTTTGTACCGTTCTGCAAAAGAGAAAAATAAAATTATTGTGAAGTATAAATTTATTTCATCCACAACTAATGTGTAAGAGTTCATGCAAAATATTTTATATGCGATATTTTTCGATAATATTGGAAATTTAAAAAAATAAAAGATATATAAATTTTAAAAGGTCTAAAATTTGTAGAATATAAAATCTTACTATTCGAGCAAGCAAAAATTGTCCGTCTTACCTTCTAGAGTTGCTTGCAGGTAAAATGAGGTGCCCAGGGTTTGTCTTCATCCTCGACAGACATACCGAAATATGCCTTGTAGGCTTCACACATTTTAGCAGATGTTGTCACAGAGTACGTTTTCGCTCTTGTCTTGATAAATTGGCCACATACATTGCAGAATGTGTATGGAGAATGCTTGCAGCTTCTTGATGCCATCTCTGATAAAATCAGATAGGTCTATGTGTTCACTTAGGCAGCTAGAACTAAACTGAAGTAGTAAGTGATGAGCCCCTGTACATATATTACTATGGAAAGTTCTAGAAATTTCTAAAAGGTTCTTGAAAATTTTCGTAACTTCGACAACATTCGAGAAAATTCTTGTAAGTTCGAAAAAAATTCTCTATCAGTTACTCAGCACTGAATCTACCTGGAATGTTCTGTAAAATAAGTAAATTTGAAAATTTCATTACTCAGATCACAAAAGCAAAGTTTGAAGAGAAAAATAGGTCTTTTCCATTTACTTTAGACATATGCAATTGGGAAATAACGCTTTCTGCCCAGGAACAGGATAAAGTAAAAATTTTGTTACATGGTGTTATCAATTTTAGAACACATTTACAGCTTAAAATGTGATAAATATTTAATGACATCGTGCAGATTCGAGCACGGTTGAGCAGCTTCAAAAATTTAAATTCTATCAAAGGGTCGACCCATGCTTCTTTTTATAGGATATATGTTAAAATAAAATACAAACCAAGAGGTATAACATTTTGCAAACATTCGTGTTAGTTATGTTTACTAAAACCTAAAGGAAAACGTACAAACTTTTATATTTTTATTTTTATTATTTGTTATTAGAACCATGCACACATCATAGAATTTATCACATAGCCAATGTTTATATACTACACTCATAAATTCAGAAAACTAAGTAATGTGAAGTTGTAAAAATATCAACCAAAACATTTCAACTTTTTCTGAAGTTTGTACTTTTAAACGTTCTGCAAAGTAAATTAACGATAATATTTTTGTGTGCAAAATTAAAAATAAAATAAAATTGATATTGTGGAAGATAATTGTGGTGTTATGGAGTAAGTCTTATTAAACTGGTTATTTTATGCAGGTCATCTTTGGCGACATTTCTGTTAGTTGTCTTTCCCTTTGGTGCTAGTGAACAACATGTACTACACCGAAGACAGTCATCACCTCCGCTTCCTGAAAAATACAGTGTTTATGTCAAACCATTGCCAAGTAACAAAAACCATCATTCGTTTTCTTTTGTTGGAGAACAAAGACAGCCTCCCAAATTTTCTCTGAAGAAGTTAGACCAACAGAAAGAACTACCTGAATCTTCTTTACCTAAGTATCAGCTGCCTTTAGTTCCTCATTTTCAGACAAAAAAACTAGAACAGTCTTCTAAAGTTCAATTGAGTAGCCCTTCAGTCTCTAAAGCATCTATTAAATTAGAACATCAGGAACTGAACAGTCAATCGCAACACCAATTTTCAACTCAAATAGTTAAATCTCAGTTGCCTCTAACACCACAAGTACAGTCACATAAGAATCAGTCCAATCAGTATGAAAATCATCCCACACTTTCCCCTCAGAGCTACTCCAAGGTACAAACTTCACCTTCCCTAAATCTCAGCATCAGACCTTGGCCCAGTCTCTAAAAAATCATTACCAACTTCCTATTCCAGCACACACTCTATCACCCCATAAACAGTTTAATTCAGAACAAAGTCAAATACCACAAACTTACTCACTGCAACACAAACATCTCAAAGATGAATCTCTCCCATCCAGTAACTCAGACAAAGCTGATGACATCCAGCATAAAAAAGCTTCGCAAGTGATATTCATCAATGGTCAACCTATTGTAATTAATCCAACAGAAAGCAAAAAGACACCATCATCAGCAATTAATCAAAACTTCCACGATTCTCATGCATTTCTATCTTCTCCAACCACAGATGCAATTTTCAAAGAAAAGTTATTAGGATCAGTTCAATCTCAAGTACAATCTGTGATCCAAAAGGCTCCAGCATCAGAAATTGAATACAATAAGGGAGGTCCAGCAAGTGACAGAGACAACAAAGACGATGCTTACGTGGTCTACTATTATTATTACTATGATGATTATGACGAACCAAACAATAAAACAAGTCCTTCTTTAAAATTTGATGATATTCCAAACTTGGAAAATTACGACAAGTCAAAAACTGAAACTACCAATGTTAAAAAGGATGTAAGAAGAGTTGGTCAAGAGGAAATGTTCCCACTAACGTCATTAGCAATGCGTTTTCAGACACCTCTTTATCTAAAGACCGCTCAGGCCAGCCAGGAACGTCATCTTTAAATAACTCTGCTCAGTCAAAAATTGTTGATATTTCTTCCAAACCTGCAAAAGACCCTGTTTTGCCTATTGCTCCGGTATCTAATGTATATCGTTATGGAAACGACGTGTCACGTTTTCCCGTAACCCAAGACTTGGTTAATCATACTACCAAAAATCAAAAGTCAACAATAGTTACTGACATTTCTGTTGAAGATAAAGAAGATAACCTATCAGTGAATCCTGATGTTCAAGATTATTCCACTACTATTTTTTCAGAAGATGACCTATCCTCCAAATCAGACTTATTTAGTTCTGTGAAAGAGAGCGAATCAGGAGCTGAGATAAATGAAATTGTCGAGGCTCAAACTGAGTCACTGACAAGAAGAGATCCAACTATTGAAATAGAAGTCACGAAAACAATAGAATCTACAACAACAGAAGAACCTGTAACAACTACAGTAACTGTTCCAAGCCGTTTCAGTAATCGTCGACGCTTCGGGTCGAGAAGGCCACCAGGGTCGTTTAGATCACGCAGACCATCAGTGCTAGACTCAACTACAGCAAAAGTCGTAAAAACAGAAGCACCAAAAGAAAGTACAGAAAGTGAAGAAAGCACAACAGTCTCTACTACTACCATTAAACCTGTAACTACAACATCTAGTAGATCGAGGTTTCGATCTCGTTTGGGTAACAAAAGATTGAACACAGGATTTAATCGTCAAAGGCCTTCATTTAGAAGAAATCGTTTCAGAGGATCAAATAACGACAGTAACAAGGAAAAGGATGAAGAAGATAGCGAAATTGAGAAGAAAAGTACAGAGAAAGAAACAACAACTACGTCAACTACAACTGTAACAGAATCTTCACGGCCCAAGCCACGACGACGTTTTGGAAGTTTTAGCAGTTCGCGACGTTTTGGAAACAGTCAAAGTAGGTCTTCATCTACAACAGTTAGCTCTGAATCTACATCAAACGATGAAAGCACGACAATCAAAACAACCACTGCAACTTCTCGTATTCGTTCAAGCAGTATCTTTGGTCGTTCCAAAACTAGGTCTCGTCTTTCCTTTTTTCGACGGGGACGAAACGGTTTTAGTCAAGGCAGTAAAGCAGAAGAAGAACCAGAAAATAATGACGATGAAACGGTGGAGGAAGAAGAAAAATCCTCAACTCCTAAAATAGCTGATAAAGCCACTGTTACATCTTTGTCAGTGGAAGATGAAACCACCACGACAACTGACTCCTTAATTAGTAGTAATGAAGACGAATATGATGTAGAAGAAGACAAAGAATTGCAAACATCAGAAGACCCAACAACCACTACAACAGAGAATAGCAGATTTTCAGGGCTTTTTAGAAAAAGGAAACGACCAACATTGTTTAGAAACCGTCCACGTCTTTAACAGATCGCATTGAGATTTTATTGCTTATAAAGACTAAATTGTGCCTGAGACTTGCACATTATTTCAGATGAGTAGGTCACACAGGTAACTATGAAAAAATACCAACTCATATCCATTTGTATTGTTGAATTTCTGAGTTATTTGGTTTTATTTTTTATGGATTGGTTAAGATTTATTTGAGATCAGAATGATTTTGTTTATTGTGAAGTGCAGATATAGTGTAATACTTTGTTAATAAACGTAAAAAATGTATCCATAACTGTAATATTTAAAAAAATAATAATAAAAATTCACGGAAATATTATGATTTAAGCTTTTACGTTATTTGTAATTGGATGCGTAAAGAAGGCTTAATTTATTAAACTCCAAGAATTTACAATAAGATTGTAGCAACCAGATAGTAATCCTTGTTATGGTAAGTAGCCTACTGAAGTCACCAGATAGTAATTCTGGTTATGGTAAGTAGCCTACTGAAGTCACCAGATAGTTATCCTTGTTGCTCGCCCTCCCAGCCGTGGGGGCGTTATAATGTTACGGTCAATCCCACTATTTGTTGGTAAAAGAGTAGCCCAAGAGTTGGCGGTGGGTGGTGATGACTAGCTGCCTTCCCTCTAATCTTACACTACTAAATTAGGGACGGCTAGCGCAGATAGCCCTCGAGTAGCTTTGCGCGAAATTCAAAAACAAACAAGTAATCCTTGTCATAGTAAGTAGCCTACTGAAGTCACCAGATAGTAATCCTTGTTATGATAAGTTGCCTACTGAAGTCCTTTTCAAATAATTTTAATCGTCAATTACCAACTCTATGTTTACTTACATTTTGGTTGTTTGCTTAACAAGACCACCATGGAGAACGAAAACGTCATAGAATCTAACTATATACTTTAAACAAAATTACGAACTACCAAGCAACAGCTTAATAATCAGTTCAAAAATAATTTTTCAAAGCAATTTAACCTATATCTTAAATAATCACCAACAGATTTATATCTCTTTTTCATTCAGCCGTTAGTACATTTATGTTCATCCCATTCAGTTAGTACTGAATTTTGTATACGTTGAAGTTTCTGTACATGTGTGGGTGCTATGTTAATCCAGGCAGGTGATGCATATTCTATTGTTGGTCTAATGTACGTTTTGTCCCAAAAGGCAAGCAATTTTAGGGAGAGTAATTCAAACCTGCAACCTGTATAATTGGGAGTCGAGCGCTCTAACTACTAAATTATATAACGCCAAGAACTATTAACATGTTGTGAGCAATTTTTTCATACATTATAAATTCGATATAGATCTTCTAGTCGGTTTAAACAACGTTTGATCATGTAAAATACGATTTGAGTCACACTTTTATAGTGTTTTAAGTTAGAGTTTTATCTGGATAGTTGCCTGCTAGAGGGCTAATAACACAAGATCTATATTTATTTGTTTATTATTAAGTACAAAACTGGCTATACAGAACCCAGTTTTAAGCAGTGTGAGCATTTACATCGCTGATCTACTGGGCATATAACAATAAAGAAGTTCCCGAAAGTTAAGAATCTAGAAATTTCGTGCACCATGTGGAAACAAATGTACAACATCATACGATATATATTGAAGTAGTTAGTTGATGACTTCATGGATGACGTAGTTCAGTTTTAGTAGTGAGTTTTGGGTTGTTGTTTTTTTATTTATTTTGTAAGTTAAGCGTACTTACTATTACGGTCGTGGTTTCTACTGAAATGTCGTTTCTGAACTTACGCCATAACATGTATCAAAGTGGATGTAGCCTATAACAAACAATATTGAAGAAATAAAGCCCCTCGGTGGCATAGCAGTACGTCTGCAGACTTACAACGCTAGAAGACGGATTTCGATACCCGTGGTGGATAGAGCACAAATAGCCCAGTGTGTAGCTTTGCACTTAACTACAAACAAACAATTGAAGAAATAAAGTAATTCGTTATCGCTACGTGGACTGGGCCTGTGATTAATTTTAACAAATAAAAGAACCTGCACAACGATAGAACACGGTACAACACTTCTGTTGGGAGTGAGATTAGTTTGGTGAAATATTAAGACAAATCGATCATGCAATGAGATTAAAAAATTCTCTAATGTTTGTGAAACAATTAAAAGAAAGATAAGAGTAAAGGAATAGAAAATTAAAAGAATAAAAATGGAAAATTAGCAAAACAAGATAAAAATAAGAGCAAGAAGAGTTTTAGCAAATTAAAAAAAGGTCATAAGAGGCAGAAATTTAAGAGAGCAGTTAAAGAAAGAAATTAATATTGAAAGAATTATAAACAAATATATATCTGATTAAAAACGTAATCTATGAAATTATTGGTTATTGAAGGATGTACAGAAGGATCACAACAACAAATCTAAAAAAGTGCAAAAGATATCACCGAAGCACAGAAAGGCTGTAATGACTGATGAAGTGCAGAAAAAAAAAACATGGCTTTAATTGTAAAATAGAAGAAGTACAACAAGATATCAGTGACAGTTTAAATCATTTTAAAAATCAGTCTGTAAATACAAACCTTTTTCTGCATCTCCCTAAGAGTTCCAACCTAAAACACCAGTTACTATTAAACATGGAATCTACTGATCTACAGCTTTCACTATTATTACAATGTGGTGAAACCTGTTATTCCAGGACCTTCCTAAAATATTCTGGTCATGACATTACCAAATTAATTACAGAATTTTGCTGGCAAGTTTAACAACATCGCCCAAAAAAGAAATGAATAGAGAATGATGGAAAGGTATTATAGGAGGTACATATACTTAAGGTCCACGAACTTTCAAGATATTGTGTGACGCACAATCTAATAAGCAAACACTCACATAAAAATATCAAATATGTAACTTACAAAAGTCAGTTTTATTGTCATAATTAAAAAGATGTGTAGCAATCCTTAATATTTCAAGATGTAGTTTGATAATCTTTTATAGTTAAAATGAAGTTATATAAATTCTTTACCTTTCACCATTTTACAACATTTGTACATTTTTATTGATACTAATTAGTAATAGTGTCAAGAAATAATGATTAGTTCTTTCGAGGTAACGATTTAATAGTAATTGTTTATAATAAAAAAACACCAAATCTGAAGCAGGTACATAAAACCTCATACAATCAGTGTGACTCCACATTACATGTATTTAATTTACTTTGATATGTATATATAGCAATTGATAAATAAATCATTTCTCTAATATAATATCACTTTGGACATTTTGATTTCTAAGCTCAGTTAACTTAAATGTAGCTGTAGTTCTTAGGTGGTACAACTAATGTAAAAAAAAAAAAAAAGAGAGAGAGTACCTGTATCCTAGATGGAAGTAATGTAAATTCATGGTTAACGAAAGGTTATCTTAGGACAAACAATGTTTTCTTTATATATCGTTTATACAAATCCCCAAAACGCCTATAAAAAACAGCAAAACACAAAATATGAAACCGAAAATTTGCATGGATCTCCTCATGGGCCCATCAAACCTTCATGCCAAATACGGTGAAGATCCATCAACAGGGGCAAAGTAGTGGTAAAAAACAACACGAAAAGACTCATAAAACGGCAAAATGCAAACCTGAAAACTTGTGTATACTTCTCCATGGACCTAATGAGCCTATATATCAATTTTGGTATCAAGATCCATCCGCACCCTGCGAAGTATTTACATGAACATAAACAGCTAGTACTGTTATATTAATATAGATAGCGATAGTGTATTAGAGCTACGTGTGACGTTTCTTGATGCCAATCCGCCTCCTGATAATAGAAAAGAATAAAGTTCTCTGTGACTGGAAGCGGGGACGAAACAGGAAAATCATGACCCTTTTTGCAAATCTACACTACATGGCCAAAAGTATGCGGACACCCACCATCACCACTCATATGTGCTTGTTGAACACCACATTCCAAAACCATGGGCAATAATAAGGAATTGGTCCCTGCTTTGGTACTAAGACAGCCTCCACTCTTCTGGGAAGGCTTTTCAATACATTTTGGAACATGGCTGCAGGGATTCGCTCCTATTCAGCTACAATAGCATTAGTGAGATCAGGCAAGAGGGCCTGGCTCACAATTGGTGTTCCAATTCATCCCAAAGGTGTTCAATGGGGTTGAGGACAGGGCTCTGTGCAAGCCAGTCAAGTTATTCCACACCAACATCGGCAAATGTGTCTTTATGGACCTTGCTTTGTGCATGGGGGCATTGTCATGCTGAAACAAAAAAGGGCCTTCACCAAACTGTTACCACAAAGTTGGAAACACCCAGTTCTCTAGAATGTTATTGTATGCTGTAGCATTAAGATTTCCCTTCACTGGACCTAAAGAGCCTAGTCCAAACGATGAAAAACAGCCCCAGACCATTATCCCTCCTCCACAAAACTTTACAGTTGATACTATGCGTTCAGACAGGTAGCCTTCTCCTAGCATCTGCCAAACCCAGATTCGTCTGTCAAACTGCCAGAATAGTGAAGTGCAATTCATCATTCCAGAGAATGCATTTCCACTGCTCCAGAGTCCAACAGCAGTGTGCTTTACCCCAATCCAGCTGACGCTTAGCATTGCACATGGTGATCTTAAGCTTGTGTGCGACTGCTTGGCCATGGAAACCCATTTCATGAAGATCCCGACAAACAGTTCTTGTGCTGACATTGCTTCCAGAGGCAGTTTGGAACTTTGTAGTGAGTGTTGCAACTGTGGACAGACTATTTTTACGTGCTACACGCTTCAGCACTTGGCATTCCCATTCTGTGAACTTGTGCAGCCTACCACTTCATAGCTGAGCTGTTGTTGCTCCCAGATGTTTCCACTTCACAATAACAGAACATACAGTTGACCAGAGCAGCTCTAGCAAGGCATAAATTTGATGAACTGACTTCTTGGAAAGATGATTTCCTATGACAGTGTCAGGATGAAAATCACTGAGCTCTTCAGCATGATCCATTCTACTGCCAATGTTTGTCTATGGAAATTGCATGGCTGTATGCTTGATTTTATGTACCTGTTAGAAATGGGTGAGGCTGAAATAGCCAAACCCACTAATTAGAAGGGGTGTCCACATACTTTTGGCCATGTAGTGTACATGCAAAACCTACAAAAAATATCTGAAATAATTATGAATTGAATTTTTCAAAAAAAATATTGACATTAGTCAAAAAATGACAAACACAACAAGAGGCTACGACTTCCCCTTCTGCATCCACTCTTGATTTCCAACTCATGAAACTGAAATATTCAATATAACCTAATTACCGATTTTAATATTTGGGCATGTACAATTTGTTGTCAAGAAAAACTAATGATTTTCTTACTCCTATGGCAACTATTTCTACCAATGGTAAGTTGCTACAACATACATTACTCATTCTGTAACTGAATCCACTTATCACAAACTTACACATAAATGCATTAATGTGATAGTTTTATTCTTTGATAGAATTTCCTTAGTTTTATTAGAGAACTTAGTTTTCTTTCCTTCATCAGAGTAATGTTCCATTATGTGTAACTAACAGTACTGTCTGCCAGAAGGCAGTGGGAGTCTTTCCCAGTGATTTACATTAAGGTTAAGTGCTTATTAAAGAATAATTTTTTTAAATTTAGAAGCTAGCAGAACGTTTTTAGAATTTTGTGCAGCCTGGATATGCACTTTCTGTCAACTATTTTGAAATACATGAAATGCACCATTGACAACGACAGTGAAATTGGCAAACATTTATTATCCATACATTAATAAAGAAAATACTAAAAGTGCACAACCAAATATTCACAATAAACAACTCGTTACAGTAAAACAGAAATATTTTATGGACCACTGTAAGTAGAAATAACATACATACACACAAAGAAATCAAGTCACTTTAAGACATTTTTAGAACAAATTTACATTATATTCACAAATAAAATGTGTTACATTTCTCTGCTATAAAGATTTTTACCAACATCACCATTAAGTGGGGTCCTACAATCAGCAACCCAACTACTGATTTCTTTTTCACATTCATGACGTCTGTAATAGGTCCCAAAGTGACATGTTTGGCCATTTGTACAGAAACAGAAAGAGCACATCAGATGTTTCTAACAAGATTAAATTTTACAGCATATTCAACTATTTCAGAAGTTTTTTCATGTTCTAAATTTACAACAGTGATTTAGAAAAAAAGATGATTTACATAATACATTTAGATCACCAATAGTCTTCACAAGAAGACAAGTTTCCACACAAGAACTTCTTGTCAAATTCAAAACACAAAATAATACCTGATATGAAAAGGTGAAAAAAACACAACTGATTCAACTGCTACTTCTAACTAGAACTGAGATGAACTCTTCTTTTTCTGATGGCAAAAACGATAAACTTTTAGGTGTTAAAATATATTTTTAAAGCATTTCCTCCAACTGACTTTGACTGTCACACTTCTGTTTTCTGCTACAGGCCCCCAGTTTGTTCTTGATACACTTCAATCACATCATCATTTTCCATTTCAAGCTTTAATTTTTAAAAAAAAAGTAATTTCATTAATCACTCTTCTTAACTTACTGGGATGAATAAATTCAAACTTTCTAAGTATGTGTGTACAAACTTTATGGAGGATTTTATTCCAAGTTATCAAAATACAGAAAGAAGTGGGTCTAAAAAAAACAACTTATTATTGTACTATTACAAAAAAACTTTAATGCTTTTTCTTATAAAATCATTTTCCTAGTTAATTATATTTTGCATATACAAACTAGTTATACAAAACATTAAAAACATGTCAATTACAAATTGTATTTACAATAATCCATTCACTTATTTATACATCATGGAGAACTTTTACTAAGTCTCCTATAAATTTGAATATACTTCTTTTTTGAAACAACTTTGAAATTTATGCTCAGGTATGATACATTGGAATTTCAAGACAAGCTAGGACAGCAATTCCTAATATTTTATCATACACATACCTGTTTGGCTTTCATCATCATTTATTCTTCTACCATCAAAAGGAATCTTAGCGAAGAGACTGGAACACCCTAATAAAAAGAAAGCTTCTGTTACGCAATGACATGCGTAAATAGCATTTTACCACATACTACAGAAAAGAATGTTAAATTTGGAAATATTCACATTAACAAGTGCCCCCTACTGAATAATCAGAGAGGATGTTTTCCAAGTTTATATATACCTTTACAAGAAAAATTAAAGTTAGTACAATTCCACTTTTACATGCCAGGACTAGAACATAGGAGGACATTAAATGTTTTATCACATTCTAATAAAAGCTACAAGAAAAGCAGACTTAACATTTGTATAAATGTTAACAATTCTAACTTGTATGATGTTGCACTTTTGTTCCAAATTTCTTGTATGTGAAACTTTCCTGAAAATTACTTTTATGATACAATGATGTGGAAATATGTATAATATAGAAGTTTCATTCACATTGTCTTAGAATGTTCTTACTGAATGCTAAACATTTGGCACTTTTTTTTTTTCACTGAAAAATATGCTTTGAAACAGTAATGTTCATAACCTGTTATATGAAATGGGCACAAAACCTTCAGGTAAATTTATCAATATCCCACACCTGCCAAACTGAATTACAAGTTGCATTTAAATCTTTTAACCCCACCTTTATTTAAGTTGCTTGTAAACAGCAAAGCATGCTCCAAAAGGTAAAAAACAGTCCAATTATCTCGTATCACTTCTTAAATTTATTCTACATAATATAGCCATTTCTTTTTTAAAATCCACTTCAATGAATCATATCACAGTTCATTTAAAAAATAAAAGTAGTCAAACAACTGTCACAAAAGAAATCCTTCTCTCTTCCATACTTCTCTTATACAAAAATTTTCAGTAGCAAAAACTGAATGCTATCTGTTCTTAAACTTTTTTACAAATAATATGCAATTAATTCATCAAAATTTATAATCATTTAGCCTTATCAACTGGTTATTCTTTAGTTGCTTATGATACAAGATAATAACAAAACACCTACATTTCAAAGATGAATCATAACAATGTAAATCATACTTTAAAAGAAACAAAAACTGTTTTTACAGTTCTTTTCCAATTTTTTTCAAATCATGAAATATCCATTATTCTGAACTTACATTTCTTCTTATGGAATCAATACAACAAGTTCATTACAATTATTATAAAGCCAGTATTTCTCAAAATGATTTTCTCTCTCTCTATACAGGTTCTATGACAATTCACTACTGAACATTTTGCTGCCAATCTTTTCATTACCAAATGCTACCAGTTCCCCCTTCAGAAGTACAAAAACGCATAAGACGACTGCTAAAGGTTTATGACCCAGCAGATAAACTACCCTTTATTTATGGAATTTCTCACAGCCCAAATCTTTTTTAAATGTTCATATCTTCCATAATTTTAAATAAAATGTTTCACAACTTAAGAACATTTTTTATTTTAAAAGAGTGCTTCTCTATTACACTAATATTTTACTAACTAGAGTGTTTGTCTAATGAACTAATACTGACAAAAATATTTTTATTTCATGATGTTAAATGATATACAAGGTGGATGAGAGCTTGACCTAAAATTATCAAACAGCAAAATGACCTGGTAGTAAAACATCCAGTAAGGAAAAGACCAGTAGCAAACTGTCCAGTCACCACTTCCACACAAAGCTTTTACATAAATCTGATCAATATATACTGCTATCATTAATTGTAAGTATGAAGTAATTTTCTTTTGACTGCATCTAATCCTTGTTTTCTAGTGATGAAAATGAAAAACTTTCTATCCATTATTACATTTCTCTATATTCTGCTACTTTAAAATTTTGCTTCGTATTTACTGTATCCTAGTACTCAATGTAAACATTTCTAGATTTATATTATGCACTTCTACTACTTAGCTTTACTACTGCACCAGATAGATCTTGTTATTCATAAAGTTCTATGGTTAGTTTTAAAAAATTGAGTATAGCAGTTTACCTCTCTAACAAATGTTTCCTTTCTTTAGAAATATGTCTGGTTTATTCACTCTCTTGGTTAATTAGTAATAGTACTGAACAGAAATTTTATTTCTGTCTTACTTTAATACATTGTGTTTTTCTCTAAATGACAGAAATTAATTTAAAGCCAAGTGTTTCAATTATAATATCATCAGCTAATTATTTCTATTACTTATCCTTGTGCAACAATGTGCTTGCATTTTTATAGTTTTTATTGTTTGAGCATTTTCTTCCATTCATTTTAAAAATACAAATTCATATCTCTATTCAGCAGTTGTATGAAATATTATTATTATTATACCCAATTATTTTCTGATGAAATAAATTTTTCCTTCCTGCCAAAACTAACCATACCTTATCTATAAGGTGATTATTTACATTTCTTTCACCCTGACTTGGAATATAGACCAACAAAATTAGAACATTAGTCATCTTGAGCATACTTTAACAAAAGTAAACTTCATTCTTGCTAATTATTAGCATACAAAATATTAATATTTACACCTAAATTACATCATTTAGAGAAACAGGCTTGCTTTTTCCTAAGGTTACACAGTTGTTTAATCTTGCCACGGAGAGAAAAGCAAGCCTCGTCAATCCATAATATGGTAAATATTGCTAATTTATACATGAGCTACAAATAAAAATGACCATTCCTATGTTGCTCCTGACAGAAGTTCTAAAGTGATTGTATCTGCACATATACAGACTCAAGTGTCTTATTCATGACCTTTCAGACTGTTGAATGTAGTAGACTGATGTGTCTGGCAACTGGACTGAAGCCATATTCCTCATGAGAATTTCTTTATCCAGTAAACAAAGTGTCATTTGTCCGACTTCAGTTACAACCTCAAGAGATGTACTGGGACACCATTATAAGTTTATCATCAGCACTAAATTATAGAATGTTTGATGGTAGTTTTGTTCATAATCAGTCATAGTTATTTTTGAACTGGGATTATATTTCCCATCATCTCATTACTTTATCTGCCAAATATTACAGATTTGTAATTATCAGTTTTGACTTATGGATACAAGAATAGACTAACTTTATAATAACCCTATTTGCCATCTATTTCCATACCTAGATTTAACTCATCCACAAAGTATGTACTTGAATGTTTAGATTATATTTGAACACCTGAATTACTTTTTGAATTGTATCTACTTGAATTAATATGACAAAATTTAAACTAATTTTTATGAACAATACTGCAACACCACAAAACAGACTAAAATCGTTCATACTTTTAACATTATACACACACACGCACAGTTAGCTACTGTATATAAAATATAGCCTGTGATAACTAGTTTAAACTTTATCTGAAATGCTCCTTTATAGTATTGACTTCCTTACACCTTACCCCAGTGCAAAAAAACAAGCTCTGTTTTACAGATATTTTGGAATATATAGAGAAGTCTGTTATTTTGTATTAGGCTTGAAACAAAACAATGGCAAAAAGAAGCATTTTAGGGCATTTTTTTTTTTTTTATTTCTAACAAATCTCTGATTAGGAATTTTTCTCTAACTGTTGGACTAGAAAATTATTTTATTGTTTTCATTTAAGATTAGTAGGTTAAAGAAGTTATAGTATCAGAGATAATTACTGAATGCCCTGCACTGGAGCATAATCAAAATTGTTTGAGTGATATATTTCTAAAACACATTTATCCTTAAATGATAAGAAAAGCCTGTAAAGGGTAATAATATTAAGGCAGTTATATATTAGCAACTGAACATAATTAAAATTTATAAAGTAAAAAAACAACATATAATTGATATAACATATTACAAGTTTAATTAGTCATTTTAAGTCACAAAAACTCAAATCTTGTATACTTTCACACTTGCTTTAAGATAACCTCTGTAAAATAGCTTCACAGAATAATGCTTACAGACAAATCACAATCAGAATTCTTGAACTTCTGATAAACACTTCAGCTGAAAAAGTTCTTTAAACTACAATGCCGATCGGCAACACAGTGCCACGGACAAGTTAATTCGTTCTCAATAATACCTAACTTCAACGCTAGATGTCAGTACCACACATGCATTTGACCTACTTGCAAATTGTTTCACTTTCAATTCAAAATGGGATTACGAAAAAAGTTACAAAATGAAAAAGCATTAGAGTTGTATTTTGAACTTGGTTCAAAGTTGCTGCAGCAGCTGAAATACAGTCAACAGGTTAAACCATATGTTAATTAATAAAACCATCAGCCATAAAAGAGTGAAGTTCCAAAATGGATTTTTGCATATCATTTAATCATGTACCTGTAAAATGTCCTTTTCACTCACATTAAGAATCAAATGTGTCAAGAGACAACAACAACAAAATAAAAACAGAATGACTATTCTTACTTGTTTTAACATGAAAAAATGTGTGTCAAATGGTTCACTTCATAAGTTGAAAGTAACAATGGCAACAAGTCTGGGCCTCTGTTAACCCTTTTTCTATGGGCTTGGTATAATATACAAGATTTCATCTACATATTTGAAGACATTTAGTATTTGCACTATAACTTTCGACACAGCAAATGTATCTTCACAAAATTTGGTAGATTTTTAGTAAAGATTACACTATTTTGCACATAAAAAATCATTTTTCTTAATGAAACATTTCTACTAAAGATTTGTTTGTCAAAATAATGTTTATTTGCTAGTCTAAGTGCAAAGCAGCATCATGTTATGATTGAAAACTATTCATTGTCCCAAAATTTTCAAATATTATTTGCATAATCTCTAAAACTTCTAAAATACATTTGAAACATTTGTAAGACTATATATTTTATGTTACTGTCTATACTCTTATGTTACTTGACTAACCTTATAAACATCATAAAAAATTAGGAAATAAAAATAAATTTTGTTTTCTTTCGTGCTAGAATAACTACATATTAGAACATGAAAATACAAATGTTTAGTATAAGTAGACTAAGTGTTGTAATGCTATACATTTAGTTATTTATTATATTGACCTTCTAGTCATGCCTAGTTAACATTACATAACTTCTTGATGACAAGAAACCCACTTGAACAAAAAAATGTATCTCAGAATGGCTGGTGTGGATATTAACATTTTATTGATAAGGAGAGAACAACATTTTGACCTTCCTAGGTCATCTTCAGGTTAACAAAGAGAGTTTGAATGTAACTGTTAACGGACATGTCTTAGGGATGAAAGTATAAACAGATATATGATTTTATGGAATGTTGCAGGTGGGCGTTAGGTTATTAATTAGGACTGGAATAAAGGTCTTCCTTTATATTGGTTTAATTTTGGTTTTAGTAGCTGTATAAGTAGGGTTTCTTTGATTTTGTGTTTGTTTATATTTGTTTCCTACTTAATATCTGGATGTTTTCTATGGTTATGTTGAGTTTATTTGGTTTGCAGTGTTCAAAAAATGTGTTTTTTTTTTTCGTTCTTTGAGTCTAGTTTCCATTTTTCTGCTTGTTTCTCCAATAATGAAGTCGTGGCAGTTGTTGTATTATATTTTATAAATCATGTTGACGTTATGTTTGTCATTGTGGTTTTTACATAGTATGGACTTTAGTTTTGTACCTGATTTTTGAATAAATTTGGTGTTTACTGGAATGTTGCATTTTGTTACGAGTTTTTTCAAAAGGTTGGTTATTTTTTTGCTGATGTTGGGAACATATAGTATGCAGCAGTATATAGTTTTGTAGTTTGTTGTATCTTAGGATTTATTGTTGGTCTAGGTGTGTGCATATAATTTTTTCCACAGTTTTTTGGGGAAATCTGTTGATGAAGTGTCCTTTTATTTTGTTGATTTCATCATTAATTTATCAGGTGAGCATAGTTTTGTGGCTGTATTCGTTTTTTTAACACACTGAGTTTTTGTTTCATGTGCTGAGTCACAGGGAATGTATAATCCAGTATGGGTAATTTTTCTGTGGATTTCTGTATCAGCTTCAGTGATTTTGAGGTTAAGAAATACTATTTGGTTAGTTACTTTCTTTTCACAGGTGAACTTAATGTTGGGATGTATCGAGTTAACATAATTGAAAAACTAAGTGTGTGTTCTGTAGATGTGAATCCAGCAATTTTATCATCAACATACCTGTACCATTACAGTGGCAGGTGTAAGGCTGAATTGATCGCTTGTGATACAATCTTTCTCATAAAAATGTTGGCCATTTATCTGTAGGTAGTTTTAGTTGTATGGAATTCTATAAGGGTTACTTGGGATGCGTATCAATGGGTTGGGGTCTTGGATATAAAGTTCTAAAGCTGTCTTGCAGGCTTCAGTTGTTGGGACTTCTGTGAAGAAGGAGATCACATCAAAACTGACCATTAAGACTTTACGATCTAGTTGATTAAGAATATATTTCAAGTTGAAAGTGTCTTTGAAAAAGGATCCAGCTGATATTACATATTCAGAAAATGCCACACTATATATTCACCGAGGTTGTAGTTAAATGATTCATAGGTCGACATTATGGGTCGTTGTGGACAATCAGGTTTATGAGGTTTGGAGGGGCCATATAGTTGTGGTGTGCACAAGTCGGTTTTACATAGGTACGAATAAATGTTTTCTGAGATTGCGTTGGTTGTTTTCATTTGTAGTTTTATTTTGTTTAACTGGTTTTCACAAGTTTTTGTTGGATTTGTGTTTAGTGGCTTAAATTTGTTTGTATCTGACAAGATGCTCATTTTTTGAATGTATTAATTTGTGTTCATTGTAACTACAGAATTACCTTTATCTGCTTTTAGAATTTTAATGTTGTCTTGTTTTAAGTTGTTGAAAGAATTAATATATTTTTGCAAGAGGTTGTTTTTTAGATTTCTGTGAAATTATGTTGATAGTTTTGTGTGAAAATTCTTTGAAAAAGTTGTTTAAAGATACTGTTTTGAGATGTTTCAGGGAAATAGATGTTTTCAGTTCTACCTGGAAAGATCAGGTTGTTGGTTGTCGGTAGAACTGTTGTCAAAGTTGTCTTCTTTCTGGTGGTTGTTTCTCATTGTTTTGTTAGGGTTTTGAGTTTGTGTGGAGTGGATCACCAGTCTTCGAGATAGGTCTCCCAGACAGGCTTTCATTTCAATGGATGGAATATTTCGAGGTGTTACTGCAAAGTTGAGTCCTTTGCTGCATAGGTGTATTTCTTCATTGCTTAATTTTTGGTCAGATATGTTAATTACAAGGTTCGTTGTGTTGGCATCTTTTTTCTTGTTTGCACCTTAATTTATCTAGTTTCTTGTTGTAGTGGACCTTTTCCTTGTCGTTCTTACTATTGAGTTGATTATGTTGTGCTGTTTGAGTCCACAAATGCCTGGTTGAATGCAGCAGGCTAGCTGATAATATAGATTAATTTTTTTTGTTTCTGTAAGTCATTTAGTTCTTTATATTTTGAGTTTAACATGTCTTTAGTAGTTTTTCTGTAAATTACAGATAATATTTGTACACTGGGTAAAATTCTTGGATAGATTTTTCTTCACAAAATTAGGGATTAGTTTTTCCTTCCAGCACTGTTGGATGACATAAAAATATCATTTCTTCTATTGATGATTTTTTTTATTTAAGTTTCTTAGTTTTGTTAGGATTGCATAAGCATGTACGGTTAACAGTGGCATAATGTTGGTAAGTTTAGGCATAATGGAGTTTAACCAGATAACACAGTACACAAAGAAACACAAAAGACTTACACTTGTCATATAATCACTGTGATGAGGTACTTCTTGATGACGAGAAACCCACTTGAATTAAAAATATATCTCAGAATTGCTGGTATGGGTATTAACACTTTTATTGATAAAAAGAGAACAATGTTTCAACCTTCCTAAGTCATCTTCAGGTTAAGAAAGAGAGAGTTTGAATGTAACCGTTAACAGACATATCTTAGGGACAAGAGTATAAATGGGTACCAGATTGTAGGAGGCGTTACACATATCAATAAAAGTTATAATACCCGTACCAGCCATTGTGAGATACATTACATAACTTGTACTGATGTGGTGCACATGTACTCATGTTATGTACCCAATAACATAAAACTGACCTTTGTCTTCATAGTCTTGGATGTGTGTTAATAGATTAGTATTTTGTAACATACAGTAACATTTCAATTACTATACCTTATAAACACATGCATGAACATTGTGTGTGTGTGTGTGTGTGTGTGTGTGTAGATTATTAATATTTAGAAATAAATTATGAAACTTAATTTTCTTAAAAACATAGAAAAATAAATCAAGAAGAAAGCCAAACAATTATAACTTCTTGCTATGACCTTTGTACTCCATTGCTGCTGGATATAGGCTGCTAAGCCTTTTAAAATTTCACGCGCGGAGGATATCAAACAATTTTTTTTTAGATTTTATATATACAGTTGAATAACCACAAAAAATCATAAATAACTACACTGATACCATAGAATTCTACTATACTTTAGTAAGCTTAGTAACTAAGGTGTATTTAGATTTTAAAAAATATGAAACTTAGAGCAGACTAAAGACACAATCTGCTTCATTGAAACTTTGGATCAAGAGAGTGTGGATGCCTCATCAAAGTTTGAAATGGCTGAGAAAACCACTCTGGGAACATTCTAAGTTGTTGAAGGTTATTTACATATCACACATTGAAGTAAGTGTATGGAAAGAGGCGAACGAGGCCACTGTTTGATTCAGTACATAAGTCATATCTCAACAAAATAAAAAGATACAAGGTTCTTATTTTATTTTATATTCTAGCTTGGTAATATGAACTTGAGTTCCAAATTTGTATAAAACTATAGAATTTTGACATCACAAACATGTAATTTTAAACAATGCTGCATTCAACATGTGACTCACTAAAATCAATATTTGGAGGTCATCATTTAATATTTACTTTTAGATTAAGAAATTAACTCATATATAATATTAAAGTTTGAATTACAATCTACAATTTGATTCTAAAATTATTGACATAAATTCATAAAGTAATTCAATACAATTTTGAATGCAAGTCAACAAATGCAATGGCACAGCCTTTGACCCATGACCATTGTGAAAGAGTTAACCAATAATATAATTTGATCATTTCATAAACTTTACCCATGACAATGCAGTAAACTGATTGATTACACTATGTATTTATTGGCATAATCTCATGAGTAAAGATAATTATGTAAGGCAGGTGAAAATGTACTTGACCACAGCACAGAGTTAATACAATTCAGGGTGAAAAAATGCTTTTGATGCTTCAGAATTATACTCTTTCATGGAGTGAATACTTCAAGAATAGCTGGTGAGTAATTCATCACATTTATGGGTTTTAGATCACTGGAATAATGAATGATATAGTACAAGATTTGGCAAATAAATAATACATTTTATATAACATGAAAAGTACAAACCTATATATATATTCAATATTTGCCATTTCATTGTGTATGAAAACTTGACTAAATAGAGTTCTTTCCCTAAAAGTAATTGAAATACTGTTCCTTAAACTCTTTATCAAAGCAAAACAGAATGAATGTTCTCACTGATAAATACAAAAATGTTCTGGAGGAAAGCTAGGAAAACATTTGTAGAAAACTGTGTTTTCAAACGTTCAATGTTTATAAGGCTTTAAAATATTAAGGCATGTCTAAATTAACTGATAATACTCTTACCACTCTTTCACTGTAGGATTTCTTTAATTTTCCCATTTGTGTGGTCATCTTAACTCTGAAGTGAATTTCATTGCTATCCTGAAAGAAAAATGTTCAGTATCATATGAATACTTTAAGGTAACAACAACAAGACTCCTAATAAAAAGTAAACTGAAGTTTTGTAATTTGTACAAGCTCATGAAAATCATTTAAGGTAGCACAGACACTTAAAAGAGAGCCCTCAATATTTTAAAAACCACATTTCCAAATTTTACTTCTTTTCTTCATAAATAACTCACTGATGTCTTAAAATATTTACAAATTAACCCATAGGAAGTGATTACAAATAAAATTATAGTTTTTTACCATTTAATTCACATTAAAACAGCCCTAAAAATCAACCCTATTTTACCCACTTTCTCTTAAAAGGGAGGAGTGGCCAACTGACAAAACTGCACATTCCTTTCAATTTTGGAAAGGAAAAGCCATAGGAAGTAACAAAGGAGACCTACAAGAAATGGAAGATGGTACCTTAGCAATATACTATCACAAGATCTCTCTCAGTCAAACCCATAACATCACCTTTTTTTGAAAGGCTTTGGGAAAGCTGCAACAGAAAAAAAGAGAGAGAAAGGGATGTTTATGTTTTAGGGGGATATCAAATGAGGAAATGAAGTTAGGGTGTTTCCTGGAGTTTTCAGTGGGATTTAGATGCTTTAAATGAGGTAAGTATACATATTTACTGACATTTAAGAGCAGAAAAACTTTAATGCCTATTTTCCCAAAACTTAAGTCTTCACTGGGGTCATTCATTTATTAGCATGAACATTTGTAAGTATTACACCCTTACACAGCTTGAGGTTTATTCAGAATCCAAAAACCTGTACCAATTTTCATTTTCAAAGTCTTATTATCACTAACAAAGGCATTAATTAAAAATTAATTGCCCATAGCTCATTAACATTGTAGAAAATTTGCAGTTTTTAATTCAAGTTATGAGGATATTCACAAAAGACATTGTGTATCAATTTTCACATTTTTATCATTCCCAATTTGTGGTGTTAAAACAGTTTATGTTTGTATTTTTAACCCTGCTACATTATTTATGCATATGATATACATGGTTAAAAGTGTACTTTAAGAGATTGCAACATCATTCTTTTGCTTTATGCTCAATTTTAAGGTTAAGATGTATTTAACAGTGATTCCTCAGCCTGTAAATGTAACTGTTTTTAAGGTTCAGCATTATCTTAACATCATAAACAATTATTAATTTCTTGACAACAAAAAACCCACTTGAAATAAAAATATCTCAGAATGGCTGGTATGGGTATTAACACTTTTATTGGTAAGGAGAAAACAACATTTTGACCTTCCTATGTCATCTTCAGGTTAAGAAAGAGAGAGTTTGAATGTGACCATTGCAGGACATGTCTTAAAGATGAGAGTATAAACAGGTACAGGATTGTAGGGGGTGTTTATATAAACAAATGCAAAATTAAAGAAGCTCTAGTTATGCAGCAACTAAGACTAAAATTAAACCAATATAAAAGAACACCTTTATACTTGTAGATGTATGTTAAGTTATTAATTAGAATAATGCCCACTGCAATTCCATACCCATCTATACCCTTGTCCCTAAGACCTGTCCAGCAATGTTCACATTCAAACTCTCTTTCTTAACCTGAAGATAACCTAGGAAGGTCAAAAGATTGTTCTCTCCTTATCAATAAAAATGTTAATACCCATACCAGCTGTTCTAAGATACAATTATCAACTTCTAATATTTTTAAAACTCCTATAATAAATTCCCAGCATATCATCACTATTTAGGTCCAGTGAATTTTAATGCATAGTACTGAGAATGTTTCTAAACAAAACAAAAGTAAAATTATCAGTTGAACAACAAATCTTTCTTACTATACCAAAAGCATATTTAACCATTCATGCTGATCACCTGAAAATGCATCCTCTCAGTCATTCCCTTTTTGAATGACATAGTCAAGCAGTCAATGGCCAAACCAATACAGTACTGCCTCATTATAACACCCTTGGTTATAATGCTTTCTCAGATATAATGATGTGGTGTTTTGGTTCCCAAACATTTTGTACCATCTGCTGTCCAGCTCAGTGCCATGTGGCTTTGAAAACAAGTCATTACACGTGGTGATAAAATAAAAGGGGAGAGTGGAAAATTCTGACTGCAAAGTCCAAAAATGTAAATATCAAGTTCATATGTGAGCTCAACATGGGAATGTTGGTAATTAAGATAAAAAAGAATTTGAAAATGAGACTCTACTGAAATAGCAAGAAAGTGTCATTGACACAGCATTTGTAAAGGACAATCATAAAGTCTCATGGGTACTCTTATACACACTTGCATTTATTGTAACATCAAAACTATTGATTATCATTGGACCCAGCAGGAATTCCAACCATCTTGTCATAAATAATATCATTAACGAATTTAACAGCTTAACTTTGTGCAGAAGACAAGAAGTTCCAAGAATTATTTATGGATAAATTCAGTGTCAGAAGGAAAGAGAAATGTCACATTGTTAAATGCAGCAGATTAAGAGTAGCATTAAACCTGCTCACATCTGGCACAATTTTAATTATTCAATGAAAATGCCAACTGCTTTCACAATGAGAAATAATTTCTATATTGGATAGTGCAACAACCAATGGCTATTCCAGAAACTATGATGTATATACAAAATATTCTATGTTATGCTCAGAAAGAGTCTTGAAACCATATGAAGTATCAGACATTTTAAGTAAGTTACAAATGTTTTGTTTCTGATATATCAGAAAGTTTGTATTTTATGTTATTCTATCTTATTTTATCATACCTATGTTCTTTTTATACCTATTTTCCCTATGCATATAAAAGGTTATTTAATTCATTTTTTAAGTAATCTGTTGAATTCATACTTGTTCAGCATGAGTGCCTTCTTGACTAGTTGGTTATAACATTCCCCTCACTCTGACACTTTCAAGTGCACATGGTGCCTAGTCATAGCATTGTAACGAGGCAGTACTGTATCCTTGTACAGTCATCTGAAACAAATTAATTCCATAACACTAAAATGACTATTAATGAAACTAACTCTTCCTTGCTCCTAACTTAATACTTCATCTATTTATTTATTTATTGACTTTATTAATATGTAAATGAAATTTTGTTCATGAACTTCAGAACTGGATAATTAACTGATTACCTACGAGCATCAATTACACCATTTCATGTCACACAACAATCATTAAACTTGTGATTAAATTGGCTAATAGTATGAAAATAACCAACATATAGAAATTACATGTTTCCAATTACTTAAACTATCCAAATAGTAACATAACATTTTGGGATAATATGGTACTTATTGGTCTGTCTCAGCTCTTCCATCCTCACAACTAAATTAATTTTTTTTTTAAATCTTAAAATCAGCCCTTATCATTCACACACTTAACACGCTTTTCTATCAACTTACTTAAATTTACTGCCTCTACAATATCAGAATGCAACCTATTCTAAAGGCCAACTACCCTGTTAAAAAAAAAAAAAAAAGTCTCAGTTGAAAATGACTCCCACCTTACAAAAATTTATATTTCTGTCCTCTAGTTCTGCTATTCTCACTGTTAAATATGTAAAAAGATGATGCACCAACACTATCAGTTCCCTTTACAATCTTAAACATCTTAATCACATTCTCCTCCCAACTCTTCATTTTTAAAGAGAAGACAATCCGAGAGATTTCAGCTTCTCCAAGTATGATAACCCCTCCATCACAGGTACCATTCTAGTAACCCTTCACTGAACCCTTTCCAACAATTCAATGTCATTCCTAAGGTAAGAAGTTCAAGAATGAACATAAGATTCCAAATGGAACATAATCAGTGACCTTTATAATGATATTATAACCTTTAGACTTGTATTTAAAATTTCTGTAGATTGAACCTAAAATCCTATTTGCCCCACCACTAGCAATACCACACTTATAAAATTATAATCAAAATAGTGACATTGATTTGTTAATATTATTTTCAATTAAATCAAGGTTGTACAGCTCAATTTGTGTTGACTCACAACATTAATCTTTAGTGCTTCTCATTATTACTATTTTCAGTTATACTAACTATCCAAACTTACATAACATTAACTGATAAGCAAATTCCACTAAGCTCTCAGTTCTAAAGTTGTTTTGATAAATATAAACGTAAACTCATTTTTACATAGTGTATTTAAAATATAGAAGGGTATCTTTTTGGACTAAAACTTCTTGAAATTAATGCCCAGTTATACAACACTCATATTTTAATATTTACAAGGTATAACATAATTACAAATTGCTTTCTTATGTAAAACTAAATATTATTTCTCATTCACTTAATTATTGGAAAAACCTTATATAAATTTAGAATATCAAAAGGTAATTTTTTATGACAAGATTTCATATACTTTTGCGGCTAACCCATAATCCACAACTACAGAACTATTACTTTTAAAATTCATGATGAAACTTAGATTACATGAAATAATGTATAATAAAAAGCACACAATTTTCTATCACTTACTGCAATAAAATAAATGCAGCTGAAGAAACAAAAACCAATGGATTATAAAATAACATCACTTTTTGAAAAATCTACTTATAGCTACTATTTACTGTGCTTGTCTTAATGATACATATCTAATGTTATGTAAAAACATCTTAGGTTCTGGTAAAGTACATAAACATTTACAATGAAAATCCTGTGAAACCAGTATTACAACTACAGATACAAAAGAACACAAAAACATTTACAAGATCAAGTTAAAACAAGTTTGAAAGATTTTTTTTGGTTTGTTTAGAATATTTATGTAAAACTATGCAGAGATTATATACACTAGTTATCACATACTTTGAAATGATAAGCAGATAGAAAGCCAAGAGTCAACAACACTCTTGATTATTCTAATTGAACAGGGGGAGGATTCAACAAACACTGTTACAAATGCACTCACTGACACAAAGTGTGAAGCACGTTTTTTTTTTTTTTACACCAACAAAATAAAAACCATGGAACCTTGGACTCATAGTCAAGCAAGCCAATCATTAATCCTGTTTGGAAGACTTAGTTTTGATGCTAGTTGAAATGTGATTTGGTAATAAAGTAGAAAATATTAATGGAAGAAGACAGAAAGCATTCTAAAAAATGATTTTTTTACCAAATATATACTATTTTACTATCCATATCAAAAAATTAGCCATCATGAATATTGTATACCATCCTTTTTAACTTTTAAAGGTTACCTATATTCCTTTCATCTCTTTTTGCTGTTGAAGTTTCCATAAATAATGAAAAGTTGAATGTTTATTTTACACACCACTTCCAAAAACCAAATTTTACCACATACTGACAACAGAAAGCTTGGGCTTTTGTTGTTGTTTTTTCCAAAATATTTTACTTTATCAAATTCTTCTACCTTGAAGGGGGAAAAAGGAGAATTTATGTGGAAGCCTCCATATAGTGGTATATGGATTTACAGTAAAGGAAATATAATGAGCACATTGTTTCAACCCAAGTTGACCCTTTGTTAGCAATTTCAAAATTCACAATATTCTTTAAACCACTAGGAAGAGTAAACATGGGTGATGATGGGCCATGGTAAATTTTAGGGGTGCACAGCGTACCCCTACAAAGACCCTATAATCCAGACACTTTCTTTTACAGTCATTGCATTTCATGGCTGACAATTTGTAAATTTGACTGAGTAATCAAAGTTTACATTTCCATGCCTGAAAATGTATTTCCAATAAATACTCACCTCCATACAAGATTTGCATGCCACTAGCCTCAAGCTAATGAAACTTCCATCTAGAAATTGTGTGTTTAACATAAACTGCACTAGTGCATGATTACCTCCTTACACAATTGCCCCTCTTAAAAACTTATACTTTAAATAACTATTTTCAAATGAAGCAAGAAAAAGTGCACTGTAAGTGATAAGGATGGATTGGAAAATGTGTAGAGAAGACTCTCTATTGGAAATAAATTTTCAGATATAGAAAACATTACCTTTCAAGAAAGAGAATAGCTACAATTCCATGCCGAAGAGGTGGAGGGATTAGTGCAAACTTTAAACCTTGATGAGCTCCCTTCATACAAAATTTAAGGAGGAATGCCCTGGATAATAATAAGTCCTTGTTTGGCACACAGATTACAGTTGGCAGCTGAAAAGGCAGTAAACCAGGTGCCATACCTCATGAAGTACATTTCAGTTTTAAATCAGTTTGAAAAAGCCTGAAATATTCTACCAAGTTGTGTCAGGTTCTGGAAGAGAGCAAAGCATTGCATGGAGAGAAAAGTAACAAAATCAAGCGTTTTTCACACGATGGCTCTCTTTTAATGATTCCGTCCAAGTACTAGTCAACTGTATTGCATCTGTGATAAGCTACCTGCAGGTTGTAACAATGGAATGTGGTACTCCAGGCCAAGCCTTGCTACATGACCTAGTCCAGCAAATATCATGTCATGATGACACATTTTTTGGCTGATGCTGTTGGCATTCTTGGACTATTGTTAAGATCTCTACAAAGAGCTGATTTATCTTATGATCAGGCTAAAGCAATTATTGATGGGTCAATTCTGTTAATTCAGTCACTGGTACATATCCCTGGTCCTTACACACAGACTGCACTGAAGGAACTCCCACAAGTTCCTGATGCCAGTGGTTACACTTCTTACAGAGGCCATGACAAAGATATTGATAAACAATGTGAAAAGTATAAATCAGCTGCTGAATCATTTGTTGAAGAGGTGGTCACAAGACTGCAAGTAGTATTTCCAGACACTAACACCATGTAATGTTTTCCAATATTTAACCCATGTCACAGCAGAGCAGTATCTGATGAGGATGATCTGAAGAAACTCATCCAGCACTTCTCTCCTTTCGTAAATGAGAATGAGGCACTGACTGAATGGCTGCTACTAAGGAACATAATGGAATAGGATGCTCACAAAAACAGAAACATGGAGAGCTTCTACAAGGAATACATCCACCAGACCCAAACTTTTCCAAATCTGTCTCAGCTTGCAGCAATTTGATTAATAATTCCAGTTACATCTGTTGACTGGGAGCAGGGAATTAGCAAGTATAACATCATCAAAATAGATGCCAGGAGCAGTCTGTCTGTGGCCAAGACAGAAATGTTACTGAACTTATCCATGGAGTCCAAACCTTTAGATCATTTTAACTTCAACTCTGCATTCAGACACTGGATCACTCACAAAGACAGATGTGGGTACAATTTCCTGTTGAAGAAATGTGTTTCAGAACCTCAGGTGTCAACTTCTACCACATCTTCTGTTGAGAATGATTTGGCTGAAGGGCTGCCATTAGATTTATCTACTTACTAGTCATGCTACCATATTCCAGTTTTAAGTCATTTTTTTTTTGTTTCTGTGTTATTTTGAGAAATGTATCTCTTTATTTTCATCTTTATCATGTTTATTTTGCTATTTTGTTTGTTTTTTTGTTTTTTTGGCAGGGAAGATTGCTGAGGAAAAAAAAACAGTGCAAAACTTAATGTCTTGTAGATTTTCACATAATTACAACTATTTTTTACTGGATGGAATTGATGCATATTAAAAGTCACGCACCACACAGTTTTTGGCGACCTAAAATTGTGGCTAAAAGAGTTATTTTTCTAGTGGAAGCCCAGCTGTTCTAATTATGAAGAAGTTTTATTGCAAGAATAAACCTACCAGCAATCTTGTGGAAAATCCCATCTCAGCAGTGCACATTGCACAGTTATGTAATTAGAATATGCAAAATAACATGGCTTGACAGTGCATATTAGAATGATTAAAGAATACCCTGTCAGACCACTCCCCACAGGGCAGGATTCATATTAGGAATAACAATAAAAAGGGAAATAAGGCCATCGAAAAGAAAAGAAAGAAGAATAAAAAATAACTTACCAAGTGACAGTCATACTAAAGTTTAAAGAATGGCCACAGGCAGATGATAATAGCCCACAGAAGAAGAAACCATGATCCTACGCAAACAATGAAAGAAACATATTAGGAGTAGTTCACATATTCAATTGAAGAATTTCCTTCAAGTGATGATAAAGATTTAATGCTACAGAAAAGGTGAGTGGCAAATGTGATTAAAAAGATACATAAAACAAAGTAGAGGAGGAAGATGACAGTGAGGAAAAAGCCAATCAAATCAAAAATCAAACCCAATTGGATGGAAAGATAAAGATCACAAACAGGAGATGGATGCCACAGAATAAACAGATGAGAACAGGCATCATAAAAAGATGCTGTGCAGACAAAATAACATGTACAGGACATAAATGTATATCTGAATCAGGGTGAGGATTAGGGTGGGAAATCAGCAAAAAAGGAGAAGTTACTCTCCCTAGCCACTGAGTTTTGGGGAAGAAACAATAATCTGAATAGAAAATCTTACAGGAAAGGTGAAAAAAAAAAAAGCATGTGGAAAGGTGTTTGAATGGAGGCAAAGTGATGCAACAAAGAATCACATTAATATTCTAAAGCTAGAGAAGCAGAAACCATGGCTAAGCCAGCCACTAGGAGCAATCAGAGGAACTTGACACCAAGTGGTATGGAAGATCAAAATTGTCTGGTGAAGAAATCAAATGGAAGAATAAACATAATTATTTGTTGGTCCAATTCAAACTGAAATCACTGAAGCCAGAATTAGAGGATGAGGGATAGAAGATCAAAATAGAAGTAATCTGTGGTTGAGGGACATCTGTGTAAAAAGTACCCCCACTGAAGACAAAGCCACTACAAAACAAGAAGATCAAGGATAAACCACTCCATCAAATAGATTTTGCCTGGATAGGAAAGATCTGTGACAATACTGAAAGCACCCAGAACATCATGCAGTAATATGAATAACTTGCATGTGGGCCCCAAAAAAGAAGGTTCAACATATAAAAACATAGGGAATGAGAACAAGTGCCACCATGGTGATTGAAATAAGAAACCACTATAGAACTGTTCAAATAAATCATTACCAAATAATGTCTGGCCATATGGAGGAAACAAACCAAACCCCAACATACAGCTAGCAGCTCCAGGGGTTTATATGATAAGGCCTCTCTACTAAAGACCAACAACCTGAAGTCTCCTATTGACCAACCCATGCCCCCCCCCCATTCCTGAAAGAATGCATCCATGAAAAATATGTAAATCTGGATGAGAAGGAGTAAGCAGGACACATGCTGACATGTGGGTCCTGTCCAACTACCACTGCAGATTGCTTACTAAGGTAGGAGGAAAGGTAATAAGGGCATTCAAAGAGAATCCTGTACAAGATTCCACTGGTTTTGAAGATACTGCATATGTACATGATCCAAAAGAATACAGGCTAACATGGAAGACAACATCCCCAAAAGTTATAAAACCTTGCAAGCTGTAATAGAGGGATCATTAAGAGTGTGGAGAACTGAAATCTCCATCACACAAAGTTGATGACGAGAAGGTTGAGCCAGAATGAGATTAGTATTGAACAATAACTTCTTCAATATGATTACCCAGCCAAACCCAAGCCACCTCCAAGATTAGCTGATGAGTATATTGGGACTGAAACACACCTGAAGGGTAATGAATAAAACTGATTAATCACATCACATCACAACTACCAAGATAACAGGGTTATGGAAGTAAGCATCATTTGCAAAGTCCATTATGCTCATCCAGAAACCTGGAGAAAAGATCCACAAGAGGGTGAGAAATGAGGTGAGACAAATCTATAACAGGCTGCCAGTCTTAGCTAATTTGAGGACAACAAACAGACTGGTATAAATCTCTGAAGAAAGATGATAAATAGGCTCTATGGCCTATTGCGACAAACATTCTTGTACCACTTCCGACAGATGCAATATCTGATAAAACCCGAATAACCCACTGATTTGTGGTAAAAAACTGCCATAGGGGAACAAATTTGTAGCATTGAGCTCTCACTTAACTGGAACCAACTGAGTAGTCACCAGTACTGTTGGTGGCATGCCTATCTCTGTTGAATAAAACAAGATAAGAAATCCCTGGAAGAAGGAACAGGTAAGAGCTAAAAAAAACAGGAAATGGGAATAGGAGGTTGTCATGGTTTTGACTACAACAAACATCCTACCAAAGAGAAAAGAATAAAGTGTTGATGCATGGATTCCACACATGATTCCAAAGTCTCACATAAATAGCCAAAAATATACCAATGAATGAATGAAAAACACCATATGTAAATCCCCGAGATAAGTGAGCAGCAAATGAACCTGGAACAAGGCCATATTGTAACCCAAAAGACCCTAGCAACAGATAAATGTGTAAAGTAAGAGCCAGAGACAATAAACAAACCTACATGACACTAATTAAGGAGAGACTTTCCCTCTAAACAACCCTCAAGATCTTGGCGAGTTATTTCTCAAAGAAAATGGATGGTAAATAAAAAACATAATAGTGAATAACAAACAAGAAGGCATGAAAACACAGCATGGGTTAGATGTAAAGAGTCAATTTCTTGTTAATAAAAGAAAGTTTAAATTTTTACTCCACATTCAGTGTATAAGGAATACTGCAAAAGACCACATGGTTTTTTGTTATCCATATGTTAAATTAGGATATTCCAGATCAATTTGTAAAACAATCATTGTGCAAATCACATGTACAGAACTAAGAAATTTAAATAGAGGCACACAGTGATAAACATTGAGTTAGAAAACTTTTACGGTTACATAAAAAATTCTTACTTGAAAACATAAATATCTTTAATAGTTATGCCAATGAATACTGCATTTGCAATTGTCTGGTGGAATTACAAAGTGAAGAATTACTGATATAGGATATAAAAATGTCAAGATTGTGTTACCAACTCATATTAAAGCATACTAAATTATTTTTATAATTTGAACTTCATTGTTTCAAATGCAGCTTTAATATGTTTACAATTTATTGCATGATGATTTTATTCATTTAACATATTTTTGAGCTTTCATGGACATTAGTTTTCTCAACGAGCTATTCTACTACCTAACTCTGTAGTTAAATAATGTGTTAGCTTGAAATATTTTTTCTCGGACAATAATTTAAAATACACTAGAGTTTTTTTAACTAGATGTTAGTGAGGATTATGTAGTTTTCTATGCACTACTACTAATGTCATGCTTTCAATAGACAGGATTTATGAGAATACAAAAGACAAATATTAGCTTTTCCACTAGTTTATATTATTTAATGTTAGTTTCATTAGCAGCAATGAGTAAACTGTTTTATATACACGAGTTATTTTTATGTACATTTAGTTATATATTACACATTAATTCTCTTAGCTCAGAAAATACTTCAAAAAAGCTTAAAGAAGCAAAATATGAAAAAATTTTCTTATCTGAAAATATGCATTTTATCAATGTTGAACAAGAAAAGGTTCCATATAAAATATAACATTTGACAATTCTAATTGTAGCCAAAAATATCGCTAATATTAATGATAACCAAACTGACAAGTTAATATATTTTAATACTTGAAAGAGTTGTTTTTCCTTTTATCAGTTTACATATGCCTATCAAAATGTTGTATTAAAATTTAACTATATTAATGCTATTATGTGCTAATTAGGTAATAACAACAAATGACTATTCATAAAGATCACCCACTAATGTTATATATCCTATCATATTTAAAAAAATCTTATTCTGACTACCAATATGCTAGTTAAATAAGTGACAATAACAGCACTTTTTAATCTAAACAGGCCTAGTTAATAGTTATTAATATAGTTAGGCTTAAAATTAAGCCTATTTAGGCCTAACTCACCTGACCAACCACTTTCAGTTTTATATATTCAGAACCGGAATCGCCTCCATCTGGTTTCTGTACCTGAAAATAGAAGGAAGAAATGAACCTCCAAAAGTAGGGGTACACCTATTGATGGTAAACTTTATATTGCTACTCATCTTCAGATCCACTTTACCTGATGTTGAGCTGACATTTTTCCACCCTTTCATTGACTTGTGAAATATTATTCAACTGGCGCGAAAGAGGGCGCTATACATATTAAAATGTGTTAGGTTCTGATATGACAACTGTAAAACAATTATCGGATTTTTTTTTTAATTTTAAGATTAACACTATATATATTTCTTATACAAAGAAAATACTTAAACAATTTAGCACATTTAACAGCTATATAAATATTTTCTTATAATTTTTTGTTGACAATTTTTATTGGCTGCTTTCTTTCAAGGTGATTTTTTTTTAAACTCTTGCCGAACTAATACGATTGAAGTGACGTTTAAACTCATGACACGTCATACGTAGTCTTGTCAGACGGAGTTATAGTGTTTATATTTGAGAGTATATGCTCCAGGTGATAGGTAAGGTAAAGTTTGGTTGCGTACGAATGTCAGTTTTTGTTTTGTTGGTAGGCGAAATTTAGAGTAAATAATCATATACGTTTAGATATTATTATCATAGAAGTATGATATTTGAAGTACCAGTATGTTGTGTCATTTATTTTGAATTAAAACGAAAAATATGTCTGGCATGCGTGAAACTAACGATAAATGTTTAGCTTTAAGATGGTTTAAATTAGTTTAGTTGAACTTGGACTGTCGGCTACTAACCCTATATTGAATTGAGATTTAAAGTTTAACATTTTAACACATAATTTATTGACAGTGTTATTGTTAATAACAGAAGACAAAGTCGTACTATCGGTTCTACTACTGGTACTTCTGTTTCTACATCTTTGGAGTCCCAGGATTATAAATCGTTAGATAATTGCGTGCAGTGAGTTTTACTAAAACTTTTAGGCCCATTATATATAACCTGCAATAAACACGAGAATTTACGTTCTACTGTAAAATAATGATAGTATATTATTGCCTCATCTAAATAAAAAACGATGAACTATTTTTGTGTATACTATGTTCATTTCAGTTTATACAATTTTATATTATGATTGAATTTGCAAAATGGAGATGTAAAGTGTACAAATTAACGCTTAAATTAGTGTTTGCAGTTGAAATAATTCTGTGGGTAATGCAAGATAAAATAATTATTCTGCAAACGCTAAAGGTATGTTACTGTAATTGATACTGTTCCAGAGTTACCAGGTTTCTAGTTTGAAAACTCTGGAACAGTATCAATTACAGTAACATACCTTTAGCGTTTGCAAGATAATCAACATCACATTTTAAAATCTTGAAATTATAAACGCTTATCTTGATAAAGAATAAGTGACATAAAATCACTTAAGTTGTTTTTAGTGTATTCAGAACTAATGTTGGCTTTGAGTTTTTGTTTTCATAGTTGTGCAAGTCTTTTAGTGATATAGGACTTTGAAATATTTTTAACTAACCAAAATAATTCAAACGTTTTCTTTCGAAACTACTAACTCTCTTAATTTGATGCTGTACTAAATTTCAAATATTATAATCGTCAATTAAGATTGTTTTGCTTTTTAACCATTTATACCCAAAAGATACTCTAACATATGTACATTATATTTTTCAGATATGTTTTTCTAAATAAAAAGCTAACCAAACTCCACACCATTAATAAAAATAGCATAGACAGCATAAAATAGTGCATAATGTTAATATGAAATTTGTTTATATAAAAGATAAAAAATGCAACTAATTATGGTATTTTAAAGTAGTTTTTGTATGTAATCATTTTCCCAACCAGTAAGAAACCTTTTCATTATTCTAATTTTATGTATGCATGCAGGGGTGGCATATATTAGAGGCTTGGGAAGGCCTAGCTTCTCCAAATAAACTGCTGCTCATTGGCCATTATTCTAACCAACTTAAAAATATGCAATATATGTGGAAAGACTGAAAGATATGTATATCAATGAGGAGGATTTATTCATCTAGGGGCTCAAACTGTTTATTCCCCATAGTGCACCCCCCACACACACACACATAAGTTGCAGAATAGTTTACCTGAACAAAAGACATATTGTCTATGTGTGCATGTTTCTATAGTTTTCTGTTTATAAGAATTTTATCATCAAACTTTGCTCTCTCTTATTTTGTTATATGAACAGTGGTGATTTAAAGAAAATTACAGCAGTGACTATGAAGGACACACAATTTGTTATTTTTGACTGACATGCTCATCTGTTCTAAGATGCATATTTAATCATTAGTCTGTTACATACATGTATTATAGTAAAAAAGTTTTATAAGAACATATTTAAGTTCCTTAAAAATTTTTGTTCCACTATTTTTTTTAACAAGCTAGAATGTGAGCTCCATATAACTGCACTGTTAAGTTTTATCAAGATTGATTTTGTACAGAGTACCAAGTATAAAAGCTGTATGTTGGTTCTGCTTGATTGAAAGCACTTCAGATGGAAATTGATTATAACTCATCTTAAGTAATTTATGTAGGTCTGTGGTTTTTATTTTTTTTTTTTTTCGTAGTATTTACAAAAGGGCTTGTTCCCAAACAGAGTTCTGTTAATTGTAAACTGATTTATTTTGTAAGCTTCCTTTATGTATACATTTTAGGTTAATTATTAAGACTTATGGTGAATACATTGCTTCCTTACCTGTTCAGGACCCTCATCAAGTTTTCCTAAAATGTTTATATTATTACAACAATAAACATGCTTTCATGTAACCAACAACTTTCATGTAGTCTGCCAACATATATACAGAATATTAAATCACAAGAAAGATAATAAAAGGAATTTTGAAAGCTTGCAGTTATGTCTATTAAGCTTTAAAAACACGTTTAAAACCAAACTACCTTTTTAAGATGTGCTCCTTTGAAAGTATTTTTGGGATGAATGTAGTTTATGTATATTCTGTTGTCTACCATTTTTTGATACTCACTTCCTTTCTATGATTTGCCATTTGTGAATATATACCATTGTGAAAAGCTTGGTTAACATATGTAGTTGTTAGTACTTACAATGTTATATGGTTTTCATCAGTGTTTTGTAAATTTATTAGGATCAAATGTTGGAGTAGGAAATAAGAAATATTAATTTTTCTCACATATACTAAGTAACAAAAACTTCTCGTGTGTACATTTTTGAGTTTTGCAAAATATGCCACAGAGTTATGGTTTAAATTCCTTTGTAAGAGTCTAGTGTTGAACATAAAAGAACTTGTTCAAAAGAAGCACCTCTTTGGAGCTAAGCAGTTTTTTGAACCAATTTAAACATTAAAAATATATATTAACATTTCAAGTAACATTTAAATTGAATATTTATTATAACTTTATTTCAAATGTGAAAGCTACACAATAAATATAAGCTAACAATAACATTGTACAGGAAGTCTTGCAGTAATATAAAAATAATTTTTGATATGTGGCTTGCTTGTCGAGATTAAAAGATTCATTCTCTCAGTAGACATTTTTTTAAAGTTGTTGAAAATTTCTTATAAATTCTTTTATTAATATCATGAAAAATACAATTTATCATAAAGATTGTGTTTCAAACAGGTTACATGTTTGAGACAGTTTAAGGAAATTATAGTAAATGTAGGCTAAGCCTAAAGTCCAAATAATGGGACTTATATCCACATGATTTTGGGTTTGGCATGGCCAGGTGGTTAAGGCATTTGACTCATAATCCGAGGGTCCCGGGTTCGAATCCCCGTCACACCAAACATGCTTGCCCTTTCAGCTGTGGGGGCATTATAATGTGACAGTCAATCTCGCTATTCGTTGGTAAAAAGAGTAGTCCAAGAGTTGGTATGGGTGGTGATGACTAGCTGCCTTCTCTGCTGATGTCTTACACTGCTACATTAGGGACGGCTAGCACAGATAGTCCTCGTGTAGCTTTGCGCGAAATTCAAAACAAACTATGCCAAAACCCACATTTTGTTCCAACAACATCCGGTGTAGTTGGTTTCATTTTGAACTATGCCAAAGGCCGACAATGACGTTGTACAGTGTTCCTGTTAGGAAGTCTTAAATTTTCTCGAATTAACATTTTGTGGTGTCATATTTTACTAAATTTTTTGTTATTATATTTGTATAATGGAATTGAGTTAATGCGATTTCTAATCAATTATTCAATAAAGCTGATATAAATATTTCATTTATGAAATATAATTCACCAAAGCTTATTTCTTTAACAGTTTAAGTCGTATAAAATTTAAAGGTTGATGCTTATTATGGTTATCAGTGTTATCTAATGTTCCTTGTTTGGATATTTTTTCTAATCTTTTCAAATGAAGTGTAAAAATGAATTATATTTAACAATTAATTTTAAGTGTTTACTGCGACAATATTACTTACTAGCCTATATTTCAAGGTAGTGTAGTGCATAACGTGTGAGACCAACGATTCATTGGACCTGAATATGCGTTTTTGATGATCAAAGCAAATTCAATTGGTTGAACCTGATTCGTGGATATACGAATTTTCCTTGTTAAATAAACTGTTAAGAAGGTTGAGCTATATATATTTAAAGTGATTTGAAAGTTTCTGGTATGCACTTATTTTTGTGGGGGGGATTAGTTCAATGACCTGAGTTGAAGGGTACTCACGCTACGAGTTCATAGACACTAAATCCGGCCCGTACGTATTTTTGTGCGAAACTATAGAGGTGCAGGTAGGGTGTTTTGAAGTAGTGTAATTTTTATTTTACGTTTTTGCTAATAAATATGCTATGCCACAATTTTTTCTCTATTCTTACTGGTGCATACCGCTTCAGCTGAACTGCTTTGAAAGACCTTGATTGATTAAACTAACTCTACCTAATAGGTTTAGTTTAGTATGCCGTAGTTCTGTACAAATTAGCCTAGATGAAAACAAAAAACAAATATTATGCACCTTTGCTTTGAAAATTTTATATTATTTACTGTTTTAATTTTTTTTTTTTAGCGGTTGATTAACTAGTTACACCTGATAACTCAACTTGTAAGTCTGAGATCTTGTACCGCTAAACATCTTTGGGTATCTACGATAAACACAGCAGTGTGTAGTTTGATACTTAACAAACTCACATAATCTGTTAATTTTCAGAATTCTGTGGAGGAAAGTAGGTGAATCTAAATCGTTTGTTAGATGATTGGAAACAAAACTGTGTGTCTTGAACGAGACCGTGGACGGTTTTGAGGTCTGTGGATGTGGTGATATTTTGAAGGTTGAATGATACTTTTCAGTTTGTGAAATAACTCACCAGGAAAACGGGAATACACAACCGTATTTGCTACTGCTTAAAATTGGATGTCTTAGTACATTTTGTGCGTATGTAATTTTCACTAGATTTTAGGATCCCCTTCATCTAATTCCATCAGATACACATCAGTGACATTAAAATACTGTGCTGAAAATTTCATGGTCGTGAAGTATTCAAAATGTTTAGTATCACACTTGAAGATTTTGTACTTCCTATAGAAAATAATGCAGAGCTACCCGTAACTCCATGTCTTAACGCATTCCAGCAGTGAGCTTTTTATATATATCCATGCTAGAAGTCTTGTGTAATGTATTAGTCCTAGTTTTTGAGCGTTTGTGCAGCAGTATTACAGGTACACTCACTCAGTGCGTGACAAAAATATACAAGTTTAATGTTAGATGAATACTTTAAAACTGGTAATGCTATATACAGTGTTGTTTTATTAGCATTATTATATTTAATGCTGAGAATATGTTATTAAATAAATTTATAAGGCAAAAACAATTTCTACCTATATATCAAGTCGTGTTACCATGATTTCTAAATTAAAAGCGTCCTGACTTACAAAAACTTGACCACAATCTCTTAGGGATCATTCTTCCCTGAGTTTACCCCTACGTATAGTTAATTTTAGAAAGTTGTTCTCAATAAAACTAACTAAAATAGAGGAATAATAAAGACTTTCTATATCTACGTTATTCTACAAGTTTTTTTTATTAAGAATGCTTGTTTGGCGCCTCTTTATTATTTTTCGTGGTAATTTGCTGTGGCGGCGTGGATGTATACATTTTAATTCTATTGCATTTAACGGAAACATTGTCAAAAATATTATGATATCGAGTTGCAAAAAACAGTTTTGACTTTGTAGATTAGTTTTTATATGTGTAAAACGGCTCGTTTGGGCTAAGAAAATATTTTACGTAGAGGAGCGAACAACGTTTCGACCTTCGGTCATCGTCAGGTTCGACAAGTGGGTTTTCTCGACGTCACAGATCAGTTTTTAATTCTGTCTGCATATGTGACGTGTGCTTTACGAAATTTTGTTGCTCGTGTCGCTATCATAATTTATCACTAAATCGTCTGGTGATAAGCAAGTATGATACATTGAACTATCACAATGATATAAAAAAAGTTTCAGTTAACGTGTACTGAACTTTCATACATTTAAGTGTATTTTAGTCTGTTTGGACTGTTTTATATGTAATTGTAAAACAAATAGTTGCGTTATTTTACACACTGCTCTAATTGTAAAATACTGTCTACTTTAATCTTTCTGTTTAACTAGATTATTTAATTATTTATACGCGCGTGTGTGTGCGCACGTAGTGTATTTTAATATCCGGATAAGTAAGTTTCTTTTGTGTTTGCCCTTTCAGCTCTTACGGCCAATCCCATTATTAATTGATAAAAAAAACAACACAAAAAAGTCCTGTAGTCTTGCACTGCTAAATTAAAGATAGCTAGCAGATAGTTCTCGTGTAGCTTTACCTGAACTACAAACAAACAAATGTCCCCTGGTGTGGATTCCTGTAGGTGGTGAGGGAACCTCCCAGGAAAGGTTCTGTTCTTTTAATTTACTTCCTCTGAGATCTAAACATTCACCCATGTGTTTGCTGGACGAGAGGATCCTGGTGATTGAGGGATCCAACCCTAACACATCATCTTGGCCTTGGTCTGCAGTGAGGTGTATCTTCACTTGTAAAGATGGAATTACGATGCCAACCAATGTCCTCATTTTCACATTTACATCACCATGTTCACCTACCACCATCAAGGCAGGTTATCTTAATTGCAAGTTATGGCCATACATTCCAAACCCCCTCAGGTGTTTCCAATGTCAGCAACTCTGTCACTTGAAGACATCATGCTGTGGTTCCTTGACATGTGCTCATTGTGGTGGCAAGGACTAAGATGCCTGTAAGTGTGAAATGGACCCTCATTGCATCAATTGCAATGGCACTCACCCGTCCTACTTTCATTTTTGCCCTAAGTTGTTGGAGGAAAAAGAAGTGCAGCATTTGAAGGCAATTCAAAACTTTTCTCACCCTGAGGATCGAAAGTTACTGTCCACCACTTCATATTGAACATGTGCTGCTGTACTTTGTTCCACTACTACAGTGGGAATGCAGACAGATCTCTCTGTGCCTCCAAAAGAATCGTTTTAAACCAAATGAAAAGTCTTTGACCTCAATGGTTAATAAAGTTGATAAATCAATGTCATCACCTATCTCTGTCCCTAACATTCATTTCAGCAAACCCCAAGATCCACTTTCTTTGGTTCTGGGTATGGACATTTTCTCAGGTACATCTTTTTTTCCCATTCCAAGATGCAAAACGATCATTTGTTCATGTCCTCAGTCACTGGAATCCTTTTCAACGACAAAGACCTTGCCCAGTCGAATAAAGAAAAAAGATGTCATAAACAGAAGGGTTTTCCACACAGTTTTCCTACACATAAATAAAAATGGCCACCTTGGTACAATGGAACTGTCAAGGTTTACATTCTAATCTGGATGACGTTAAAGCACTGATTGCTTCCTACCATCCTCTGTCTTTCCTTACAGGCAACATTTCTGAAACCTGTTGAAACAGTCACCTTTTGGTAGTTTTTTTTTGTACAGAAATGACAGGCTGTGTGATGGACGAGTGCATGTTGATCAGCATGTGTCGACCCTGTCTTTGCCACTCAACATACCCTTAGAGGCTGTAACCATTGTGTTTCTGTTGGTTGTACTATCACTGTTTGTTCTCTCTATCTGTCTCCTTAAGAGACCTATGATCAGTCAGACCTTGATACTCTTGTTCAACAGTTGCCATCTCCCTTTTTAATCCTGGGATATTTTAATAAGTATAATCGCCTTTGGGAAGGTACTGATATTAATGGGAGGGGTTGCTCCATAGAACATATGCTCTCAGCTCACAACCTTTATCTTTTTAATACTGGCTCTTTTACTTATTTTCATGCACCTAGTCAGTCCTTTACTGCTATTGATCTCTCAGTTTGCTACCCTTCGCTATACTCCCACTTTTCATAGAGCATTGACAGTGACCCATGAGGCAGTGGTCACTTTCCTATAATTTTGAGACTGGCCGTGTTCAATACCACCTGACCCACGTGCCCCCAAAGGAAGCTGGATCAAGCTAACTGGCCCTCTTTTACTGCTGTTGCTGAACTTGATCCTGCCATCATCTGTAAGCCATCAATAGATGACTGCATAGCAGCAGTGACTGACTGTATTATATAGGCAGTTGCTCAATGTATTCCTAAAACCGTGACACGTTTTCCATGATATCCTCATCTATGGTAGAATCCTGCCTGCCACATGGCACGGAAGGCTCAAAAACTGACTTGGGATGATTTTCATAGGTATCCCTCACTCTCGAACCGCATCGCTTCCTAGCATGACCGTGCATATGCTCAGTGAGTAAGATGTCAAAGCCAGAAGGAATCTTTGATTAAGTTCACAACCAGCATTCTTCTACCACCAGTTCCAAAGTCATCTAATTTCATATATTAGACTTTTAGAGAAATAAAATCGCCTTTAAAAAATCTATTGTAATGCTGTCATTAACCGACAGGCTTGTTGCTTTGGGTTGAAAAGGAACGTTTGCTCGAAATGTTGACAAGTTAATAAATTATTACAATAGTTTTTAAAAGGGGTTTTTTTACTCTAAAAGCCCAATTTATTTTATTTTACTAATTTGGAATTTTCCTTCTTTATTCACTGTAGATATCTAATTTCAGCAAATAATCCATGTAAGGCATTAACAGTTATCACGAGATATTCTTTAAATGTTATAAGACCAAACGATTTGGCACTAATTTTTAAATGCACTTTAAAAATATTGGAAAACAATTCAAGTACATCTATGACCAATGTTTATGTAAAGAAACCCTGTACTGTAATAACTAGTTTAGAATATATTATCAGGTTAGGTTTTTAAATTTTGGAGCAGGTGATGTCTACAAGTTTGATGTTCTTGTTAAATGGATGCCAAATGATCGCAAGCATGTGCTAATCCTTTTGCTCAAGTAAATATTACATATTCCATTGTATCAAGTCAGCTTTGTGGCTAATGTTCGCGGACGTTCTCTTGTATAAACTTTCTAAGGTCATGATCGTGTGCTGCTCTAAGTTGTGCCTTATTTTGTGTTTCCACTGTACTAGATTGTACGCAACAGAATGGTTGGCCATTCAGAAATGCATGCAATAAGAACATAACACGAGAAATTAATATAAATTAGGCTAAATTTTTGTCCGATGAATTTTTTATGTTTAGCTGATGTTGTAGGTCTTTCACGGCTATAATGTGAAAATACTGTTTTGGCGTAAACGTGATGGTGAGTACTTCTAAATATTTGTGGTGATGTTTGGTAGCTTTCATGAATGTTTTGGCATACGTGGAAAAGAGCAGCAAAGGGTAATGTCGGTTGTCGTTAAAACCATGCTGAATGATGACATTGAGTTCTTTGAGTTATGTATTGGTTAATTAATATCTGATTGTGGATTTATAAGTTCAACCACAAGAGCATGTGCTTTCTTTAAATATTTAAAACAATTTGTGTATAATTAAGTAACATGACTGTCATGGCTGGACCAGTTCTGTTATTTGGGGCAGTGAAGAAATTTCATCTGAAAAGATTGGAAGTGGCAGAATGAAGCATTTGAAATATATAATGTAGCAGTGACTTTGAGAGACTACAAGCTAAGCACAGTAATAAGACAAGAAGTGAAAGTTTGTATAGAGAAGGTGTAGGAATTGAGATTGATGGAAGACAATTAATGAGACTGAGAGCAGAGAGGAAAGTTAACAGCTAGTAACAGAGAAGAAAAACAAGGAAGAGATGAAAATATTGTATCAAATAGGCTATAAAGTGTGGTGAACTATAGATTTAAACAAAGATGGATAATGAGATGCCCCAAGCCCATGTATGGAGGGAGAATAAGAATGGTATAACTTTTTGGGCTAATAAAAATTATGGCTTGAAATATTAATTAATTATGCATTTGGTGAGAAACTCGGTTGATTAGTTTAGAGTATAAAACATTGCATATTCTGTGTTTTCTTAATGCTGGTAAAGAATATGTTTGAGTTTGTCTTGAACTAAAGTACTGTCAAGCTTGTGGGTGAAAGTCTGAGTTGCAATAGACTCTACATCATACTAGATAATGAACATAATCAATCTATTGTTTTCACTGCTCTTGATCATTGAATATCTTTTTTTAGTAACAGATGTAATTCAACAGCCCAGGTTCACTGCAAGGTTAACATGTATATATTTGTAGTGATGTTAATTATTTCCAATATAATTATGTTTATAATCTGAACTTATTTGTTTGTTTGTTTTAAATTAGTTCAAGCTGTTTTTGTATTTTATTTTTTATATCTTAATTTGTAATGTTTTTAAAATTTTGTGTGTGTACAAAATGCATTGTAAACAACATTTACACCTTCAGGGACATAGATTTTTAATCAGATTAATGACCATATCGTGGATAGAGCTATGTTGAGCTGGCCATAAGGAAAGTTTGGCTCAGTTAAGTGCAATCATAATAGGCAGACATCCATTTTTCTTAAGTTGTATTATTGTGAGATTTTATTATCTATAGTTAACCTAATGTCAAGTACCAGTCAGTAAATTAAAAACTTAAAGGCACATGTTTTAATGTGAATAAGCATATTAAAATTGTCCCTTGGTAATCCAGTCTGAGGCTTGTATTGTTAAGAATCTGTAGTCATTACCCACAAACAGCACAGCACAACTAGCATGTTGTGTAGTTTTATGCTTTGTAATAAATAAACAAACAAAAACAAAACTATACTGCTATTCGCTACTGAAGATGGAAGAAAAAATAGTTTCTTGTATCTATCCAGGTACTTTACCAATTGTGTATCTGCACCTTTCTTTCCATGGCACAATATATAGACAGAGACACATACACATACAATTAAAGGTAAAAAGTAGAGATGTACACAGTAGAAATATTATTTGTTTTCTGATATCTTTTATGCTCCTAATCCTTTATGGAAGGTTGGTCTGGACCATTCCTGATGTGTAATAGGTTGAAGAGAGCTATAAAGGATTTTCTGAAATATTATGATTAATTTGAAACCCACCACAGGTCTTTGAAGGAGCTCTTTTATTCATTATGGTTATCAAGCAGTCCAACTCTCTCTTGCAGAAGATATTAATCATTCACGTAAAAATCAGTGAAAAGTGTCATAAATTGTCTTTAGTAAGGTACAAATATTTATAGCTCCACAATGGGTAACAAGCTCCTGTTTTTAATAACTTTGTGATCATCATTTTATTTAGACCTCCTCCTCCTCCAACTTTATAATTCTTTGAAAATCCAATCCTTTCTAGTTTTGCATGGCATTGTGGGAGTGTTCATATTTTCAAAACAATAAAGTGAAATAGATATCTCCTTTGTAAAATTACAAGTTTAAAACCTATATTTAATGTCTGGCAGTAGTATGATTCAGGTAAACATGATTCAAGAAAGGGTTTACTACAGGTATTTGCTTCCTTGTTACAGTACAGTAAATCGTGGCACATGCTACTTCATATATAAAGAAACAGTAATCATGGAAGTGCAACATAAACTACTGTGTCATGCCAAAAGTATCACTGAACAAAGTAAAATTAAGAAATAAAAAAACTTGCAAGTGACAGCAGAGGGGTTATGCAAATCAAGACAAGTGGGCTGGGCTTTCATTAGTGAAAAAAAGTTTTAAAACCACTGCAGTAAGGAAATTTTAGTTACAGCTTTTAAGTGAAATGTATAGGAGTACTTCCCTTCTTATTGCTCTCTGAATATTTAATTTGTAAATGTGAAAAAATTTTAACTACTCAGTAGTTTATAATAAAAATCATAAAAAAGAAAGATACGCTGTTATATTCTTAACTTTAAGTTATTGGTCAGTGACAGCTTCAAGTTTTGAACTCAAGATGTTAGAATTATTACTCTGATAAATTACTAAAAATTAGTATTATTATGATAAAAAAATGGTAAAGATGTTCTTTTTTATAGTATTTTGTGATAGGAGTGCTTAGATCTGCAAGTTTAAAATGTCTGCCAAGGCCATTTATGAAGCTACAGGAAAAGAACTACTGAACAGATTTCTTAATAGTGGTGGAAATGCTGTCAAATGCCAGTATGCTAGTGTTAAGGAAAACACAAGATGGGAAGATCTGGTTGCAAATAACTCATGGTTAAAAACAGAAGTAAGTGTGAGTGCTAAATTTATATGTAGAAAACTATGTGTACAGACTGTGTATTTACAATAGGATATGTAACACTTCTGTTATGAAATTTTATATTTTACATTCTTTTAGATAGTTCTTTGTGTGTGTATAACCAATGTCTTAAATTAAAGTTTACATTCATTTTCCGTGAGAACTAATGGATGGAAAGATCCACTGGTCCAGAATGCTGCTTACTAATAGTTCACAAGCAATGTGAAGCTTGTGTTGCAGAGTATGTTTAAGATATTAAACAAGGGAATAAAAGAAACTACAGAAACAAGCAATTATTGGAATATGGTGAAATTACATTCATTGTGACCGTTGAACAGATCTTGGACACAAACCTAAACCATGCTTTAGTGAGGAGTTAATTTTAAACCCATTTATCTTTTGGCCTATAACCCTATCTCTTCAGGTCATGTTATGGTCATGGGTCAAAGGCCGTGTTGTCATATATGTAGAATTACATTCAAAATTTTATTGAACTATTATTTAATGAGTGTATGCCAATAAAACTTATATCAAATTGTAGATTATAATTTCAATATTTAGTATTATCCATTAGTTAATTTCATTTAAAAATAAATATTAAAAATGAAATTCTAAATATTGATTTTTAGTGTGTCGCATAGTATGTTGAATGCAGCATTTATTCAGGTTAAATGTTTCTGTTGTTCGAATATAAAGTTTATACTCTGTAGTTTTATTACAAATTTGGACCTCAAATTATTGACAAGATAGAATCTAAGATAAGGACATCTTATCTTTTCTATTTGCTGAGATATCACTACATTTATTGAATTAAACACAATTACAGTTATCTCACCTTTCCATTTTTGAAAACTCTTACATATATCTACATCTGTCTGTGACATATGAATAACAAATCAAAAGCTCAGAATGTTCCTCATATGGTCCTTGGAGCTTTTATAAAATATGGCAGATTTCAAACAATAACACAAGTCTTTAGGCAGCTTGAAATTTTATATGTTGTTAAGCCACAAATATATCTTAGTTACTAAGCTCTATAAATTATAGTGGAATTCTATGGTATAAATGTAGTAATCTGACTTTTGGTTATGTCAAAATGTATACGTAAAACCTAAAAAAAATTTGTTTTACATCCTTCATGTGCAAAGTTTTATAAGGCTTAGCAACCTATGGCAAGTTGCAAACAAGTTCAAAATTCATCACTAGAAGAGATTATTACTTTATATTTTTTAATGTAGTTTTTGTCAAACCCACAGATATCTTGTGTAACTTGTTCTTTAAAAATAAATCTAAGAAATAGTCAGAGATTAATAATTTGTCTTAATCAAAACTGATAGGTGATTATTTTTCTCTAGCATTTAGTTGTGAAGCCAGATCAACTTATAAAGAGACGTGGCAAACTCGGTCTCATCCATGTGAACTCTGACCTAGATGGTGTGCACAAATGGGTGGATGAACGAATAGGTAAAGATGTGCAGGTGAGATCAGCTTCTGTTTCAGATCAGTTTGAACAAGTAAAGAAGATTGTACAATGTGTACAGCTTATGACAAATTTTAAATATTTCATAATATACTGACTTAAAGTAGCTTAAGAAAGGAGAGCAAAAAAAGGCTGTTATAGTATTAATTTAAAAGGCTGAACTTTTTGGAAACAAGTAAATAATTGTATAATTTTATTCTACAAAGGAACCACTGAAGAAAAGTTATTGAACTTTAAGTTGAAACTATTTTGAATTACATAACTGGTAGAGTGAAAATTCTAACTATGCAAGATTATATTGTCACAAATAATAGAAAAGAAGTTACATCTAAAATCCTGTTTTTTTTTTGGATGATTTGCTTTGCTAAGTCTCAGATTTTAATATATTTCTGTTCATAAAAAAAAAGCCCACAAGAGAATAAATTCTTGTATATTAAAATTGAGAAATGGTTATTGTTTGTATGAAACATTGGCATAAATTTATTTCTTTTAGTGTAACTAACAGTCGCCAATAAAGTGTATGATATAGATAATTCACTGGGGCAACTATAACCAACTATTAGATCAGATTCTTCTGGAGACTGGAGATGCTGCTGTTAGACATGATAAATTTCTCTTAAATATTTTTATTTTGGTATTTTTGATTTATAATTTTAACATAATCATATGTATTAATATTAACATTTTAGATGAATTATGTAGTGCTACACTTCAAGGCCTTGTTTACTTTTCATTACTGTATTAATCTGTCAACTCAGGGCATTATAGTCTTTACATGTGTGTTTAATTTTGTTAAATTATAACCCTTGTGATTTAAGTCTAAAACTATTATATGGAAGAATTATAAAGGAAAGCATGTTAAGCAAGGATGTAGCTGAATGCATGAAATAATTTTAGAAAACTGTTTAAGTGAGTTACTAGTTTAACCATTAAATGGCAGCCATCATCAATTGATGTCGCTATTTACAACATTCCCACTGTTTAAGGGCTAATTTTAGCATTTACTAAGTGTTTAAATGATGTATAAAAGTGAAGTACAAATATATAGAAGTGTATTTAAAAACTGGATAATAAAACTGAAGTAAAAGCGTATAAATTAAATTTAAATGGTGTATTAGAGATTACAAGTGAAACCATTCTCATCTGTATTCTTTAAATTTTAAGTAGTATATGGATTTTTTATTCAATCCTGGTGTTTTGAATAATATAAGTGCAGTTGATGATGTCACCCGATGGTATGTGTAGAACTGGCTCATAAGAAGGTATTCTGAGAAGAGGTGTGAATATATGGGTTTATAAACTTTGTGCATGCGATAATGGTACTTCAACCTGTTTACTTTAGATTGTGGTGATGTTATAGATAAATGTCAAACCTGTACTGTATTAATTTTTGTGTGTGACACTTGATATTTAAAGGTTTAAAAAATTTAAATTGAAATAAAACCACTTGAGTCACAAATGGCAAACCAGATGGCTTTTCACTTGTATAATTTTTGAAATTTTATAAAGAGTGTAGTTTTATTATGGGTTGCACGAAGGTAATGTGTTATTTAAGTATGATTAACTTCATAACTTCTAAATTTTATAATAATTGTAATTTAATTACTTTCTATAATGTAGATTTAAATATTAATAGATGCGTATTACAATTTTAGTGCAGTGAGTGGCTGTGTGTAGTTTATTAGTTACTGTTTCTCCCTAATTGTTTGTTCGTTTGAATCTGTACATTTTATTAGTAGCAGTGTAAACCCCACCTAATAATGTTGATAGTGGTGTTTGTATAGGTATTTATGTAACAATTATTGTTTGTGTACCTTGAAACAAAGAGATAAAGTTCAAAAAATAACATAAAACTGCTGTGTAATAGGTATATGATAGCTTTTTCTTTCTTTTTCAAACCATGATAACAAGTGTTGCTCAAACTTCTATAGACTTGAATCAACTTTTGTTACTCTTGTTGCCAGAATAGTTTTGAGCCTTTATTATGTATTGTAAATAAATGGAAAAGAACAGTCAATTGAAAATATGAAACTGTACATATAACTTGAGACAACTAGGAACCTGTTGGTCCATCTAGGCTGTCCCATCCTTTACATTAGAATCTAAACAAAATGCTAGAAAAACTTGAAACCAACTGTTTATTATTCAAGTACTTTTCTTAAAGTCTCATAAATGAACTATATCTATCGCATCTGAAGGCAGCCAGTTCCAAAAACCAACCACCCTTTTAGAAAAATAGATATCTTACCTGAAGATGATTACTGCCCTACCTAAAATGTATACTTGTGCCCCCCCCTAGTCTTACTGTTTTTACCACTAAATATGAAAAAAGATGTACCTACACCATAAATTCCCTTAACAACCTTATACATCTCAGATTCCCTCTTGTGTTTTGTTTTGTTTTTCCTAAGAGAAAGTAACTTCAGTAATATTAACCTGTTTTCAAGAATCTGTCAATTTCTCATTTTAAGTAACCATTCTAGTAACCCTTATGTGAAACCTTTTCAAGAGTTTATTGGGAATTAATATAACAGAAACAAAACATAGCTGAATATTTTACCTACATTGGTCTTCAGTACCATTCATTCAAACACAAAATTTAAAATACTTGAAATTTAAGATAACTTATTATTTATATCTAGTCAAAAATGCATTAAAACCAAAGTATTATAGAGCTAAGTTGAGTAATAATTGTTTTATAAAACTTTTTACATGGAAATGCTAGACACAACTTAGAGTGAGGCTTGCATATTTTTAAACATTCTGAATTAGTCTTTCTCATTTTTTTTAATAACTAAATTTTGTAGCATGCTATGAATATTTATTGTGACATCTACGTTTTGTTACCAAAAAAATCAATTCGAGTGGAAAGGTCATAAAATGTGTACCTCATATAACACTTTACTGAATTAATATATTTTGATCTGTTTTGTACTTTTCTTTATTTTATATTAGGTTTATTTCTGTTCTAAGTCATCAGATACAAATACCTCTAACTAATAGCTTCAGAGCTAAGGTACCATAGACAAGTAATATGTGTATGTGTACACAAAAAGTGTATGTATAATGAATTATGTATGTTTTCTTTCATAGGTTGGTAAGGCAACAGGAAAACTTAAAAACTTTATCATTGAACCATTTATTCCTCACAAACAGGTAAATTTGTAAAGTATCCATAGTTCTAGTTATTTAAAGATAAGTTTCTTATGCTATTTGCCATAATATATTTTCTTTTTAAATTTTAATGTGATGTATACTGCTTGCCATCAAGTTCTATGGTTTTCAGTGTGGACATTTACATGTTATAAAGTGGGCCACTCCAAGAATTTAAAAAGAAAATTGTTATATGTAAAAGGGTGCAAAATGTTTTTATAAGCTGTATTTGCTATAATAGTCATGATAAATGTATAGCCTATGCTGAAATTCTATTAGTCTAACCTTTTATTTATTTTTTTCTACTGTATTGATTAAATTATTACACATTGCAAATCAATGTATGATACAGTTTATTACACCACACTTGATACAGATGCATAACAACAATGGGGGGGAAGGTTAGCTGTCTACATACAATTTGATAGTGTATTGAAAATATCGCCATCTGTAGGCTAAATGCTGAACCTTTGCAATTAAAAGTGACTCCAGATAGGAAAAGCTGAAATTAAGTTTCAATATAAATACTACTCTTAATTCAGATTATTGAAAGGTGTAAAACTTGTGATCAGGTTATCCAGTTAATACACATTATGAAGTCAAAAACTACACCTGGTGGTCCAAAATCCAAATTGCATTGACCTTTTCTGTCGTACGTAAGAAAAAAGTCCAAGTAGTAGTCTGAAACACTTTTTTCTAGTCTCTTCTTCACGGAACTTTGCATTAAAAATAACTTCTAATCTCAGCAAAATGTTTGTATGTACATTTGAAAGTATTGTAGATAGAAAACTAGATAATTGGGCATTTTAATTTTCAAATGTGTAATTGAGTCATGCATGCATATTTGTACATTAGCCTGTAATCAATAAATGAAGTTATCAGTAAATAATAAATGAGTTAAAATAAGACAAGTAGCATTTTTGAAAATATTTATAACTAAATATAGAGTTGTATTTTTACACTTGCACTATTTCACGTAAATAGAACCACACTAGCCCATGGCTAGTGCATACAGAATTCAAATTTGGTTAGAGGTGATGCAAGTGGATATTTACTGATATATCCTGTTTTTAGATTTCTTAATTGTTACAGAGGAACTTAAACTATTATTTCTATTAAATTAACTTGATTTTACACACTGAATTGTATAACAGTATTATTATGGTTTTGTTTTTCAACCTCCATGGCATTTTCACTTAATCTGAAATTAGTCAAGGAAATTGTTATTGTTAAACTCTAAGTTCTTTGCACACAAATTTCACATTGTGTTTGATAGAAATGCTACCTGATAAAATAAAGAGGACTGTAGAAAAATAGAGTTTCCTAAAATGAGTGCTAGTGCATTTGTTTAACATATTTAATATTTTAATATATTTTATTACCACACAGGATGAGGAAGCGTATGTTTGTATCTATTCTCATCGACATGGTGATACCATTCTATTTCACCATGAAGGAGGTGTGGAGGTTGGAGATGTTGATGCTAAGGTCAGTTGCTTTCTGTCAAAAGTAATTAAACCAAAACATTTTTGTGTACTTAGATTAATTCTGTTATTAATTTTATTGGGTTATGAGTTTGTGAACAAATAACATCCTTGATAAATTTGTTCTCATTAGCTTTTGGTAAATTTAATACCATTTATATATAATATATAAAAACTCTGAAATCCTATAGCATCTTTCCATTACATCAAATAGGCTGTTGTTTTTTATACTTTTATCTTTTTCTTAAATGATGAAATTTTTAAACCTTAGATCAGAAAGATACAGTGATATTTCTCTCTTATTAATGACCACAAAAACATTATGGTTTTGTACCTTGTACTGTTTATCCTTCCTACTCCTTGATAAGCATTTTGTTTCTATTTTTGTATGCTTACAAATTCTATAACTAGTTGTATATTTTCTTCACTAGGCCCTGAAGCTTGAAATACCTGTTGAAGGAAAACCTTCTCTACAAGACATCAAAAATGTATTACTCAAAAACTTACCTGCAGTAAAACAGGAGTATGTTATTATTTTATTTATTTTTTTATTTTTAAATTTTTATATATGTATAATACCAAACAGAAGATTGGTTTATTTTTACAAATAAATAAACCATTTGTAACTGAATTCGTCCTTTCTTTAAACACCTCAAACATTAAGTGTAATTTTAACTAGAAGTTTCTGATGAAATTGTTATTTTCATTTAGATTGAAAATAGCATAATAGTTTGAATAAGTATATAACTAATTTGTATCAAGTTCAGTAACATCAATTTTTCTGAATAATTCAAATTTAATTATCACAGTTTATCTAAAAGAATATTTATGGAATTTTTATTTTTACCATTAATTACTGGGGTGATACATAGTGAAGTTTCACAGATTCTGAAGTATTTTTTAAGAAAAATGTGTTTAGAAAATATTTTTCAAAAGCCTCTACTAAGATTGGATAATTAAAAATAACTTTAGTGTATTACAAGTACAATAATTAGTTGTTAACCAAAGGATAGATGCATTTACCCTTTTTTGTAAACATTTGGTTTGTTATTTGCAGATTTGTTGCAAAGTTTATTCAAAGTCTTTATGAAGTTTATATGGATTTGTACTTTACTTATTTGGAGATTAACCCTCTTGGTAAGTCCTGACTCAATTATTTTTACATCACTATGAAATGCACACACACACACACACACACACACACACACACACACACACACACAAGTATATATTTAATACATTAAAGTATCATTAGCTTTTAGATGTGTCTTTGGCATTGTGATGTTTTACTCATACATTAGTTGATTGCAAATTATGAGAATTTCACGATGAATAAAATAAAAAGCACTGTAGTACATCAAAAAGTTATGGTCATCATGTGATTACTACTTGGAAAACATGTTGGCTGGAAGTTAGTAGCTTGGCTTTGTTTCATTGCTCTAACTTAGTATTGATACTGCATTTATATTATATTGAATTTTAGCAAAGAAAAATTTATATGTGGTGAAAGTTGAACTGCTGGAATTCCTATTCTAGATGTTATTGTTATTATTTAATTATTATTATAAGGAGTTTTAAATGTTGCTGTTATACTGTTGTTGTTCTGATGTAACCTTGAACAATAATCCATTCTTATTAGACAGTTCATGGTAAATGTTGTGTCATCATTTGTCGCAGTAATATTATGGTGCTAAATATTTAATTAAATATTTGTAGCCCTCCACCAAAACTTGTTATTTGTATTTTTTATTTCTTTTGGCATTTAAACTGTAAGTTTGATAATTGAAAAGACAGGAAAAACATGTATAGAACTTACTCCAATCTTCATGGTGTATCATGATTGTTTCTCAGAAACAGTCACTTGAATAACATTCCTTTTGACCATATCATTATGGTCTGTCAAGCAGTGTTTCAGGCTGGATACATGGATGAATAAAGTGTTTCAGTTCAGGCTTGAAATTACAGTTACAGAAATATTATGAATGTGTGTACACAATGCAACTTGTTTGCATTTCTCCTGTACAACTCTACTAAATTGTATGAGAGTTGTACAGACTATTTTTAATATGCAAGAAAAACAAGAAAATTTGTTCATGCTTAACACATTGTAAATAGCTCATTAGAGGGTGCAGTAAATTTTAAAGGAAAAGTTCTGGGATATATTTAAAATATTGATACACAAGAAAGTATATTGGCACCTATGTTTAAAAGGAGTTGAGGAGAACCATGAATTATTCTCTGACATGTACAGAAAAATTTCCAGTATATGATTACATGTTTATTTGTTATATATTCCATACATTTGTTCATTACTTACAAAACTGTCATATGGGGTTATTACTGATACAATATAAAAATGAACATTTCATCTTTCTGTACAGAACTTAATTACAAAATGCAAGATTTTCCAGGTATTCTGATCATCCAACAGTGATTGAAATATGGTGTGGAATTTTGATCTTTCTGTAAAATATTATTGTGTATTAAAAATGGCTGTTTTTTTATTGTCTTACTCTCTAATTTAAACATTATACACATGCTCTTTTATCTTCTGATTTTTTAATGTTACACTGCATTTTTGTTTTTCTTAGTTCTCACAGGGGACAAGATTTATGTCCTTGATCTAGCTGCTAAATTGGATTCCACTGCAGAGTTCATCTGCAAGCAGAAATGGGGAGACATTCAATTTCCCCCACCATTTGGAAGGGATGCTTTTCCAGAGGCAGGTTTACCATATAAATTACATACTAAAAATGTTGTTGTTTTTTTTGTAAAAAAATAGGTAAAAAGTTACATTACATTTTAATGTACACAGGTGTTTTGAGGAATAAATTAATATTTTAGTGTCTTGTTTTTTGCAAATATTTTATGCTACATTGCTGGTAAGATAATGGGATTATGATTCTTGTATGAAATATACATTAGCATTTCTAGAGTTTATCACGTTTTTAGTATTTAAATGGCACTTGCTAACATGGATGGTTTAAGAAATTATTAATAACTGTGGTACTTTGCTTATCTTAAATGCTACTTTATTTGTGTTAACTTTGATGCTAAAAAAAAGGAATTAGGAGGGTTACCAGAATGGTGCATGAGATGGAGGGATTGTTTTGAAAAAAAGTAGAGTGGGATTGGATTGAGGTTTTTCAAGATTGTAAAGAGAATTAATAGTATTAATGAATTTTTTTCATACTTAACAGTTAAAATAGTAGGACTGGGGGACAAAATATGAATTTTGGCAAGGTAAGAACCATCTTCAGCTAAGACAGTTTTATCTTTTTAACAGGGTGGTTAGTCTCTGGAATGGGTTTCCTTTAGATATTGTGGTAGCAGTAAACTGAAATGGGTTTTAGAGAAAACTTGATAACTTTGTGCATCATAAAGGCTGGCTTCAATATTTTTTTAATTAATTTATTTAATAGTTTGTTTATTTAGGGGTGGGACAACTGAGATGGATCAGTATGTCCCTTATTGTCCCAAAATATTGTTTTGTTATTTCTTTTTTAGGGGTGAATCCAAGTTGTGACTTCAGTTATACATATAGTCATGAAGAGATATCCATCAAGTATTGCATGAGAAATGGATAACACTTGTTCACACAAGTTGCCTTTTCCCCATATTTATTTCCAACTGAAAAATGGATTATGTCATTTCGAACATGCATTTTACATTATAATTTTATGATTAGATGGAATTGGGATTCTTGTACACATAAATTACATTTTACAAGATCTATTGAAAACTACTGAGAGCATGGTCACAGTGCAAAAAAATCTACTTTTTTACACTGAAATAATAGTACAAGATTGGTCGAGCAAATGATATGCTTGGCCAGATAAGTTGTTATTCTTATTAAGGATAAAACTGATCTGTTCACCCCCATGTCACTTCCCTACCCCCTATCACAAATACCTCCAAAATCTTTTGAGGCAAATTGTTAAAGGTTTCAAACTTTTTAACTCAATAAAACCCCTGATTCTAACATGATATTTCACAAGTTTATCTCCCATATTTCACTTTCCTATAAAACTACAATATAATGGCACTAAAACCTCTGAAACTACAGTAAAATGATTTGTTTTTTTGTTGTTATTGTTGTTTAATTAAAGGTTATTCTATTATGTTACTCTTTTCATATTTGTAGAACATTCTCCATATTTATTCCAAATCTTAAATGTTTCAAAGTCATTAAGGTAAAAAAAAAATAGTCTATTCTCTATTTTATTGAAATAACAGTATTGATGTGGGTTCAGTCAGTTGCCCAGCGTTACTCAAGATGAATTATAGCATACAGACAAAAAAAATTAGAATAATAGTTTTAAAGCTTTATCAGAATCTTGTAACACAATAGTAATTTTCTTTTTTTACTCCTGATTTAAGTGTTCTAAAAATTAAATAATGACCTATGATATATGATTATTTTTGTGTTTACTGTAAGTAATAATGTGTCTATGAAATAGATCTGGTCGAGTGTATGTAACCTATTAAGATCAAAACATTCTTATAAAGAAATAATAAAATAATAAAGCTAATGCAAGGTTCGTTTATTTATTTTTTTAATGTCATTTATTGTAGGAGGCGTATATTGCTGATCTTGATGCAAAAAGTGGAGCTTCTTTGAAACTTACAATAATCAATAAGGATGGACGTATCTGGACCATGGTTGCTGGAGGAGGGGCATCGGTAATATACAGGTGTGTAAATATGTAAATAAGTATCAGTGGCAAAAGTTTGTTATAGGTATTTATCAAACATTTTGAAAATTTGTTTAAAATGCATGTATTGAATGTGTTTGAAAGACATGATAAAATCTTTTCAGTATACAATGACTTTTGAAAAATGAACATAAAAACATCTGTATTAAGACTTTTCAACAAATGGATTTTAATTCATCCAATATCATTTCTTTTACTTCAGTGACACTGTGTGTGAATTAGGTGGTTCCTCAGAACTGGCTAATTATGGTGAATATTCTGGTGCTCCAAGTGAACAACAGACATATGAATATGCTAAAACTATCTTGAGCCTGATGACTAAAAAACCTAATCCAGATGGTGAGTTTTGATTGAAACTAGAATAATGAAACTTGAGATTGTGTATATATTTAGGTAGGATAAAGTTATTAACAGTTAAAAAAAAGTTAAAATAGGTAATATTTAACTGGCTTGTGTTTTTTTTTTAAGGCACTTCAATACCTTTTCTTTAATTGTATGTTATAAGCAAAAGTTTCATCAAATACAATAACACTAATGAGAACACTTTCAAAGAGAACTTTATCATGTTTTGTGAGAACACTTTGCAAAAAATATCTAAAAAATGTGGTGGGAGAGTATTGCATTAGTATTGAATATACATGAAGTATACTTAACTGATATTGAGATTTTCTTATGTCAGATATCACAATTATTAATATTTAACAGAACAGACACATATATGTGAAAATTTAACATCTGGGGGAAGGAAAACATTACTAAAACATTATCTCTTTTGGATATTTTTAATGTGTATATTTCAGATAACTAGAAAAAAACATTATAATGGTTAAAGAACAAATAAAACAAGAGTACAAATTACAGTGTTGAAAATATCTCAGTAAGAGCAGTATCTGCAGAAATAGCACCTATAAAGTGGTAGGTAATCATATTGCACCATTTAATAGACTGAATCTCTTCTCACAAGCCTAACATTTAAAATTGCATTCCAACAACAAAAAACGTTAAGAACAGATAAGTCTCCATAATGTCCTATATCTGAAGCTATCAGTGGTAGGAAGTCAGTTTATTACTCATAATTTAGAAGAAAGGCAAGAGAAGAGATTTAAAAATGCATGTAAATAAATAAAATTTTAGTGAAGAACAGTGAAAACCATCATGTGAAGTATAAATTCTGCTTCTCAATGTTTGGTTCCAGAATTTACTCTGATCATCCTAGAGCCATGCTTTGATTAATGCTAAAAATGAGGTTACTCATTTTAAAAATATAGGCTCAGTAATTTTGCCCAACATTCTCCTTCTCAAGCTTTAATGTCCAATACGTTTTATGACACTTTGCAGTCTGAAGTTTAAAGTGTTTGCTTTGTATTAGTATTATGACAGGACTTTAGCTAGTGAACTATCTGCCCAAAATATTCAAAGACTATGTAGAATATACATTGTCAATTGATTTGAAAGGATTAGCAACAGTTTTTTTATACAACTATTCAAAATATGAGAATTATTATGAACTGTGGTAGTGGTCCATAAAAGGAACAGCAAGAAATTGCAAAATTCAATAGAACATTCTGGCAAAAAGTGTTTCAAACAGTAAAGATTATCTTCAGTCAATGCTTTAAACCCTTTATTGTTGACTGCTAAAGTTATACATGCACAAATGCACCAAGGAAAGCACCTATGTTAGATTTACAGCAAAAACAGCTTGTTGTATTACTCAAAAACCTTTTGTAGAATGCTAAATAACATGCTTTAAATGTTGATTTGTTTCTTCTGTATTTTACATTATTTAAAAAAAAACGTAATTTTAGTGAAAATGTTATCATTACTCCCTGAAGGTAGCTTTTATACAAACATCTGTTGTTCCTTTAGAAAGCTTAAATACAGGGTAAAACAGGAATTGCTAGCCAGTAATAGATGGATATTAGATGACTGTAACATGTAGATGCTCAACACTTTACACAAGTAGTGTCTGTAGGAAGCCAGCCCCTATACTGTGTATAATAGAGTAAAAACTGTTTCAGCTAACTACCTATGCTTATTATCATTACAATTTATAAAGTTAACTATCATGTCAAGTAATCCTCTGCCCATAGTTGAGCATTATAAAGCCAGCAAACAACATAAATAAAAAAATTGGGAATTTAAAAATCTGCAGATAGGTTCATGACAAATGTTAGTAAACAAAGCTTGGAGATATAGTAGCCATTATATACTGAAACTACAAACCCATCTCTTTGGTCCATGCTGTTATCTAGAATTACATTTGGTGGAGTCAAAATAAAGATTCATAGTTTGAGTAAATAATGTCTGCAGTATCTTCTGCCTTGATTTTTACTTTCTTTTAATGGTCCTTACATGTAGGTTTCTAAATTTTCAATATTTTTTATTTATCTTGTTTAGCTGTAAAGATTTTTATATTTCACTGGTAAGAACCGTATTATCATGGAAGAAAACGTGTGAAGAATTTAACAATTTTAATTATGAAATGTTTTGTAGCATAATTTTCATCACGTGTTTTCTTTCAGTAATTTAGGTAACTAGAACAGCTATGACATGCTGAAAGGGGAAGTTGTTTATGTTTATAGGAGAATTTGCAATGCTCAGAGTGGATTGGTATGTGGTGGTATAGCATAATGACACCTTTTTAAATCTCTGTTTTCTTTACTGCCACTTGAACATAATTCATTCAGTGTTTTTATTTTAAAAAATCTCATTTTGAGCTACCTTTATGTATTATATACAAAAACAAGTTACATCTCTCAGTATTTACTCCACAGGTCAACTGTTTGCCCCACTTTTCTGCACATGCTGTTATCCCTATCCCACCTCTGCCTTGAAAACATTGCGCTGATTTTCCATATTTCCAAATTTTTTCACTTTAAGCACTGAATATATAAGTGCTGTTGATCAAAGTTAAAAAAAGAATAATTAGAAATTATTTCATTTATACACTATTTAAACTGTAAGAAGAATGAAAATTGATTGAATGTCTTAATGAATCTGCATTCATGTGAACAATATTCCTGTATACACTATAATGTAAAAGTTTATTTCATAAGATTTTAAAATGTTACATAATAAAGATTTTTTTCTTTTCCACAGGAAAAGTATTGATTATTGGTGGAGGTATTGCTAACTTTACTAATGTTGCTGCTACATTTAAGGTAAGTGATATTGCTTTTGTGATGCATAAACTCTCTCAAGATGGGCTTGGTCAATTTGACCAACCATGTGACCTCTTTTTACTTGTTTAAAGTCTATAGGTTTAATACTTTCAGTATAGTGTCATATATCTTTACAGAGTTTGGCAGTCTTTCAGTTAACATTATAAGTTTTTCACATACAAAAAAAATCATTTTTAGTGAAGTTTTTTTAATAAGCTAAAATAAAGATTTGTCCATAAATATACTGAGCATTTGTTATGAATAGTCAGTGTGTAATTTTCATGTTAAATTAAAAATACTTTTCCTAAAAACAAAAATCTCAATTTCCTTTGTGTAATCCCTAAAATTTAAATACATTTTAAATGTTTTATTTCAGTCAAACTTCATATTTTGTTATTTTTTCTACCCTATCTTAAAATGGGGTATTGACCAACCTTGTAACCACCAAATATAAATCAAATAAATCTAAGTTAACCTTTTTCTCTTTACTTCAGATTTTAACATGAAACTACATTCGTAAACCTCATAACAGCATACATCTGTTTTATAATTCAACTTTACTGTTTTATTGTTCTTTAAACCATATCTAATCATTCAAGTCTTGTGCATCTCAGGTTACCCAATCAAATTACCTAACCCATAAGCTACTAGAAGCTGCTTTTATGTGTGTGTGTGTGTGTGTGCACTTTGTGAAACATTTCTATTTGATTATTTTACCTAATTTAATGTTAACTAACCTAAAAAAATCTGTATTTTTACATTTTAGTTACTTTTATAATAATAAAGAATAAACATAAAGAAATAAAGTATTTACCCAATCATTTCTTCCTGTTGATTGTCAAGAACACTTAAGTCTGTTTTCATATACTAATGGTAATAATGCAGCAAACAATTTTTATTTAATTGCATAATGCACTAACAAATGTATGCTAATAACATACAAAAGGTGGACAATTTTCTCTAAATCTTAACTTTCTAACTATGCAACAAGAACCCTTACAAATTCATCCAATCTAGCCATTATGATTCCCATGAGTACCAAATTTGTACTAGAAGATAAGTTAGTGGATATGTATTGAAAACACAATGTGATACAATATGTCATTTCAGAGATGAAACTCTTGAGTTTCTGTTGGTTATAGGATAATATATAATTAAACATGAGAACCATTAAATCCTGAAAGAAAGGATGTGGAAGGAGGGGTCTAATTTTTTATTTATTAGCTCTGTAACCAAACAGAATTGAAGGCTATGAAAAGTATGGTTTATCTGAGCAATAATGATTTTATAGTTAGTAATTTATGTTTAATTTTGTAGTTTTTCAATAGGTAGTGGATAAAATAGGGAAAGAGGATACCAGGAGAAAATGTTATGTGTCACATCAGAGGAAATTCAGAACTTTTTTTTAAATATTGCCTTGTAGAATTAAAAGTGTAAGACTTCTATACTATTATAATATGGATTATTAGCTAACATTTTATGCTATACTAATTTGTATAATATAAAAAACAATAGTTTAATAAAAGTTTGAATGTAAGACTTAAATTTTGTCCTGCATACTAAAAGATACTTGGGGCAAGAAGGTTAAAGTAAAATATTAAAGGAACTTATGAATTATTCATCTTTTTTTTGCCACTAAGATGTATTTTCCAGGTTTGATGCTAAAAATGCCTCAGGTGAAGGGAAACAAAGAGGGTAAACATCAGTTATTAAATGTTTTCACAGTATGCTGGCTCCTTGTATTTTACCATTTATTTGTATGAAAAAAATTACACTTTTTAAGCTGACATCAGTTTTGTTATAAGAACCTGAATCATTCAGCAAAACTGCAGTTATTCAAAGGACTATAACATCTTCAAGAATGAAACAGCTAATCCTTAGTTAATAAGAGAACCAGTCATCAAAAATGTCTGGTCATATGTATACATAAAGAAACATAAAATCTTCTGTTTAAGTGGTATTAGTGATGTCTTGTAGTGATTAACAGGTATGTTACTTTTTTGTACAGATTTTTATGCCAGAAAGTTAATCCCTGTACTGTAAACTCCAAGTGGTCATAATAAAAAAACCCATGAAAAAACTGTTTAATTTCCTGTAATTCTAATTATAATCATTTCCAAATTATCAATTCCATTTTTGATTGTTTTGTTTTTGGTTACATCTGCTTCAGTAAGTGTAAAAGATTTTATTTACGTTTAAAATCAGTGGTGGATGGAGATTATTTTCACCTCTGTTTATGTGTTTGGTTTTTCCAAAATGACTGAATACACTTGTGCTGGTAATTACAATTTATAGTATTCATACCTCATGGAAAGAAAAAGTGAATGTTTCCTAAAAGAGTGTTTTTCTCAGAAGAACTGCACAAGAAGAATGCTCAGACTGTGCTTGCATAACCTGCAATGTTTTTATATATTAAATGTGGTACACTTGTTATTGAAAAAATAAATATTTTATATACTCCATTTTTAGTACTGTATTTCCAAATTACATCAATAAAGATATAACCAAACTCTTATATACAGTCCTAGTGAAAGTCATGTTCTTGTTGTGAGGAGAGTATTTTTATTTTAAAATATTTTTTGTGATAAAGAAATGGTTGTAGTACATATCATAGTTATTTTTCTAATTTTTGAATCTTGAATATTTGAAGTGTGAAATATTTTTATGGATATGTATTTGTGGTGCCATGTTATATTTATTATTTTGATCACATACATTGGTAGACACATATACGCTGCTGGCCAAAATCTTAAGGCTAATGAACATAAAGAAAAAATATGCATTTTGCGTTGCTAGACTCAACCACTTATTTGAGTAGAACTTCAAAAGATGAAAATAAGAAAAGGGAAAAAAAAAATATAAAACTTTTTTAGCATTTAATAGGGAAAATGTGAACACCATGAAATTAGCCTAAATATTAGCTGGTCAAGACCATACCAAAAAGAAGTCCTAAACAGGGTAGTAAATGCCCAACAAGAGGTCTCAGTAGTGAGTTGCATGGCCATCATTGCAAATAACTTCAAACATTTGCTTTGGCATGGTTGAAAGCAGCATTTGTAGAAGGCTGGCTGGAATGTTATTCCAAATGGTGAAGATGGCTTCACGAAGATTATGCATCATTTGGAATTGGCGTCCATTTCTACAGACTTTCCTTGCCATCCACCCTCAGACATTTTCAGTGGAGTTCAGTTTGGATGAACATGCTGGATGGTCCAAAAGAATCACATTATTCATCATGAAAAAGTTCTTTGTCCTGCAGGCATTGTGGATTGCAGCATTGTCCTGCTGAAAGATCCAGTCATTTCCAAACAAGCAAGGGCCTTCAGTCAATAAGTATGCTCTCTCCAACATGACAATTTAGTCAGCTGCTGTTTGGCACCCCTGTATAACCTAAAGCTCCATTGTTCCTTGGAAGGAGAAAGCACCCCAGATCATGATGGAACCTCCTCCACTGTGTCGTGTAGAAAATGTCTCCGGTGGGATATCCTTATCGTGCCAGTAACATTAAAAGTCACCTGGACCATCCAGGTTAATTTTTTCTCATCAGAGAACAAAACCTTCTTCCACTTTTCTAGTCTCATTTTTGGTGCTTCTCAGAAATGTTTAACCAAGCTGTTTCGTGGTGTGGAAAGATGCGTGGCCTTTGAAGACATTTACATTTTTTGAAGTATTTCTCTCATAGATGTCATCTTATTCTTGAGCTGCATTCTGCGTGAGGGCCTTAATCTGGTTTGATGATCAGGTGGTGTCTTGTCGGACAACCTGTCGAATCCTCCTGCTCAACTCTGGCAAAATTTTCTTGGGCCGACCACTTGAAATTCCCGTTCCATATCCTTAAGGGTCTTTTAAGAAATTTGCAATAGCTGTTTTACTATGCTCAATCTCACTGGCGATGGCACGTTGAGAGAGACCTTGCTTTTACAGCTCAACCATTCTGCCACATTCAAACTTTGTCAACTTTTTAGCCTTTGCCATGTTTTTACCCAGTGTAACACAGGAGATGTCAGTGGGAGATGTTGACAATGCTAATGCTTGAACACAAATGACTAAATTTCGTTATGTGTTTACTGATTAATGCTTCATTTCAGTATGGTCTTAAACTTTTGACTACCTAGTGTTCAGGCTAATTTCATAGTGTTCACATTTTCCCTTATTTTCATCTTTCGAAGCTCTACTCAAATAAGTGGAATCTAACAATGCAAAATGCATATTTGTTCTTTATGTTCATTGCCCTTAAGATGCTGGCCAGCAGTGTATGTATGTGCACTATCCTTTATAGTAAGATATTTGTATATTTGTTAAGTCTTTTGTTTTTTTATTCTCAATATAATTTTTAGGGCATTGTAAAAGCCTTGCAGGAATTCCAGCCCAAACTTGTGGAACATAAGGTTTCAATCTTTGTTCGAAGAGCAGGTCCAAACTATCAAGAAGGGTTACGGGTAATGAGAGAAGTGGGTATGTTTGCTTGCTTTTTTCTTTTTTCCATAAATTATTTCCATGATATACACAAATAGTTTCTAGTATTAAAGTTTATTGCAACTAAAACTTAATAAAAGAAAATTTAATGAAACTTTGTCAAAAATTTAAATAAGCTTTTTTAAATCATTAGTAAATGAATATTGACCCAATTTGGCCATGTAGAATTTAAGACAACTCTTATTTAGCATCAAAGTTTAGATAAGTTTATGAAAATTTTTTTACACATCCACAGTCATAATGCTTATGAGTGTTAATTGAATAGTTTTATTTATTTTTAATTTACATTTTGGTTGCAGAATACAAAAGCAAATTAGTATCATATTTTACATTTTTATAGCATAAATATTTTTATCAAATGTAAATTTGTATGTATATGTATATAAGGTACATCTGACAGATAAACATACTTTTCATGAACAAAGTTATACTACAGTTACTTACATTTGATTTTGTATGTGATATATTGGCAAATAAATTAATATATTGTAAAAATTAATATTAACATAATTTACAAGTACTGATTTTGTGTGTTTGTGATAAAGTTATTGTATATCCAAACAATTATTTGATAAAAAACTGTTTGTGTGTCCACACTTATAACTGACAAACAACTGAGCTGCTTGTCACCTAACCTGGAATGAACTCTTGGACCCCCCAAGAGAGATAGGGGAGGTCAATATTTAAATGTAATTCTCAAGGTCTTCCCCATGTTTTGAAAGAAAACATAAACTAGTGTTTATCTAAACCAGCAATAAGCTAGAAGCTCTGTTGTGATGTGCTTGATAATTTATAAAGCTACTTTTTTTCAGGAAGTACACTGGGTGTACCAATCCATGTATTTGGCCCAGAAACGCACATGACAGCCATAGTGGCAATGGCCATGAAAAAGAGAGATATCCCAGAACTACAAGAATCCAGTCATACAACAGCCAATTTTCTCCTTCCTGATGGAATGTACAAAGTACATGTTTGTTTTTTCCTCTCATTTTGCTTGTATGTTTCCTGTTAATGATTGTTTTAGAGGTGCAATGTGTTGGTTGTTTGGTTGTGATTTCCTTAGTTTAATAACCAAGGTTTAATTTAAATGCTTTTAGAGAATGATAATTTTGAATTATAGAATTTGTAGATGCATAAAATATACCAAACAATGAAGAACAAAGGCTCTAGGGTTGACAATTACTATATTTCTTTGTCAAATCTGTTTTTTGGGATGTATTTTTGTGTTGTATATTTAACTCAAATACAGTTGAACTTAACATATGTTTTATTTGATATAAATGGTACAATACATAAATAGGGAAAACAAAATTTTAAAACTTCAGTTCTTCTCAGTTAACTGATAAGAAATTCTTTGCTAGTATGTTTCATTTCTTTAGCAAGGCTTCTCCGTTATGGAGAAGTTGATTCAAATACAATGATAAGGTGTCAGATTGATTCTGTTTCTAGATGAGTATGACTGTACCATCCAGGTACCTTCAGTAATTTTGAGGATTTTGATTTTGTTGTTTGGTTTTTTTTATTTTTGCAATCATTTCCTCTCAAACGTTTTTTGTTTTTATTTTTTTCTCAGTAGTACAGATCCTATGTTAAGAAACTAGAAGTAGTTTTGTATTTGTAAAAATATGAACACGAATGATAACTTACAAATATGATAATAGGAAGCATTTATTAAAATTTTGGAATCCTCACAATTCCTTCATCAGTAATGTATAGGTACAAAACAAACAAACAATATTTGTAATTACAATAGAAATATATACGTATGAGTACACAAATATAGGTTTAGAAACCATGGCATGATTGTATGTTAGTTGGGGACAGTGGGAGAATTTTTATGTACGTTTCTTTTACAAGAAGTTCAGTATCATGTATAACTGTCAAGATATTTTTAAAATTAGAGAAAGATATCAGATGTCCTGTTTCTGTATTGTGCTGATAGATAGTGGAGTTGAAAGTGTTTTTAACCTTCCATTCAGTTTTTATAAATATGCCCATGTGGTCACATGGTTGTAACTTTAAGATGACATTTGGTTTCACCAATATAGGAAGCCATTTCTTTGTGAATAATTAAATAGAATTAGGTAAGTTCATAGACTCTATTTAGTAGACAAGATAAGACTGCATTTGTACCATAAAAAAATATTCTTTTCTTGAGATGGCTACCTCACGTAATTCTTCGAGAAAATTACTTCTTTCTTAACTAAATAGTTTGTAAAACCACCTAAGTTATGTTCTGTACCCAAACTTCCCTTATACACATCTCAGGAGACAGAACTCTGTTATCATGAAACAGTTGAAAAAATTATTTAACACTTGCTATTCTTAAATTTACCTGAAAGTTATTATGAAACTGAATTTCACATTAATATTTTTTCCATTACAAAGATCATTTGTTGACTGCCCATTGTTCACAACTTAAAATTACAACCAAGTGAATACATGAGCACATATATAAAAATTGGAAAGAAGTTTACAAACCCTCTAATTTCCACATTCTATCAACACAATACAGAAACAAGACATCCAATTTCTCTAACTTTAAAATTCTCTCAAGAGCTGCACATGATATTAAATTTCTTATTACAGAAACATTATACATAACTCTCCTTCTATCCCTAAATAATACACAGTATTTACTAGATTTAAACTTATTTTAATTTGACTGTTTCAGTTGTTCCACATTTTGGTTTTTAGACTTTTGTTTATTCAAACTGCTTACTCTTATGTATATATATCTGTTGTAATTGTAAATATTGTTTGTTTTGTACCTCTAGATTGTGAGGATTCTGAAATGTTTAACAAATGCCTTTTATTATCATGTTTGCTTAAAATTAATTTAAGCTTTTTGAAAAATAAGTTGATTACTTAACAATAAAGTTTATCACTATACCCTTACTTGATCTTCATTGAAAATAAAATCCTTTATTTCATATCTTGGGAGGATTTTGTGCTAATTGTTATTAAAATGGTAATGGGTGACTGCTAAAGACGCACTAACAAGAAAGTCTTGTTGCAATTTTTACTTGTAAAAATGAATGTTGATGTTACAGTCCTTTTTAATATTTATATGAAATCACAAAAAATGGGGAACAAAACATATTTTGAAATTATTTTAACACGCTTATTTTTTTAGTCCTGTTATCTTTAGAAATAGCCTCCTTCACATTTAATATTTTATTACATTAGAAATATCCAATGTGGTGTTTCAGTTTTATCGTGTTTTTATTTTTAGCTAAAAGTAAGCCTGATGTTTAAAATGTTATATTCAATGCAGGGTTTAATAGAATAGACAACAACTATTTTTTCATATAGTGTTGTAATAATAGTGAAGTAATTTCAATGTTTGAAATTTGTGTATTATTATCCAAGTAGAAAAGTTTTCAAGATTCTTTGTTAAGTAAACAATAATTTCAGTCAAACCTTGCCCCAAAAGAAACATCTGTCAGCAGTTCTGATGAGAAAAGCCAGTTAGTGTCACCAGGAGAGAAGTCTTCCACTGTTGAAAGCTCAGTGAAACCCCTGTTTTCCACGGTATGAATTTCATACTAGATATAAGAACTCCTTGTAAATTTTATGGATAAAATATTAATTAGGTTTTGTCTTTTACCTTTTTGTTTCACCAAAGTGTCTAGTTGCAATGATCATAAACATAAAAGAGAAAGTATTTCTTCTAACTTCTGCTGATATTATTTTTGGTGTACCAATCTTGGTAGATATTTTATGTTGTATTTTTTGTTTTGTGTTTAATCATGCTTTGGTAATGTCTGTTATGTATTAAAAACATAGAATACAGAAGACTTAGTTTATTATATTAAAATTGCGTTGAATATACAAATTGTTTCAACAATCACAGCTGATGTGAAATAACAGTGGAATCAAATGTGTTAGAGCTGTAGTTTTACATTGATATTTTTGTGTAGTATGGTGCCTTCAAAATCTGACTACATTTGAAAGCTATAACAGTCTTTTCTGATGCAGAATATTTATACTCTCTGATCTTGTTCAGATCAGAGGTTTAGAATTTCTGAGGTGGAGATATTCCTTGTACTTACTGGCACTGAAGAAATAAAAGAATAGAAATCAACTTGGGACATAAAGGGCCTGCAAGAAGTTATACACCAGTTGTGGATAGAAAATTGTTGTGTCTTGTAACAGTTGATAATCAACAGACACAAAGGCAAAAGTATTTGTGTCCCAAGCAACAGTATGCAACATGACCGAGAAGAACCTTCATCTGAAAATGAGGACAACTGGAGAATGAAATGGGTATTTGTTATTTCATACAAAAATATATTAGCCAAGTTGCTGGCTGCAGTACTAATGGATTTCTGGGAATTAAACTATTTACTATAGATACAGATTTTGTGAAGCTTCATACATGAGATAGATCATGAAAAACAGCAGAGAGGAGTAGTGTTTTTTTGACATAATAGTCTTTTGTAGTGGATACTACAGTGCAGGAATATTGTCAAGATGTACTGTCATCTGATGGAACACAACCAGATGCGACAATGTGGACTTTACAATGTTTAGCAGCCCAAGTTTGTCATAACATTAGGTACTCAACTATATGCTTTGATACCTCAGTATTTGTAAGTGTACAACTAAGCAAGATGACAAGGTGTATTAAACATTTGGTATTATAATATATTCTTGTAATTTCAAAGGATCTGCAAAATTCTGAATGTTTTTAGTGACTATTATTATGAAATCTAGGTTCATGAGTGGTCAGTTTAAACAACTTATTAGGACTGATATAAATATTTTGTACCCTGATGATCTCTATATTGATATAAATATTTTGTACCCTGATGATCTCTATATTGATATAAATATTTTGTACCCTGATGATCTCTATATTGATATAAATATTTTGTACCCTGATGATCTCTATATTGATATAAATATTTTGTACCCTGATGATCTCTATATTGATATAAATATTTTGTACCCTGATGATCTCTATATTGATATAAATATTTTGTACCCTGATGATCTCTATATTGATATAAATATTTTGTACCCTGATGATCTCTATATTGATATAAATATTTTGTACCCTGATGATCTCTATATTGATATAAATATTTTGTACCCTGATGATCTCTATATTGATATAAATATTTTGTACCCTGATGATCTCTATATTGATATAAATATTTTGTACCCTGATGATCTCTATATTGATTTAAGTGTTATAGAGCTCATCTTCTGGATTGTAGTTTGTAAGAAATTAAAAAATTTTATCAATAAAACTTGTTTCATGGAATGAGTTTGTTATGTACTAGTCCTTTTTCATATTAGAATGTAATGTAGATATTAAATATAATTGAGAAACTATATATGTTAACTTTTGTTTTTATGAGTGAAAGAATAATATGACCTTTTTTCAATAGGGTACAAAAGCTATTATTTGGGGTATGCAATCCAGGGCAGTGCAGAGCATGCTGGATTTTGACTTTGTATGTTCTCGTGTGGAATGGTCAGTTGTTGCCATGGTCTATCCACTTACTGGTGATCATAAACAGAAGTTTTATTGGGGTCATAAGGAAATCCTTATACCTAGTAAGTTCTGTTAATAATTTTGTTATTTTTTAATATATACTGAATGCACTGTTTACAAAACATGCAATAGAGATCATTTTAGAAGAAACTGTTATGCATTTTTGAACGGCCTTATATTAAACACTTATTAAAAACTTGGAATTTGTATTTTAGTTACATTGTTTGTGCTAGGTTCCTATGCTAATACATGATGTTTATATATTCTAATTTTTAACACTGTTTTCTTCCTTAATCAGAAGTGAAGTAGTGTATTGGATGGCAGGATAAGGAATAAATAATTTTTTAATTATATTCTTGATGCATTACATACTCCATTGGAAAATCCAGGATCTGCTGTATCCAAATCTGCAGTTCATATTATGATAACACATTTCAGTTGGGAGGTATGAGCAGTCAAAGGGAAACAAGAATTTGGAGTTCCTGCACCACCTTATGAGTAAACAAATCGATTTTTTTTTTTCCTCACATTTTCAAATCAGATTATGGTCTTTCCTCATTGTCTGTTTGATATTGGACACATTGTTTTATATTTTGATAAGGCAGAGACTACTGCTATAAATGTCCTTTTCACTGTCGATCCTACTTTTTGATGCTTCTACAACAATGTTGGGTTTGACAGATGGGTATTCTTTAACAAAGGCTGTCAAAAATTCATTGTGGTTGCATGTCAGACATCTTGCACAAATAGATAATGAAATAATAGTAATTATGATAACATGGCAAAGAGTATCAAAGTTTAGTCCTGGTCAGCAATGGCTTGGGGCTCACTGTTGAAAATCTACTGGGCTGTGGTTAGAGAAACAGATGCAAAGACAAGAGAAGTAAAAGAAGATGTATGGCATACTCATTGGTTATACGACAAGAAAGGCCTGGCATGGCCAGGTGGTTAAGACACTTGACTTGTTATCTAAGGGTTGTGAGTTCAAATCCCAATCATACCAAACATGCCCACTCTTTTAGCCATGGGGACTTTATAATGTGATGGTCAATTCCACTATTCATTGGTAAAAGAGAAGCCCAAGAATTGGCTGTGGATAGTGATGACTAGCTGCCTTCCCTCTAGTCTTACACTGCTAAATTAGGGGCAGCTAATGCAGAAAGTTCTTGTGTACTTTTGTGTGAAATTAAAAAAAAAAAAAAACCTCAACAAGAAGCACTGTCATAAACTTAAGGGTTTCTGTTGATGTAGCCAGTCATAATTTGGTCAATTTTTGTCCAATATGTAAAATGTAATTTGTACTTGTCATATGTCATTGCATGTTGCATCCTATACAAAGTACTAAAACTGGATAAATTTAGTTTTTTACATCTGATCTCTGCTGCCAAGATGTCCCTGATTGACAGAGATTCTGTATGAAGAAGTTGTAAATAGCCTTTCTGTATTCAGGATTTCAAATAATTGACTTACTTGTTTTTTTTTAATATTTTTTAACAGTGTATAAGAACATGGCAGATGCTATGAAGAAACATCCTGAAGCCGATGTCTTGGTTAGCTTTGCTTCCTTAAGGTCGGCTTATGATAGTACTATAGAGACATTACAGTATCCGCAGGTACGTTTTCCCAGTCATTACTTTTGCTCTGCACTAATATCTAATTGTGTAGCTTAATAATTGTTTTAAACTAAGAATAAATTAATTTTTGTCCTAAATTGATATAGTATTCACAAAGATGGCCTTTTTCTGCTCTGAAACAGAACATAGATAATCTAATGTTTTCAAATGGGCATAAAAACAAAAACATTACTGCAAATCAAGAATTTTTGAAAGAAATTATGAAGTTACTGGACTACACTTTAGAATATTTTTATAAAAAGCCGATAATACCCGAGTACTCTGTAAATATAAATTGCAGATTTTGAGCCTACATTTTTTAATTTTTTTAAATGTTTTACATACATGTAAGGATTATTTCATACATTAAATTCATTTTATTATTTTTAGTAATAAAATTTATAAATTGTCAAAATTAAAGCTGAAAGCATTGAAATAAGCAGAATTAAAATAATACTTGCTTTTGAATTGTGATGAAGTTCTAAGTATTTTTTTCATATAATAGTATTAGGCTTAATTTATCTTAGCAGTTACACTCTTTATTTGGTCACTTAGGGTTTTTTGAAGGGGAAGAAAATATAATAGCATTTCAACTACATTGTATCCTCCATATCTATTGGTGACTATTTTTACAATATGCATGAGTCATTTGTTTTAATAACAATTGTTATGGCATGAATGCCTTTTGCTGACAAATCATGATAATAATTAACTACACTTGTATGACAATAGTGTTAGGGTTATTGTATTTTTAAACACTGGATTCCTTATTGTAACCATTTATTTTCTGAGAAGAAAAATGTATAATAGTATGTCAGCCACATTGTCTTATATCCATTGCTGATGATTCATTTTTGGCATGGCCAGGTGGTTAAAGCACTCAACTCGTAATTTGAGGGTCATGGATTCAAATCCCCATCACACCAAAAATGCTTGCCCTTTCAGCTGTGGGGATGTTATAATGTTACCATCAATCCCACTATTTGTTGGTAAAAGAATAGCCCAAGAGTTGGCAATGAGTGGTGATAACTAGATGTCTTCTCTTTAGTCTTACACTGCTAAATTAGGGACAGCTGGAGTAGATAGCCCTCTTGTAGTTTTGTGCAAAATTGAAAACAAACCACTTTTGTCATACTTTTAAAAAAGTTATTTCTTGGTTTACTGATAGCATGATGGCTCAAACATAAAATAATGGATATTTTAAGGTTTAGGTGCAAATGTTTAAGAAGTGGTAACATTTGCAGTGCTAGTTTCCCTTTGGTATTTATGTTTGAAAACTAGTTTTTGTCATTCTGTTTCTAGATCAGAACCATTGCTATCATAGCCGAGGGCATACCAGAAAATTTGACTCGGAAGATGAACAAAAAGGCAGCTGAGAAAGGAGTGATAATTATTGGTCCAGCCACAGTAAGAAACTAATTCAAAAAATAAATGTTTAATATAAATATAAAACTGGTTACAATTTTTCTAGTTTTTATAACTTCTCTCTTGTTTAAGTAATAGTGCTTATGCTTTTTTATTAATTGTTAGAATAATGTTTTGAATTTCTCAACACTTAGAACTTGTATATCTTAATTTTGTACCTTTATTTGGTGTAAAGAAAAATGGAGAAAAAGTTTGTCTTATATTTTTGTGCTCTATTTTTATTGATTTCTTGTTTTTGATAAGAATTTTTGTACTCATTCCAAAGTATAGGCTTACATTTACTAAGAAAGTACTATTGTCCTTTGGAAATGTAATTATTCATGTCTTGTTTCTTATGTGATTTTTCATTCCCTGTTGGACACTTTATTACTACTATCCCCTCCCTTCATTACCACCATTTTTGGATATTTCATCATGTGGTCTGAATTAATGAAACTCAGCTCAGGAAATAGTTATAGCCAGTATTTTAAATGGCTTTTTTTAATCTCTCTCGTTAGTTTTATAGATGCTTTTACTGTTTTATTCAATGCGAGTCTGTATTATACTTGTTAATTCAGTGATTTTTACAACCCCACACTGCTTTGAATCTGAGCATTGCTTAATAAATGTTTATTGTAGTTCATAAGCTTTTATTTGGTATTCAGGTGATTGTCTGCAAACATAGTTTTGTTTTTACTATTGAAATTTGCTGAAGACTGAATGCTCAACAAATGTTTCTACACTTCTGCTCTGTGCAAGTGTATGTTGCCATACCAGTTCTATTATGAACCTGTTTTATTGTTAAGGACATTTATGTGATTTTGATCTTCTGAGTCACTATGCTTTGTTTGTTTGTTTTTTAAGGTGGGTGGCATTAAACCAGGCTGCTTTAAGATTGGCAACACTGGTGGGATGATGGATAACATTCTTTCATCTAAGCTTTACAGGCCTGGAAGGTATGGTGATGTTTTAAATCATTTACAAAACAAAGAATAGGCTGAAACATGGGTATTTACATTTAAAAAGAAATAACACTATCGGTTTCATGTTTTTTGCATTTCGTTATTGAATTAATTATTAAATTGATGAGACTGAAATATTTTGCAATGATGCAACTGTGTCCAAAGAGGGTATTAAATCATACTTTAAAACAAGTTAACATTTTATTCTAAAGCACAAATTGCTGTTTTTTGCTTTTAGTGAAATATTTTAAATGATGTACTTGGTAATGTTTTATATCAAAATATGAAAATTTATTTTTCTTTGTAAAGATGCTCAAAAAGTAATTTGCTAACTTGTGAAGTTTCTAGATAAGAGGTAAAGCTGAAAATACTACCCAATCTTCATTGAATAGGAAACTAATATTATAAGGGTTTAGTGGCCAGCGAACTAAATAATTAATAGAATAAATGTTTGCACAGAGGGTAAATTCTGGTTTTAATTATTACAACATTTCAGCACCTGCCTGATGGTAACCCAGTACTGTGTTAAAATGTTATACTCATTAGAATCAAAACTTTCATTCTATGGAAATTTATTTTAATTTTGAATTAAGTACTACAAAGATTTCAGAAGATCTAATCTATAGTAAAATTACATAAACAGTGTTTTTTGTTGTTACTTGTTCCTGGAACAAGATCATTATTTTTCATTTTATCTTCTAATCAAATACTGACTAGCTGAAGGCAGATCAATCTGGTGTAAAGTAATCATATTAGTATTTGGCAGATAATATGGATGGAGGGTGTAAGAACTGATATTTAAACTTATGAATATAATTTTGCTTGTTTGAAATTAAGAATTCAAGCTAATATATAGTACATGTAACAACTTGCGTTGAAAAACTATGTATCGTAAGTTACTTAAATAGATTTCATATCCCTAGTGTTGCTTACGTATCTCGGTCTGGTGGTATGTCCAATGAGCTCAATAATATCATTGCTAGATCAGCCAATGGGGTATATGAAGGAGTTGCAATTGGGGGAGATAGGTAAGTTATTTCAAAAATATTCATTATTTATTATTATTAATTTTTATACACTAAATGAGATTAAATGTTTATGCTATTGGATATCTAGTTGATGAAATAATTTTGAAATAAATGTGGATGAAATTTAGCTTGTTAAATTTGATAAACGTTGCCTGCTGGTATGTTTACCATTACATTATCAAAATTCAGCTACGTGTTCTTTAGTTTGGTTTGGTTCTTTCCTTTTGTTATTTGAAATGTTCATGTTTTTCATAATAGAATCTGTCTTTTTGTTGTAAAAGTAAAAATCTAGTTTGTTGTTTTTTGTGTATAAACTTAGACATATTGGCTTAGTCTTGAAAGCTTAGTCATATTCTTAGCATTCTGTCCCTTTTTAATCTTAACATTTTTGCAGTTGAGCAAACAGTGGCATTCCTGTCCATGTTGCAATTTCAGTAATTTTAATTTTTTTATTGGCTTTTTTGACTGATGCTTTTGTGTAGATAAATGTTAGCTCATTCCCCCAATTCATACTTACTACATTTGTTATTAAAAGGTGAAGGGGCTTCAGCAATTAATAATACAGGGTTGGGTGTTGAGCCTTGTTTTCAATTCCAAAGAAGAGCCCAATGTGCAGAGTCTGGCACAATGTGCATTCCTTTAAATTGTTAAGTAGCACATGTAATTATAGCAGCATGATTAATATTTTATTTCTTCATAATTTTTCATCGTACCTTCATAAATAATTTTCTTATTTGACAAATAGGCAATGAACATGGCTTACACGTGTTTCAATACAATTTTTTTAAAATTTATTTTATAAAGCTTATGAGGAAGACTGAAAACAGTTTCTCGTAATTCCATGTGATTTGTAATAAATTCAGATATTAAACTTGTATCAGAAAGACTAATTAGATGAGCTACTAGAGCAAAGAATGTATTGTTTGTTTTAACTCGGTAAATAAGACATTTTTTAGACCATCTTTACTGAATATAGGTATCCAGGAACCACCTTCATGGACCATTTATTACGGTATGAGAGAGAACCAGATGTTAAAATGATGGTATTACTTGGAGAGGTTAGTGTTTAAGAAATATTTCTGAAGCCTAGTCAGGGATAGTTTTGAAAGTGCTTTTATTTCAAGCTTTCATTAAAATGCATCACAATAACTTATAATAGCATTTGTAATTTATTGCAATCCTTAACTTTCTCATTTTTACTTGTAAATCATACTGTTGAAATATTCATGCATATCCTATTTACTATTAATTTAAACAGAAAGGGGGTCTAGCTTTAATGCTATAAACATCTCAAAGTAATCTTTGATCTCATCATAATTCAGTAAAACAATGCTATAGTTAATAGTGTTAAATTATTTATCAGAAACCAGTTTCATAGGTATGGAAGATGATAAAAGTTTTGTGTTAAACCAGATTTTGTGTTTTATTACTTAGCATTGAACAATTACAATGCATTACTGAGTAGATTAAAATGTGTAATTCATAAGTCATTTCAGATTAAGTGAATTCATGAAAATTAAAATTATGATAAATTTTATAATGAACTTCAATCAGTTCTGTAGTAAAAGTTCTTCTCTCTCTTTTTTTTTTCTTCAAAAAAACATTCACTGTAATTCTTTAATTGTCACATTTGGTTTTAGTAAGAGTAATTTAAAGACTTTTTTTTCTGAAAATGTTTGTTGCTTACTTCAACAAGACACAAACTTTATATGATGATCCACTGTGAATGTTATAAATTACGTTTTTGCAAATTTTATTTTTTTTTCTAGTTTATTAAGTTTCTTCCCAAAGGTACATTTAACATATTTAAACTTTTTAAAATATAAATTATTAGTTTTTAAGGAAAAAGCTCCCTAGTAGGTCAGTAGTAAGTTCAAAGACTTTCAGTACTAAAACCATGGATTGAATTCTCTGTGGAAGACAGAACATGGAATGTGTATTGTATGTGTGATTTGTGCTAGAAAACAAAACAATCATCCAAATTTTAGAAAAATGTGTCTAGTAAGAGATAACCAATGATGTGTACTTCTAGCAGTCATAGTTGGTAATCAGTCAGCATTTTCCTTGGTCACAATTCAGTAATAATTGACAATCACTAATAAAATTTTGCTTATTAAAGGTACTATGATTATGATATTGTAGGTATCCTCCTTTCTTTTTTCTCTGCATTGAATTGTATGAGTATTAAATTAATAGTGTTATAATAATCATTACTGGCTAATTGACTCTTAATACTAATTACTGTTCAGTTGTGTAGTGAAGCACAACATGTTCTTAGCAAGTAAACACCACTAAACCATAATGTCCTCTTATAGAAGTTGTCAGCTGGGAAAACAAAATCCAATGTTAGTATAAATCCACTAACAAGAGCTGCAAGAGACAAAATTGCATAATTTTGTGTTACTGAATCCTTGTTCTCAATGCTTGCAAAATTATACCTGTGACTGTATATTTGTAATGTTTGTATTTATATTAACCTTTAGTGAAAAATACTTGGTTTGTGGTATGTCAAGGGTTTTGAGAGTTACTTTTTTTAATGCTAGGTCATACCTTGAAATAAAATGTAAACATTTATTCTTTGTACCATTAATATGGATTTTGTACTTTTGGTTCTCAGCAAGATACAGTAAATTGTTAAAACAATGAGTAGAAATTGTAAATTTATTTCAGGTTTGAAAAATAATATTTTATATTGTAAATCCTTTATAATTTTATTTGCTACTAACTGTTATATCTGACAATGCTACAATGAAACAAAATAACTATGGAAACTTATCACACCTTATCTGTATCTCTAAGATTTCCAGTCTTCTCCTTTCAAAACAATTTTTTACATTGTGTGATGTTAATTAACTCTGGTGTTAATGAAACTTTGTAGAACAAACAGCAACTGCCTGTTGTGGAGACAAGTGTAGAGGAAGACTTTCAAAATATCACACTCTACACTTGTGTCTTTACAACAGGCAGTTGCTGTCCGTTCTACAAAGTTTCATCATGAATACTCTGCCTAAACAATCTATTAAAGAAAAACTATGGTGTTATTTCAATATTTTTTTAATTAATTATCAATTTCTATAATTTGTAGTTTCTGTGGGTATCTTTTTCTTTCCCTGGTGCTAACTTTGATATATCTTCTTGTCAAGAAAATCTTGTGAAAAACTACAAAACTTAAAATGTGCACTGATTATCAAACAGTTCGTTCTTTTTGGCTGCATTTCATTGTTCCTTAATTGAATAGATAACTTAAAATGTATGAGGTGTGAAAGTGTAAGATTGGAGGATTGTTTTGAAAGTAACTTTGAAAAGTTTAGTAGTACTTGCAGTTAGTGATTTTATATGAAGAGATATCATTTTTAAGGTTGGTGGGATTGAAGAGTATGAGGTGTGTGAAGCATTGAAAGATGGAAGAATCTCAAAACCATTGGTAGCATGGTGTATAGGAACATGTGCTGGAATGTTCACATCAGAAGTTCAGTTTGGTCATGCAGGAGCGTGTGCTAATACTGAGAGAGAAACTGCAGTTACAAAGAACAAAGCTTTAGCTGATGCTGGAGCACACGTGCCACCCACATTTGATGAACTAGGCAACAAAATAAAGTGAGTTACATCTTCCATATTCCTTTAGTTTGTTTGTGGCTAAATTGTAACTTTGGGGTTGTTGAAAGAAAAACAGGTGTAAGCTTAATAGTCACTATATTGAACTACATTGTTTTATGTGGGGGACTTTTAAGAAGAAAAAAAAACATCTAACAAAAAAACACATTCTGTGAAAATTGTTTTTTACAAACCAAACAGCATGTGAAAGAGTAATTATCTCAGTTCATTTTGTACAAAGATGCATACAAGCCACATATTTGAGAAACTTTTATAAGACTTCCTACATTTTACCTCTGTATCAGATTTATTTATGCTGAAATTAGCTATCTCAATTTTTATGTTAAACTAGGACATTTCCCCACAAACAATTTTTTTTTCTTCAGACTTTTCAGTCTCTTGCAAAATATAGGCTGAACTTATGTAGTATGTTTAGAAACTTCAAGCTACTATTATATTAAGAATAATGTAAAAAGGTTGTCCATGAGTATACCTGGTACATGTAGCAAACAGTATATTGGAATGGCCCAATGTTTTAGTACTTTATTGCTAAAATAACCTAAATGAGACATAAAAAACAAAACTGTGCCATACATACATAATACATTTCATGTGATATAAAATTAACATGGTATTATACGGGATGAATGTAAGGTATTACACAAAGAATCTGGTGAAAAGAAGAAAAATTAGATGTTTTTATAAGGACTATCAAAGCTCTTCTCCTGACATGAATCAAAATGGACAAACATTTTTGAAAACAGCATGGTAACATTTTATCAAAAACAACAAAAATGCCAGTGTTGAGGCTGTATTATAATTTATAGACTAAGTAATATATTAAAACTTCATCATTTTTGGAATTTTATTTTCTACAGGATTAATTTACACAATACTATTGTATTAAGTAGTGTATTTCTGTTGGAATTATTATATCTATGTGTGTGTGTGTATAAACACATATTATAATTACTCATTTTCTAATCATTACTTTTAGATGTTACTGTTAGTAAGTAATACTTTAAACACATTCTATTGAACATTTATAAACCGTATTCTTTCCTTGTAACACAAACATCTTGCCTGTTAAGGGTTTTAGTAAGAATGCCCATTGTTTGCAGAAATAAATAAAAATTATGTTCATGGAGGAATGCTCTAGTTTTTAACATAGGCTTAATATCTCAGAATTAACTTAAAATTGTATCCAAATTTATAGGTGTGTCAGAGATAAACCTGATCTTGTATCTTTGTAATTTTTTCAGTATAAAATTAATAATCTGAAAGTTTGTTTTAAATAACATTAGTATAGCTGATTTTCTTATTTTTGTCAGCCTTAGTCATGTAGTAAAAAATAAGGTTACAGTCATCCATTTAGGTTCATATCTTTAATATGATTCATTAAATTATTGCTTACATCAGATTGAACTATAATGTTCATAAGTATCTATTCATTATGATATATGAACATAGTAGTATGTAGTGTATGTGTGTGCACTGTATATATGTATGTATGTGAGTAAACACTTGCACACAGTATTTGACCAATATATTTATATCTGATGTTTAAATTTAGTCATACTGTAGTCCTATTTATCAATGTACTTCTGTGTTCATTAAAATAAAAAAAAGTTTTAGTAATGTTATTTTCACTTTGTTATACAATAAAACCTATCTAAGGTGGAATCGCACAGGACCAGGTAAAATTTCTTTCTTAAGCAGGTTTTCTGGCTTAGACATAGTGAACACACATTTCCTTAATTATATATAATTTAAGTGGAATATTATACTTGCTTGACTCAAGGAAAGTAAGATGTTTATTCACAAAGTTATTATACTGTTTATGCTATATTTATTAGAATAAGAACAAAAATAGGCATTCAAAATATATATATGCAAACAAAATCTTAAATTTATTTGAAGAAAGTGTCCAATACAGTTGTTTCATTTTCTTTAATGGGCTTTCTCACACGGTTAAAAGAGAACACCAATTCTACGACCTTTTCATGAGGTTTATTTTACCCCTTCATTTTTCCATACAATTTGATAGTGTTAATATAACTTAACACTTGCGATGAAGTAGGAATTTCTATTTCCTCACTGTCTTTTTCCATTTTGTTCATCTTTTGAATCTCTCACACTGTTACCACTATCTTGCAATTCAATTATAGATTTTAAATCAATTTCATCAGTTTCTGTTAAAATATTCTTGTCAATGTTTACAGAATTGTCTGCATCAGTCTTCTCAAACAATTTCTCCACAATATCTGCCGTTATCAAGAATAAATTCACAGTTTTGAAAGCACTTTATTACGCATTTCATTGAGTGACTTAGAAATAAAACTGCAATTGCATCTAAAACATCACTTTTCATGGTCGTTTCAGACACAATAATATACTGAAGCATCAATTTTCTGTGTTTCAATTTTATACACTGTATAATTCCATTATCTAGTGGCTGTAAAACTGATGTTGTACATGGAGGTAGAAAGACTAAACAAACATTTGAAAGTTGAACATTTGGGTGACAAGTTGCATTATCTAGTAAAAATAGAATATTCTTGTTTTTTTTTTTCCATTCTTTTGTTTAATTTGTTCAAAAATTCATCGAATATAGCACTTGTCATCCACACTTTATTATTCATTTTTCATTCCACAGGAAGTTGATTCTTCCTTAAATCTTTGAAACAGTGCAGATTTTCACTTTTACTTATTCCCTATGGTACATTTTCTCAAAATTTTAAAATTAGGGAAGATAGGAATTTATTTTTTTCATGAGAATTATTTAAAGAGTAGAATTTTGCATTTAAAAGACAAATATATTTCTACAAATCATGAATCTAATTTAACTGCAAAAATAATGACAGCAGAAAAAAGAACAAAATATATTTAACCAATACTTATTGTAATAAAATGTTCGAGAATTTATCAATATTTAACAAATTATTAATTAAATAAGAAATTAATATTTTATTAAAAACATTTTTCCACCTTAATCAGATTCTAATCCTACTTGTTGATATATGAGGTAGGTGAAAGATAGTTTTTCATCTGCGTTACATTGGTTCCACCAAATAGAGAGCCTTTTATAATTCTACAAAATCTTGATATTTCCAGCTTGTTCAGGTTTCTGCCCTATGCAGTTTCTGGCTTAGACAGGCTTTACTGTATTATATAGACTTAATGTTCTTTACATACATACAATTAAATTGAAGTCTTCTGAATTGAGAGAAAGTGATAAATGGAAATTTGGTAAGGAAAAAGACAATTTGATTTGAATGGAATCTGAAATGTTATACAGAAAATTTTCTTATAAGTAACAACTGATATTCTTTGTGTCAAATAATATACCAGTATCCAAAAAACACTGCTGTGTCTTTAGCAGTCAATGACATGCCTCAACTCTTCACATGTGGGGCTAGGTACATAGAGTTCTACACACAGCTGATGGCTGTGTAGGGCATCTCATTGACCGTGAGGTTAAACATAATTGAGTTAAATCTATTCCACAACACGTGATATCCACCAAACACCTCATCATACAAAAAACACTTTATACCAAATTGTATGATCATAAATGACAAACCAGTGAACTTGTAAGAGATGGCAGATACAGCGATGCTTTCAAAACCTTGATATCAGGGGAGAATTTCAGTGATATTGCTACCAGTCCCTACTCAAACAAATGACAGTACTGCTACCATCTATAAATAAATTCACACACAAGATCTTTACACACAAACACTTGTGTGAGATGGAGTTCTGAGGGATTACAGATTACATTCCTTTGCAGTGCATAGTACTTGCTACATCTATCCCTCCCTTATGCATAGGGTGATGTCTGTATTTTGCTACTCCTAATTTAACTTTTGCATAGTGAAATGAAGTTAAAAAAACACTTCCCATTAGTGCATGCACATTAATGTTTTAATCATATTTATGAAATAAATACTAAACATTGTGTTTAACCCTGAAATTACTGATGACTTTTTAAACACACTTATCTAAGCTATTTATGCACCAAATGATATATGTGTCACACATGTTGTAGGAGGCAAAAACATAAAATTATTGAAGATCATGTAATCTGTAGACTCCAAAGGTAGTAATTTATAAAAAAAAATTTAGTATTTTAAGTTCTTAAACTTGTTAATGACTGAACATACTTTGTCAGTTAACATGTAATTTTTAGATTAGGTATAATTAAAGTATTAATTGGATTTTCATAATTTTAATATATGCTCAAATATTTGTCACTATATTCACAAATTGATGAGTTCCTGTGTCACGTTTCATCAGTATTATAATAGCTGTCTGAAATAGTTTTTTTTTTAATTGAAGTGATTTTAATCGCGAAGGTATTGCTTGTCAGATCTAAATCTGCTCATTTTGTTTTACACTTGAACATAAAATTCATTCTACATGAAAATAAATACAACTTTACATTAGAAGACAGTAATTTTCATTCTGAAATGATGTGTTTCTAATTGTTATCATACATTCAGTTCATTCAGCTTAATGAATGCACTAAAATCTGCATTTATATAATTAGATAATTTTCTTTTAGAAACATATAAATAAGTTTTTCAGTGTGTAAGGTTGGGAAAGTCTCCTAGATCTTTTGGTCTATTGCTTTTAGTAAACTTTTTCTCAGCAGTATTTTAAATATCTCTTTGATTCCCTGTACTAGACTTAGTGGTTATCATTTTTAGACTGTGAATCCAGTAGTTCATGGTTTGCATCCTGTTGCTGAAAAACCAACTCTGTTTTTCAAGGCTGTAGATGCACTTGAGAGTGAAAGTGAAATCCCACTCTTCAGTCTGACAAGAGTAGCTCAAGATCTGCAGTGGGTGTTATTAACTAACTGTCTTTCATTTAGTATATTAGTTCAAAATTAAAGATGGCTGTAGTCAAAAAAAGCCCTTTTGCAGCTTTCCATAAATTCTGAAAACAACAAACTCTGTAATTTTCAATAAAGATTTAAACTGATATATTTTAAATCATTAGGAATATAGGCAAAAAAAACTAAAGAAGTTAATTTTGTTTGCTTTTCCTATTAGACAAGTTTATGAAGATCTCGTAGGAAAAGGAACTATTGTTCCAAAGCCTGAAGTTCCTCCTCCAACTGTCCCAATGGATTACAGTTGGGCAAGAGTAAGTGTTTTTAATTTTCAATAATGTTTATCAGGAAAATACGGTCAATTTATTTTGGTTATCCTCATATATTTTTATTTCTTGCTGAGTTGTTTAGAAATTTATTTAGTAGATAAAAATACAATTTTGCTGCATTTACTTGGGTGGACTTAGTCTGGTCAGCTTTGGTCATTTCAGTTGTTACTATATTTGAAATTAGGAAATTTTTTCATAAAACTAAAAACACGTTTCAGTGTAAGTTTCAGTGTAATTTGTTTCATTATTTAAGGAACTTGGGTTGATTAGAAAACCAGCTTCTTTTATGACAAGTATTTGTGATGAACGAGGACAAGAACTTCTCTATGCTGGGATCCCCATCACTAAGGTCATAAAGGGGGAACTTGGAATAGGAGGTGTACTTAGTTTACTGTGGTTCCAACGACAATTGCCAAAATATGCTTGCAAGTTCTTGGAGATGGTACTCATGATCACAGCTGATCATGGCCCTGCTGTCTCTGGTGCTCACAACACAATAGTATGTGCAAGGGCAGGAAAGGATCTTGTATCATCCCTTGTTTCTGGCCTGCTCACAATTGTAAGTTTTAAGCTTATTTCAGCTTGTACTTTTTTAAGAATTAATTAAAAGTATTAACTGAAATATTAGAATTTTTCTAAGGGAACTTCAGTATTAGCATAAAGTGAAACATTTTCTACCTGTAAAGTATATTTATTTGTCATAATCTTTATTGCAATTTGCCAGATACCTCATTTTAGTTATTTCATATTGAGAATCTTTGGTAATACTGTTTTAAAAGCTATCAAAACAGTTTTTTAACATAACTCTTGGCAATACTCATAGAATTACATTTGTCATATTTATACTGCAGCACTAAATCATAACTGAAATATAAAAATATGCATTACATTGAAAAGCAAGTATTATGTAAGTGAAAAATCTTCTCAACTGAATCTAAACCTGATAAACAAGAATAAATAGTATGATGAAGGAACACCTACACAAGTGTATACATTTATTGTTTTCTTAGCTATCATCTTTGTATATACAGATATTTAAACTCAAATTACTTATTTAGTTATTTCTTTTAAATATGAATCTCCAATTCCAGCACAATGTATTTTATAACCCTATAATTCCATATTTATGACCCTATGATAGAATCGGGTCCATCAGAATCACTATAGCTACCGACTTTTAGAATTATGTTAACTAGAAATAACCGTTATTGTTGGAATGTCTACTGATTAAACATTAATCTTTTAATCTTTTTAAAGCTACAAGAAAAATTAAGTGACACATTTGTTTAGTATTAAAAAATAACTATTTTAATGTGAATATTAAAAACTAGCATTAATTTTTTGCAGAATTTAGCAAAATTTATTTCTGTAGTGACTGTCCAAAATAAATTTCTTTCAGCTTCCTCACACCTATGTTTTTTCCTAAGAGGTTTAAAAAAATTATAAAAATTATACTTGATTTAAGATGTTCTTTAAGGTAAATAAACAATAGATGTTTTGAAATGTTTAAGTTGTGATGTCTGACTCTTAATACATTTGCAATGTTTAATACCCTGCAGAAATTTTTAAATGAAGATCATTTCCAGTCATTTGACTTTCTTTCAACAGGGAGATAGATTTGGTGGTGCATTGGATGGAGCAGCCAAGCAGTTCACTCAAGCATATGATGGTGGAATGATTCCTATGGAATTTGTGAACACTATGAGAAAAAAAGGAGAACTAATCATGGGGATTGGCCACAGAGTAAAATCGGTATGGGAAGGAAAGTTAAATATGTAACATTTTGTACAATGAATCTTATCTGAGGAGAAAATTGATATTGGAAAAAGACACTAACTGGAGATTTGACAACAGTTTGTGAAGATCAAAGAAAAACCTTGTATATTAGAGCTATTAATTTGATGGTAGCAAAGATTTTTCATTTTAAGTATTATAAAATTAATCAGCAGGAAAAGTTAAAGTATATCAGTGTGATAGCAAATACATATATTTTGTGATATGGATTTCAAAAACAGCTTCAGAGATGCCAACCATTACGATTAGAGCGTAATCATCATTTGGTGTATACATTACGACTATACGCTCATACAGACAAATATTACGACTTGTTGCAACTCCCAAATTATTATATATTATATAGGCCTATACAATAAAGTGATAAATTGTTCTCCCAGGGCTTGAAAGGGGTGAAAAGAAAATTTCTAGTAAGATACAAATAAATTTTGATAATAAATAAAAGACCTAGTCCAAATGGCTACTTGCGATAATCATGTATGTGCTTGAAATAATAAAACAATATTTGTATCTCCAACGTCTACCAATAGTTTGAGTGCTGTGCTTCTCTGTACAATGTGCGTGGGGGAATTCATAATTACGTCATCAGTGCTTGTCAGCCAATCAGCTCTCGTGTAGATGGGTATTTCTCGTTTTCTAAGCGGCATAGAAAAAAGAGGCCTCGTTCATCAGCTTGTCTTGTTTCTGGCAAATCTAAAAGGACTAAAACTGTGAATGAAAAATTTAGGAAAGAGTATGGTGCAAAATATCCAGTTATTGCATCAAAAGTCAGTGACAGTCATGCGTTTTGTACAGTTTTTCACATCAATTTTTCTGTGGTGCATGGTGGGATAAACAATTGTTCCAGATATACAAAATCGGCATCTCACCAACAAAAGGCTGAGGTGAAGACAAAAACAATGCAGATAACGACATTTGTGAGTAAGAATTCAGAATATGAAACCATAAATGCAGAAGTGATGTTCACACAATTTGTCATTGCTCATAATTTACATTCTCATGAAAGCAAAGGCTGCAACAGCTGCAAAACATGATATAAACTAGTCCTTACACAAAGGCTTTTTCTGCTTTCTGTTTATGCATGTTCAATGTTGTTTTACCAGTATGTTTGTTACTCTGAACTAAATAAAAGACATAATTTCAAATTTTTTTTTAAATTTATTTATTAAATACACAAAACAGTCATAAATGTGCAATCTATAGCAGTAATAAACAATAATAGTTATAATAATAATATAATAATAAACAGCTTAGAGACATTGGTCAGGCTTTGTAGCTGCAAATGATAAAGGGCTCTGTCTACAATCATTACGCTCAGTCATTTGAAATAGTTGGCATCTCTTCAGCTTTCTAACTATCATGCCCAGATTAGTGAATTTTACTTTGACAAAATTGCATCATTGAATTAAAATAATTATTGGACATACATGTGTAATCATACTTCCATGAATTAAAATAAAATACTTCAGGATTGAAACTTGTTCAATCAGGAAATTCTACTTAGTATTGAATGTAAAAATTGTCAAAAATAAATTTTTGATTTTGAGTTGATTTCAATACACTCTGAATTTTTTCTTCAGGTGGGTATCTCGTCATCACAAAGTTGCAACACAATTAGTTGTTGTTTTTTTTAGCTCTTTCGTTTTATATTTCAATGTTATTATGTTGTTGCAGCAGGATTGAGAAGCAAGTTTTTCATCAAACTACATAAATTAGGCTAGTCAAACCATTTTTCACACATCTCTCTATATACATATTAAATGGAACCTTCTTATTAACTATTTAAAAAGGATTGCCATGAATGTGATTTGAGTTCAGTAAGAGTTATTTTTATTGTATGTCTGTGATTGTTAACATTGTATAATTTCATATGGTACTTTTTTAATTAAAACAAAGAAATCAGCTTTTAGTTAATCTGTAGTCAATCTTCAGTTGTTTCAGAAAAAAATTACAGTGGAATATTTTCAAATATCAAAGCTGCAAATTCATATAAATATTACATATAAAAATGAGATTTTTATTCTGAAAACGTGTCTGTAGAAAGTTGTTCTGAACTTTAAGCTATTTCATCAAATAATTTTTTTTCACATACAATGAAATAAAACGTACAACAGGCACATCAAACATTTCCTTAATTAACATGTTTGTTTAAGTGAATAAAATTTATCATAAATAACAAATATATACTGTATATATAATTATTTCAAGAGTAATTTTCACCTGGTTTAATTATATATAAACAATAAGTTATTAAATCTAAATACTTCAACTTGACTTTTACAGATAAACAATAGTTTTATTGAAATTAGTTTATTATGTTCTGGTATGTAATAAACAGCTAAACAACCCAGACATGAGAGTCCAGCTGTTGAAAGAGTATGTAAGAGAACATTTTCCAGCCACTCCCGTGTTAGACTATGCTCTTCAAGTTGAAAAGATTACAACTTCAAAGGTTTGTCTTATAACATTTCCAAAAAGTATTACATTATATTCTTAGAGCAAAATATAAAAGGCCTAATTAAGGAGTGTGTTTTAAATTTGTGTTGATTTTACATAATGCTATTCCATGCACTTGCAAAAAGTAGACATATTACAATGTATTTCATTTGTTTGTGCTCCATCAAAAGCTTTTATTTATAAACTCTCACACATAGCACAATAGAGTAATCTTACTTCTTTTCAGTTTTAAAAATACATATGACTGTTGCATACTTGGCCCTCTGGCACTTAAGCCTAAGCATAACTAACTGCTGTATCATTTCTTATTATCCTATAAGAGTTTAATTTCCTAGTGCTTTGTCATGTGTATCCACAGGCAGAAAGGTATTTGTGCTTTGGTATATATAACAAAGACGAATAAGTTTCCACATGTGAATACATATAATAAAACACTAGTATTACTTTTCAGTTTTCTCTCCCCTTATTAATTTCTTTGATTAATTTTTGTGACTTTAAACGTTAATTTTCAAGACGTAATTTTACAAAGAATATGTAATAAAAACATTCAAATACAGCTTTTTAGCTAAATATAAATAGCCTTAACTAAATGTGTGTATGTACAAAAATATAATACATCTTGTGTAAATTATGTTAAAATATGTTCAAAAACAAAGTTAGTTAAAGTTTATCCACTCTGCTTTCTCTGTTTATTTTTATTCAATTAAAATCTTGTTTTAACTACACTTTTTTGTGTGTAGGAAAACACACTATACAAAGAGACTTGGATTTATATATGACACAGATTTGTAAGCATAATGAAATATGTTTATTTAGTGTATGTTATTGTATTTCATGTATGTATTAAAATATTTTGATCATGCTTATGAATTATTATGTCACCTATATGTAAGTATACTTTCTTTTGTTACTATAGAAGTACAAACATTCCAAAATATTTTATAACTTAATATCTCTTACTTACTTTATCATCCTTTTTATGATTCCTAGTTATATTTTTTATAGTTTGACAATTCCAAATGTCTTCACACAATTACTACTAAACTCAGCATGGCCAGGTGGTTAAGGCACTAGACCTGTAATCTGAGGGTCCCTAGTTTGAATCCCTATCATACTGAACATGCTCGCCCTTTCAGCTGTAGGGAGCCTTATAATGTGATGGTCAATCCCACTATTCGCTGGTAAAAGAGTATCCCAAGAGTTGGTGGTGGGTGATGATGACTAGCTGCCTTTCCTCTAATCTTACACTGATAAATTAGGGACGGCTAACGCAGCTAGCCCTAATGTAGCTTTGAGCAAAATTCAAAAATAAACAATTACTACTACTCCTGTGTTGTATACTATGCATTTATATCTGCACAAAAAAAAATTATAAAATATTTAAAATAAATAATTGTTTATGTTTGACATTGAAGGTCAAGAAAAGAATATGAAAATATAGATTCTTTAGGATTTTAAATTTTCTCAATATACATTCTTTAAAATATTTGCTGGCATATAGTGGATTTTTTCAGGACACCAAACATAGAATTTGAGTAGTTGTGTTTTTTTGTGACATGTAATGTAAAACGTAAAAGAATGTACTGTACTCTGGTTTTATATAGTTCAGTGTTTTAGTTTATTATCTATAGAAATCATATTTTAATAGATTTTCTTTTCCTAATGAAAATTAGAAACCAAATTTGATTCTTAACGTGGATGGTGTCACAGCAACAGCTGTGGTGGACTTGCTAAGAAACAGTGGCTGTTTCACCCAAGAAGAAGCCCAAGAATATATTGACATTGGAGTCTTGAATGGATTATTTGTACTGGGACGCTCAATTGGGTTCGTAGGTGAGTTTTGGGGGAAATTATTAGAAATTGTATAGCTCATCCGTTCTCAGTCCATGTCCTCTTTTCTTTTATTGTTATAGCAATTGTGATTTGCATTTCATAGGTAACTGAAAACCAAAAAAGAATAACTACCATTCAGAAAAAAAAATTGGTACAGTAGCAGTTCTACGCATATGCTTTACTTTTGAATTATTCCATAACTTTACAACACCCAACCAAAAAGTATATATACTAAAAAAACAATATTTCTGTAGCACAACTGCAGGTGGAAAGAAGGAAACAGTTGTCTTTAAATATATTAACATTTAAAAAATTTTATGGATCTTTTCAACCCATTCACAATGCCTTTTAAAGCTGAAACCTATATGTTGAGAACACTAGATATAAGTATTTGTATATTTTTATTTAGATATTATATTTCATTATGTTTCTAGGAAGATCAATGATGTGTATGTTTGAATAGGATGTAATTATTGTTCAATTGTTTAGACCATATCACTAATAACAACAGTTTTTTTTTCATTGTGGCTCAGGACATTACCTAGATCAACGTCGGCTGAGACAAGGGCTATATCGTCACCCGTGGGATGACATCTCCTACGTCGTACCAGAATCTCTTATGGATTCTAGATAAAGGTGTTCATTATGTCAGATTTGAAATATGTTAAAGTACATACAATATGTATTTAAAAAAAAAAGACTAAAGCAGTCACTGTCTTAAGACATGGTGCAACTGTATTTAGGCAAGTTTGTAAATGATGCTTTCTGTACTTTGTTGCTGTAACAATTCATTTCTGTTTATCTAATGTGATCAAAAATAACAAGTGGTGCCTATTCTAAAGATTTAAGACCATAAACAAAATTTATTATACTAACTTTTTATGTTTAATTTATGTACTTAAATTAAATTCATAAGGTAGATCTGAATTTCAGACACATTCCAAATCTTCAATGTCACTAGTGAACTTTATACTGAAATTTGTGTGTTATCTGTTTACAAAATATTATATTTGGTGTATATTTTTTATCATAACATGGGCTTTCTTTTTAATAAATTTTGTATCAAGTATGAAGTTTAATATAGTTTATGAATTTTTAATATTTAGGTATTTTTTATGAAACATTGTTTAAATAATTTTTTTTCTTTTTTGACAGGAAATTATGAATGCAAAGATTAATTTCAGTTAAATTACAATTTTATGCTACTTGTGGTTTCTATAAAACTATTATTACTATTTCATAAAGTAAATATTTTCCTCAAAAGGACAAAATTAATGGTAATATTTTTTCTTTAATATGGCCTGGCATGACCAGTGGTTAGGGAGCTCAACTTGCAGTTTGAGGGTCAAAGATTCAATTTCCTCTCATCCAACCAAACATGCTTGCCCTTTTCAACCATGATAGCACTATAATGTGAAAGTCAATCCCACTATTTTTTGGTAAAAGTGTAGCCCAAGAGGTGGTGGTGGTGTAGTGGTAACTAGTTGCCTTCCCTGTTGTCTTTTACTGCCACATTAGGAAGGCTATCACAGATAGCCCTCATACAACTTTGCACAAAATTCATAACAAACAAACCAATCCTTAAAAATTGTATTCCAGTAAAAAAAATTTTTTTAAATGCATCATTTTTAACATAAAGCAACTATGACTTCTATCTACTTGAAAAATAATTGTGAACAACATCTCAGATTTCTAGTTAAGTATTCATCAGATCTCTCTGAAACATGATCTCTAAGTTATTTGTATGTTTTATCAGTCAAAATAGAAAACTTTTTCTTTTATTATAAGAAAACTACCAGTTTAATGTTTAACAAGAATTGTAAGGATTTAATTTTTAACTTTTTGGGAGGATGAAATTAGTTTCATATTTTTTTTATTTCATACAATAACAGCAAAATCTTAAATTCTTCACAGCATTTTCATTACAACTGAAAACGTTTTAAGATGGATTTCCCAGCATTTTGTAATATTTTATTTGAGCTCATAAAAAAGGAGCTCAAAGTTTTAGTACAGATAACTGTGAAGGTTGATTCACAAATCTTTATCATTGTTTTATGATGAACATTCCTTAAAATTGTTTAGGTGCCTACCTGTTTTTTACACTTAATTTTATAAATTAACTGCACTTTAAAAACATTCGAAGTGTGTTCATTGGTTGACACCCTCTGCTGCCAATGTGGCTGATGCTAGTTTTAACAGTTTCTGTTGTGGTTGTAGTACACATTTACAACATTCTGGAAACTTAATGTGCTGGCAAAACTACAAATTTAACTTTGCTTTCTCTGGTTGAAGAAAGTCACATATAAATACTGAGTTCTTAAAAAATACAAAAGTAAATTCATAAAAAAAATACTGCTGTTTAGATTGTTTTTGGTTTGTCTAGAACATTTGTGCTGTTAAGAGTAACATTATTACAGAAAATATTTCTATGGTGGAAAGATCAAAAGTTAGTTTCCTTTCCCTTTGAAGACCAAGCATCTTGTAAATTTTAAAATGTTGTGTCAATGGGCACGTGGAGTATTGTCAGATATTCTGTTTTAAAAAACAAATGATTTCAAATATATGCAGATAAAAGGAAATAATTTAGTTAGAAATTATACAAATCCTTTCAATTGCCATCAGTTCATTTTGTGGTTTTACACAGAGCCAGTACCTTTATTCATATACTGTTTTTATGCTTGCCACTTTGTTCAGGAAACATTTTTGATTCCTGAAGCTTTACTCTTTAATTTATTAATGTTACTATAGAATGTTAGTTATTTTAAGACAATCTGTTGTTCAGAAATGCATAGAGGTGTGGGAGTTCTAGTAAGCCATATAATAGATATACTTTAGAACAAAATCCCCCAACTCTTTTGCTAAAAATTCATTAGTGTAACAGACATTTGTTTTTCACGTTTCTGATTTTATCCTTTTACTGAGATTTTACCTTATATTGGATATATGCATTAATACCAATAAATGCTGATATTATTCAAAGTTAAAGTAATTTACACTGCTTTTTTTGTTTGGCCAAATAAAGAAAAATTACCAATACATTGAATAGAGGAAAGTTTTAATGAATTTTCCATATCATTATCATATGTGATTTTTTTCCATAAATACACTTTTTTTATAAATATATGTAACGTTTCTGGAAACCAAGTCACTATCATGACATAATGAAAGCCTGAATGGTAGTTTTCAGTCTAGGGTAGTTTTAAACTTAATTATATCATCTTACAGCCTATCCAGTTTATTAATTTTATTTTTTTAATACAATTTTATCCAATGAAGGGTTTAATACATGCTGAATATATAACACCTTTTATAATATTTGTATTTGTTTTTCACACTATCATAATTAAAAAGTATTGATAATTATAAATTTTATATTCCCTGAAGTTTACATTTACATGATTTGGTTGATGTTTTTATTGTGTTTTTGTAATGTTTTAAAGTTAAGAACCACTGTCCTATCCTGTGGTATAACATTGTTACTCCGTGATATATTGAGATGAATGACTACATTCAGTATGTGAATACTTATAATTTCTGGTGTTTATTTACATTCTCTTGTTGGTGTTTTTTTTTTTGTAACAAGATGAAGTTCTTTAAAAAGATTCTTGCATATTTTTCTGTGAAATATTTATTACTATTTGGAACAAATTAAGTTGATAATTTAAATATTTGTTATTAGTTAACTGAGTTGTTTTTTTAACTGCTCAGTTTGATTTAATGGTTCTTAAATTTTATTTTTTTTATTTTATTTGAAATAAGTTGTCAGTCTTACTAAATGGTGGTTGGGCATTATTAACTCTGATGAACTCTGTTCTTATATTTGTTACATTAAACGAAAAAGTTACCCTATGCTTTAGTCTTGTTCATTAAGTGAAACTAGTATTATTTTGAAAAATATATTGCTGTGTATTCACGTGTAATACACGCACACACATCACAGACATTCGGTATATATTTATTACCTAAAAACAGGATAAAAAGCTAATGCTTTATAACATTGAGTCAAACTACAAATGCTGTCAATTTAATATTATCACGCGAGTCTTTCAATCAGCTGAACAAGACAAACTAAATCTGCAAAGAAGATAATTTTTGGTTATTCTTGCAGCTGGAATGAGATGTTTAAGTTAACAGAATAAAAGAGAGCAATTACCTTTAACACTACAAAGCTAATATACGAACTTTAATTTACAGTACCAAGATTCCTACACACCTGTAAAGTCAGGAAAGTAATTTTTTTCGTGTTAGGGAATATCAAATATGGAAAACGACACAAAAGTGGATATTTAAGAATCATATGAGGTACGAAAATATTTTATATCCGGTTTGTTTCACACCGTAATGCCATAAAATTAATGAACAAATATACATAACAGAAAAAATGCATATACCTATTCAACAGAGTATATTTGCAAATTCTGATCAGAGAGTATTGAGTAGACAACAAGGAACTTACTGGTTCATCTCAGCTGTCTCATCCTCTAAACCAAACTAAAGCTATTAATTAAATAAATTTTAAAAAAATTGAAGACCGGTCTTATCTATAAAGCTTCCATTTAAACTTGCTCAAATTAACTGCCTCTACAACATTAAACATTTATTTTTACATCAAAACGGCAACATTGAAATGTATTTTATATGAACTAAAACACCTAAGTTTATATGAGATTGAAAGTTACTAATAATTTAACAAATCTGTAATTATATTATAATGAATCTGAGTTCATTTGTTCTAGTATTTTACCAAATGTTATTTGGTTACTGATATTTAAACCACATATGTTGTTTCTAGTGAGGTTGAAAAACATAATACACTTTTCATCTTGTCTCTGGATGCTTAAATTACAAGTTTTTCACAGCAACTAGAATTGAGAACATGGAGAAATTATTAAAAGCAACAATTGTTTGGTTAACTATAGCATCATGATTTATTGTAAAATATTATTGTAAGCAACATTTTAAGTTCATGAAAATCGACGCGATTATATTCCCCCCCCCTTTTTTTTTTTTAGTAGTAGTAGTTCAGCTGTAAGATTTAAGGTCTCAATCCTGACATCTGTAAAAAGTTGGTATACTTTTTATGTGGGATATAATCACGAAGTTGACACACACACACAACATAATAAACTTTGTTCGAACATTCTATCTTCTGTGGTCATGTCAGCTAAAATTCTCTTACAAATGGGATGCCTTGGTGAAAGTCGAAATTAGTTCATACATGAATCCCAATTAAATTTTTCTTTACTATTTTCATAATGGTTATGTATACCTAGATCAACTGTAAAACATTAATTCTGACCTAAACATGTCGAGCTCCTGTAATATATATGTAACATTACGATCAACCAAACTACTGATAACAGGTAAAATAAGCTCACAATTGCAGCTCTAACTTAATCGTGATATTCATTTAAAATATTAGCAAAATGTTTCAGTAATACTAGCCTAATATTTAGAAGTTCTGATAAATGCACTCGCGTACTACAAGTTGAAATAGCCTGAAATTGAATTAAATGACAATTTAAAATAAAAGTTAATTACATGTTGATAACAATCATATTTATAATATTTTTCGACAAGATTGAGACACACAGTTTTCTTTCTTAAATATATTTTAATGTACAAACTAATACAATTTATAGTAACGGTTATTACAACTAATGATTTGTATACAAACTTACGAATAGTATTGGGTCTTCTATCTGATTCGGAACTTCCTTGATACCCTTTCGAGGACTCACGATGAGTGCGTTTCACACCTGAAGTTATATACTCTTCAAAAAAAGAAACGCAAAAGGCAAAATATGAGACAAATTGTTAACAAATTTATTCCGGGTAGTTCTGTATGACGCGTGTGAAACTTTGCACATTCACTACTGAACATTCAAAGGCGAAGTCCACGCTCACGAGGTGAAGTTTAACGTCAATAACGAGTATGCCCCCCGTGAGCATCAATAACTGCTTGGCATCTCCTGCCCATGGAAGTGATGAGATGACGAATCACATCCTGTGGAATAGCTGTCCACTCAGCCTACAAAGCTGCTGCAAGCTGAGGTAGAGTCTGCGGTTGAGGTTGTCGCCGTCGCAGACGTCGGTCCAACTCGTCCCAAAGATGTTCGATGGGGTTTAAATCTGGTGATCTGGAGGGCCAAGGAAGAACGTTGATGTTTTGGTGTCTCCAGAAGACAGTGGTGAGTCGGGCTGTGTAAGGACGGGCGTTGTCATGTTGAAAACGTCGTTGACGTTCACCATGATGGGTTGCACATGGGGCCTAAGAATCTCGTCGACGTATCGTTGAGCCGTAAGATTCCCTCGAATGTGCAAAAGGTCTGTTCTGGCATTGTAGGCGATGGTAGCCAACATCATGACGCTGCCACCACCAAATCTGTCAACATCCTGCACACAGTTTGCTGGGCCCGGCATGGCCTAGCGCGTTAAGGCGTGCGCTTCGTAATCTGAGGATCGCGGGTTCGCGCCCGAGTCGCGCCAAACATGATCGCCCTCCCAGCCGTGGGGGCGTTATAATGTGACGGTCAATCTCACTATTCGTTGGTAAAAGAGTTGGCGGTGGGTGGTGATGACTAGCTGCCTTCCCTCTCGTCTTACACTGCTAAATTAGGGACGGCTAGCACAGATAGCCCTCGAGTAGCTTTGTGCGAAATTCAAAAACAAACAAACACAGTTTGCTGCAAAACGTTCACCTCGGCGACGGTAAACACGGGTCCTTCCATCCCGTCTACGAAGCATAAAACGTGATTCATCGCTGAACCAAACATGCCTCCATCGTCGATGAGGCCATACCCGATGTGCCCGAGTCCACTGCAGCCGTGCTTGACGATGTTGCTGGGTGAGGATGACGCCTCTGACTGGACATCGAGGTCGGATTCCTGCATCTCGTAGACGGTTGCGTACGGCCTGATCGGAAATCCTACGCAGCCCCTGTATGGTTGAGGCAGTAGACGTCGCAGTGGTGGTCCTATCCTGAAGGTGACGTAACCGGATGTTGCGATCTTATGCGGGCGTGGTCACACGAGGTCTGTCAGATCGTGGACGGTCACGAGTTGATCCATATTGTTGGTGACGATTTCATAGCCTTGTGATGGTGCTTGGGTGGACATTCACAGCTCTGGCAACAACTGATTGAGATTCGCCTGCTTCCAATCGACCAATGGCGTTGCGTTGTGCTTCAGTCAGTCTTGGCGTAACTGTATTGCGTGTCGGTGGCTTAACACTGAGCTATGGAAACCGAGAACCCGTCACTTTTATAGGGATTTTGCACATGTTGCTCTTGCAGAACATGCAGATCTCTCAAACAAATTTAATGGACACGCATGCGTTTTGGCGAAAAATCCTCAGTTTTCAAAGTGCACTACTTTTATTGTCATTTTGGTCTGACAATCAGTGCCTTAACACGTGTAACATCACATACTCTGAGCTTGTAACGTTATTACATATATTTCTCTTTAAAATAACAAAAATATCCCTTTTGCGTTTCTTGTTTTGAAGAGTATTTAATGTCTTCGAAAAAGTACTAACGTTCGATATTAATCCGCTGAAATTAAACGGTTTCATGTTTGGAATCTATAAAAGTTCCTGGGTAATATGTGAAGATATTGATTAATAAACTTTAATCACAGTTATTGTTTCCGAGGTTTATAGTATACCAACTGCAGCAAACCCAGTAATCTATACTGTCTCTTGACACCTCGCGTTGGTTAATTTTTATAGGTGTGTGATGAGGTTTTACAAATTTCAGCTGCACAACAATACTGGCGTTTACATACATATATACCAGTGGTTCTTAACCTTATTGGAGGTACTGAACCCCGAAAGTTTCGTATTTGCATTCACTGAACCCTTCGTAATTGGAAAAATAAAATATTATTTTTTCAAATTCAAAACATAAGTAGATATTTTATTAATGCACAAAATGAAACATGCATCAGTTGCACACAATATCATTGTGTTCAAAGAACAAAACATGAATTTCACACGAAAACAAAAACATAAGTCAATGAATATTTACTGCAAATCAATGTGACTTTTGCTGTTGCCTTTCAGAAACAAGTTCAGAATTGCGCTGCTTCACCTTGGCAAAGTGCCATTCTCATATCATTTTCGCAACAAAGTCTGTTCCTTTTCTTCGTTTTTATGTCTACCATCCTCGAAAAGGATTGCTCGAAAAGATACATTGTGACAAACGGCATAAGTATCTCAAGGACTTTCTTAGTAATAAGAGGGTACGCTAAGTTTTGGGAACGTCAAAACGTTGAGAGCGTTGTTGTTCTGAAAAGTTTCTGTTGAATCTGACTCTGCTGAAGTTCAATGAAATCGTCGAGGTATTCATCATTGACATCTGCTGTCGCAACACTAAACGTGAACGGCTGTCTCACCCATGCTGGATATGACTCTCTGGTGGGGATGTATCCGTCGAGACACTTTGCGAGCTCATTTAAGGGCATGACAATTGCTTGCTTCAGTTCCCCGGGTACAGAAATGTTTCCGAATTCAGACACATCTTCGATCTTACTTACACAGTCGTTCAGCAGGGGAAAGTTTGCAAAGTTATCATTCTCTGTTTCTCTGTTCGTCGCGTTTCCATAACGGTAGCTTTTTTTGAAAAACCTTCAGGTTTTCTTCTGCTTCGATGATGTTGACTCCACCGCCCTGCATCTGTTGATTGAGATGATTGAAAGCATTGAAGATATCGGCCATGTACGCCAAAATGAGAATGAACTCAGATTTTTCGAATAAATCTGCATGACAATGTTGGTGCTCTCGTAAAAACAGGGTTAATTCCACACGCATGGCAAAAACACAATTCAGCACCTTTCCCCGGGATAACCACCGAAAGTTAGAATGGAACAGAAGTACCACGATTTCAGAGCCCATTTCATTACACAGCTCTTTGAAGATGCTGTGCTTCAGGCCACTATTTCGCACAAAGTTTACACATTCCACTACAATTTTTAATATTTCTGCCAGTTTTGAAGGCAAGGTTTTATTGCCAATGCATGCTTGTGCAGAATACAGTGCGTTACAATGATGTGTGGTGCATTGGTTTCACCAGTGCACCAAAACCAGAGTTTCATCCCAACATGACTGGAGCTCCGTCCGAACAAACTGCAGAAACCATATCGTACGAAAGATCGTTGTCTCTGAAGAAGTCATCCACAAGTTTCTTCACGTCAGCTGCCTTAGTTGCTGTTGTAAGAGGTTTACAAAGTGAAAAAATCTTCTTTAATCTCATCGTTCTTCACATAGCGCACGAATACAACAAGCTGGCTTAGATTGAAAACGTCGGTGGTCTCGTCAAGTTGAAGGCTGAATTTTGCTGGACTTGAAACCAGATCTGCAACTACTTGAGCCAAGATGCCATCGCTCATGTCATCTATTCTGCTGCTGATGGTGTCATTTGAAAGAAAAATTTGGGATAACTTATTTTCAGCAGCTTTTCCCAGCATGATATTCGCCATCATCAACGCAGCTGGTTTTACGAGTGCTCCACCAATGGTGTGTGGTTTGCTCTGCTTTGCGATCAAGTACGCAACTTTGTACGATGCTGTGAGGATTGGTTTGTCGATGGATACAAAGCCGAGAACAGGCAAAGTAGCCTTTTCATCCAACCTGGCTCTCTTTACCTATAATTCAGCAAACGTTGTGTTCTTGTATTTCCCATCTCCATGCAGCTTTAGGGAGTGATCTCTTAGTTTTACCGGTGCTAGACTTGAATTGCTCAACTTGGCATTGCAAATCATGCATTGACGATGCTGACTCCCATCATGTTCCGTTATACACGTGAATCCATATTGTACGTATTCGTCCGACCACTTTCTGTTTTTGCTCGACGTAGTTTGTGTGAAGGGACTGAAATATTAGGAAAAAATCACAAATGACGCATGATTACTACAGTCACAAGTTAACTGCTAAGCGCACGAAGTTTCCTGCAGCACAGATTTAAAGGCCAAGTGATGTGATGTGATCAGCCGCAGCCAATGATGGCCAAGTGGAGCATGACGTCACGAATTATACGAATGGGGTGAACGGAACAGTGTGTGTGTCTTGACCTCTGCCAAACCCCTGAGACTGACTCACCGAACCACTGGGGTTCAATTGAGGCCAGGTTAAAAACCATTGATATATACCTTGGTGATTCTTACACTCGAGAATCTTCTACAGCTTTAGTGATTAGACGGAAATTTTGCAATACAGACATAACAGTATAAGTTTTGTACATTTCTAAATGTAAAGTTAACTTACACAATCATCCATATTAAAATAAACATATGATAGTAAATCCGTCACAATATATATATCGTGAAGTTTGTATCATGTTAGTTAGTTAGTTATCACCATTAAATTCCATCTAGGAACATAGGGCCGCAATCGCTTGCGGATTCTTCAACAAGTATTTAAGTGAGTAGGTTGTTAGCCCACTGCACCGAGCCGTCCCTAATTTAGCAGTGTAAGACTAGAGGGAAGGCAGCTAGTCATCACCACCCACCGCCAACTCTTGGGCCATCCTTTTACCAATGAATAGTGGAATTGAACGTCACATTATAACGCCCCCACGGCTGGGAGGGCGAGCATGTTTGGCGTGACGCGGGCCCGAACCCGCGACCCTCGGATTACGAGTCGTACACCTTACGCGCTAGGCCATGCCAGGCCTTTGTATCATGTGACAGTACAAAAATTCCATTTGTTTTTCGAAATTCAAATCCATAAAAATTTTAATTCTAAAGTATGTGAAATTTGAATTTATGTATCGATCATCCTTCTAAAAATGCATCACAGGGAGAAATATGAGGGAAATAATGAAAGTCAGTTTATTTGTGTTTCAAAATTTTTTTTTTCAAAGTACCAGTATCTTGTCTAATCTGGATTGGAATCCCGAATTACCTTTTTCTTACACCTGTATGTTTCGTAATAAAGCTTGTAACTTGTGGCTAAGCAGCAAGTCTGTGGATGTATATACTATAAAAACCAGAGTTCGATATCTGTGCTCGGCAAAGTATAGATATCCCATTGTATAACTTTGTGTTTAACAAAAAACAAGCCTGTAATCAGTAGATAATAAAAGAAGTTAGTGCCGGGCCCGGCATGGCCAAGCGTGTTAAGTCGTGCGACTCGTAATCTCACCGATCCTTGGGGCCTCACTAGAAAATCGCGGGTTCGCATCCTCATCGCGCCAAACATGCTCGCATGGCTAGATGGTTAAGGCCTCGACTTTCAGCCGTGGGGCCCTTTCAGCCATGGGGGCGTTATAATGTGACGTTCAATTCCACTATTCATTGGTAAAAGGATAGCCCAAGAGTTGGCGGTGGGTGGTGATGACTAGCTGCCTTCCCTCTAGTCTTACACTGCTAACTTACGGACGGCTAGTACAGATAGCCCTCGAGTAGCTTTGTGCGAAATTCAAAACAAACCAAACAAACAAATAATAAGTTAGTGCCCACCTATAAAAACTTTGTACTATCATGTTCGGGGGTAAACTTTACCTATGACAAGGATAATTGTTTACTTAGAATATTAAAATAAACCTGTTAAATATATAAACTGTATCAAGTGGAGTATCGTTAATAAATGCAGCTCAGAATTTCTTAATCTGTTCACCTAAGACTCACTGAAGGTTTTACATATATGCTATGTTTCTTAATTCATCCTTAAATGGCGGCCATTATCAATTGATACTGCTACCTACAACATTTCTGCCGTTTAAGGGTTAATATAAAAGTTAATGAAATGTAAACAAGTTATTTTTATACAAAATATGAAATTAATCCATTAAATTTCATGTTTCATTCACATTAAGTCTCTTCCTTTAAACTTGAAATGTTAGCATAATTTTTCCAAATAAAAGTTAACAGAAGACTGAAAATTGTTTAAAATTATTCGCGATAATACAAAGTTGAGTAAATTATATTAAAATAAATTTCAATATTCAAGTCACGTGGCAAAAAGTCTCAGTTGAACAATATGAAATAGATTTACAATTTGATATTGTGGTGCGTGTCGTTGAAGCTGTGAAGTCACCGAAAATTAATCACTTTTAGAAGAGGTAACATGCTTTTTGACGTAAAATATTCATATATTCAGGTCATAAAAATTTGTTCATGTTAGGGTTTAGAATTTTCAAGAAGGGAATATTCTTTGTATTTATTTTTATTGAAAAATTAGTGCGATGTCTTGCAGTATGTAAGAAGTTTTGTTTGTTTGGGAATTTCGCACAAAGCTACTCGAGGGCTATCTGTGCTAGCCGTCCGTAATAAAGCTGCCTTCCGTCTAGTCTTACACTGCTAAATTAGAGTCGTCTAGCGCAGATAGCCCTCGTGTAGCTTTGCGCAAAATTCTAAACAAACTGTCGTTTATTAATACGTTGTATATCATGAACTCATTGTGATGAAGTACAAATTTTTTTGTATATTGGAAATGGAAAACTTTTCTTGTTTTATAAGACATCATGTGATGTCTTTTGAAAAGCTGTTATATAACTAAAGAGTTAGACATAATCTATAGCACTGATGGCGAACCTATGGCAAGCGAAGAAATTTTTCTGGCACGTGGCATGCAGCTCCGCCTTATAATCCTTTAAACTCTAACGCTAACCCATAATAAATATACATATGTTATATACATATAGTGATAATCATTATTGCCAAATGCAGCAGCGATTCTTTTTCTAACCCGGGAGCAGCGAGAAATGTTCATAGGAGACGTCTCACACCCTCTTGGCGCTAGCTTTGCGGTGCAAAACATGTGACATCGGATGACTCGTTTTGAATTCCTTGCAGACCCAGCGTACATATCAGTATTTGAGAAAAATAGAAGTAAACTGTTAGTATTGACTTGGTTCTGCTGATATATTTTTTCTGCTTTTTTTTGTGAGTTAATACTCGATATTTAATGATAATAACGGTAAATATGCATTTATTTTTTCACAGTAACTATATGAATTATATTATTAAAATTATGTTATTTGGCGTGGAATTCGTATATTTTTATGAGCTAGTTAATTATAGATTTATTTTTATATCAATGACATAAAGTTTTACCTGCTGTTATGTCATGGTTAGTTGAATTATCGTATTTAAGTTAATTGGTGATATATTTTCAGCTTGTCAGAATGTCAGCTCAACAAGTTTACTTCTTATAGCAAAGAAATAAAAATGTTCAAATGGAAGGAGCAGCAGAAGAGATTTTCAAGAACCATGGACTGAAAGATTTGCCATGATCAAAAAGGGTGATGAAGCAGTGTGCATTTTATGTTCTGAAACAGTTGTGTGCAGGACTTATTCTATAAAGTGGCATTATGAAACTGTTCATTAATGATAAGAGTGAGCAAGAGCAAAAAGAACACATTTCTCAAGAAGTTAGCAGCAACAACGTGCAGTCAAATGTATTATGAAATTTGTTTCTGGTAGTTCCAATGTAGTTGCTGCTAGTTTTAAGATTTCAAAGATTATTGTTCAACCATTTAATGTTGGGGAGTATATTAAAGAATCAATTCTAGAATGTGCTCCTTTCCTTTTTGACGCTTTTCAAAAACAAAATTATTCAGCGTATGAAGGAATTGCCAGTGAGTAGAAAAACTCTAAAAGATATAATATTAAAGATGGAGATAAACATAGCATAACAGCTTACAAAAAATATTGGTTCATGTAAATTTCTTTCCATTCGTCTTGATGAGAGCACTGATATTACATCATCAACGAGGCTAACCATTATATGGCCCGGCACGGACAAGCGTGTCAAGGCGTGCGACTCGTAATCTGAGGGTCGCGGGTTCGCATCCCCGTCGCGCCAAACATGCTCGCCCTTTCAGCCGTCGGGGCGTTATAATGTGACGGTCAATCCCACTATTCATTGGTAAAAGAGTAGCCCAAGAGTTGGCGGTGGGTGGTGATGACTAGCTGCCTTCCCTCTTGTCTTACACTGCTAAATTAGGGACGGCTAGCACAGATAGCCCTCGAGTAGCTTTGTGCGAAATTTAAAAACAAACAAACTAACCATTATTGCTCGATTTTGTAGGGGTGGTAAATTCTGCGAATAACTGGTTAATTTGGTAACTTTACCTGAACATAATGCAGGAGCTGAAATATTTAAGACAGTAGTAAACGAATTATCCAATCGACAGGTTGACTTTCAAAAATGGTTTCTTTGACAACTGATGGTGCACCTAGCATGATAGGTAAAGAAGCAGGTTTTATAAACTTATTTTTAAAACATGTTGGACATCCACTGGTAGGCTTTCATTGTATTGTGCACAAGGAGGCTTTGTGTGCAAAGGCTGGCCTTAAGGAGCTTAAAAAGTGGTAATTAATTTTATTTGTGCGCATGCTTTGAAAAAAAAAAAAAGACAATTTCAAAATTTACTGAGATAGACGAATTCAGTGTAAACAGGACTACGTCGTTGGCTAAGAAGAGGTTCTGTCCTTAAAACGATTTGTTGAGTGTTTGGATGAAATGTGTCTATTTTTGACAGATGAAAAAAAATCTTGTCGAGAATTACCTGATATTGTATAGATTTGTAAATTGATGTTTTTTGCAGATTTCTTCTCGCATTTAAATGACTTGAACACCAAATTGCAGGGATCTGGCAAAACACTTGATGTTATCTTTGGTAACATAAAGGTTTTTGAAATCAAACTGAAAATTTTAAACGTGATATTCACAATGGCACTTTTAAATATTTCCCAAACCTAAAAAACACATGACAGATCTTGAAATTCATAAGAAAGTATACATTAGGAACTTGCAAATACAATTTTTACGAATCATCAATTCAACTTTTGAACAATTTTCTTTAAAATTTAATAAGTTTAGGTTATTTGAAGAAACTGCAAAAATCATAAAGTATGCAGACAAACTGAATACATGAGGACTCCTTTTTTCTTAAAAAAAGTTCATTATTATTGTTACTAATTCATTAATTTTATTTCTTGTGAACTACTATAGCCATTATAGCATGTAACTCTTAAAGCTGTTTCATTTTAAATATTTCATAATAATAATAAATGATAATGTGTGTGTGTTTTTTTACAACAAAGCTACATTGGGCTATTTACTAAGTCCACCGAAGAATAAATTATAACCTGATGCTAAAAATTACCATGGGCACGCGAAATAATTGTTTAGAAGATTATCCCCAATTTAGACACATCCTCTCGAAAAGGTTCGCCATCCATGATCTATAGATGAAAAGAGAAACAGTGTACCCTTGATAATGTAGAAGTTGTGTTTCTAATCGCATAGTAGCAAAAATGTTTCCTTTTTCCAAAACTGATCTGTAAAATTGTAAAAATATAGTGCATTATAAAACAAATATATTGGAATGCTTCCGACTGCTTTTTTATGTCTTATAGGTTATGCTTAACTGTTTTTAGTTGTAGAATAGCTTCTTCAAACTCTACCTTTTGGTTTTTCATGAAACAGAAATAGATTTCTACGTTTCGAATTTACAAACAGATGAATAGTTTGTTCCTGTAAATTGTGCAATATAGAGTTTGTGAGATTTTTTGCACGTGTATAGCAGTGCAGTATTAGTAAGGTTTTTTAAATATTATTTTAAAATGTTTGTTTTGTGATAGCCATATTGATATTGAGGTTAATGCTTAAGACGTTTTTTATTTTTATTGTGAAGAAGTATTCAGTTTCATGACATACTGAAGAAAATTATATTTGTAATGGGCCATCACATAAATCTGAATAGAGCATGATATCACTGACGTTGGGCCGATATACGGTTACATTAACTGTTACTAGTAAACAACTACATTGTATTTACAAATTAGAACGTGAAAATTGTAGTAGTCTTGTGCTACTTCTACGTGGCACACTAAAAAGGGGCTGTCTAAATGTTTTGCACATTGCAATACAGGCACTTGTCAATGCTATATAAAAATACTGGACATTTTTAGTAATGAAAACGACATAACAACCACATTAATTAAGGAATATATATAACCCACTTGAGGTAAAATGTGTTTAATGCCCAAATGCTTAACGTTGCTTAAATTCCACCTATCTATTTACAAACTTTGCACATTACAAGATATACACTCTTCAATAGCATTTGAAAAAAGTGTTAAGTATATTCAGTAATTGTAACAAACATGTTAAGCTGTGTGCATAAACCACAATGTGATTTAGAAAATATGGGGAGTGCTTAACTAGGCTGAATGTGTTTCAACTGGCAGAAAAGTATACAATAATGACATTGAGAACTTGTATAGTTCTGCATTTATCAATAGACTTTGGTTACCTGTAAAAACTTTTACAGTATGCATCCTTATTGTTCTATTTTGGTATTAACCAAAATGTTTTTTTTGTTCTACAGAATAATGAGAATTTTTTAATACACTGCAGATAAACACTAATTTAGGCGTTATTAAAGGATAAATTTGCACTTATCCCCAGAAATGCAAATTTAATAACTTATGAAAACTGTTCCATTAAGAAACTTAATCTGGAGTCTGGTAATTCATTTACCTTGTGGGGTCTGTGGTGTTTGGCAAAATTGTATATGCTTTATGGCTGAAATAGCTGTTCGTGTGCTAAGTGCAGTTCTTGTACATGCCTACCATACATAAAAACTGGGCAATCTATCCAATAAAAATTAATTAATTATAAGTTTTCTTATTATGATCAATAGCTATTAAACAGCTGCTTGATAAATGGCAAATTTATAATGTTACTTCTATATTTAAGGGAAATAATAAGGTCTTTCATGTAAATTGTAGACAAGTTAGAGTTATTTCTGTAATGCAGAAAATTCAAGAGCTTCACAAAATCATTTTATGTAATATGATATAAACGAAGGCCAGCATCGATTCACCAGATGGATATTTTCGTAACTAATCTGTTTTTTCTCTCTCTCTCACTTTTTTTTTTAAATGTGTGTTGTTTGTATTTGTTATCTGGACTACAGAAATCATTTAGTGAAATACTGTATAAAAAAAAGTCCGTCATGAATTCACCAAAGGAATATTTTACCTTACTAAGTTGCCATCTCTTCTTTATTTTTTCTGTGTGTGTGTAGATTTCACTTGTTATTCAAGTTATGAAAAGTATGTGGATTTGGTGTATTAGAATTTTTGTAGAGGTTGGTAAAAAAATAAATTTGATCAGCAGTAGGTTGTTATTAATGAATTCAGTCAAACTGGACTACTGGATTATGTTGGGAATCATTGCATAGGCCCTTTGTTTTTTCTTATTTACATTAGTGGTATTGATAGTAGTATTAATTAATCAGTAATGTTTGATGAAGACATGGCTTTTGGGTATTTGTAACTGTGTTGTTTACATTGTGGTAGTACAAAATGACTTGAATCAGTTGGTAAGTTGGACAAATGTTTGGGAGATGATTTTTATTCATGGGTTGTAATTTGGATCACATGTATACTATAGATGGGAACCAATAGATCCAAAAGCATGACTAAAGAAAGAAAATCTTGCAATATATGTGGATAAATCACTTAGTCCATTAAAATTTTATTATAATGCTATTAGTAAAGCTAATAGAATATTGGGTGTATTTACAAAAAGTTGAAAAGAGATAATTATCTACACGAGTGACTAATTAGGCCTCATTTAAAATGGCATATACAGTTGTGGTCACCTTATCTAAAAACAATATTGGCTTATTGAAAGGGTTCTGAGGAGAGTTGCTAACCATGAGTACAGGGATAAAAGGAAAGGTGAGATGTCTTATTTTGTTTTCCTTGAGGCAAGAAGGGTAAGAGGTGATCTTATTAAAGTTTACAAGAGTATATATGTACAGGAGATTTATTATATAAAAACTTTTGAGTTATATTTTAAAGATAATAATATGAGAAGGCATAAAAGTTAGATTTCAAAAAGATGGGGTAGACTCCAGTTAAGACAGTTAAATTTTTCTAACTGATTGGTGTGTGGAAAGAATTGCTGTTAGAAATGGAGAATGTCTTAGCACAGATTGATTTATCGTATTTCTTTTTCTCTCTCTCCTAATAATATTCTGTATTATGACTCGTCAGGTTATACACCACTACTGTGAGAATATATTATTGTGTTTTGTCAAAGATGTTATGATTGCATTATATGTTGCTATGTAACATATGGCACTTCACTGTGTACAATTTTTAATTTAAAGATGTAAAACCTTAAAATTATTAAGTATCTTGCATACCTGTTACTTGTGTCAAAATGTATTTGGAAGCTTTCTTGGTTTATTCCAGCAATTCAGACCAATGGAAAATGCAAGTTCACCATTTCAAAAGAACCCAGAACTCAAAAAAAGCCTTTGGGAAGATTTGATAAACTGTGAGGTATGGGATCTAGATAAACTTTAGTTATGTCATTTAAGTTGGGAGTTATGCATCATTAGTTTATCTACCAAAGAAAAATTGTTATGGATAAGTAAAATCATTTAGTAATTAAGGAAGCTGAGGAAAAGATAGTTCTCTAACATTCTTTATATGGGTGGTTGTATTGATCAATCTTCCAACAACCATGTTGCCAAGAAATTTTACAAACTTTGCAAGCCCTGAGTAAACATTACAAGTCTTTCTTTTTAGACAATCGTGTTTTTTAATTTAGTGTTTTTACTAAAGACGTGTCTGTGAATTTATGGACTCAGACTAAATAGTTTGAGAGCAATGTGAGTTTCATGCTAAAGTTTAAAATATTTTTCTATTTTGTTGTTTTTAAATTTCATTCTGTATAACTCTTAGAATCTCCAAAATAAACTTCAAAATTTTTCCGTAAAATAATTCTGTTATTTACTTTACTCTAACACTTTATACAGGCTCAATCCATTTGACCAACTTTGTAACCACCATAAAAAAATATGAAATAAATCTAAATTATTTATTTTTCTTTCAAGAATGACTGCATATTTTTAGAGACAATCACATTTTATTTATTCTTATAACCAAACCTAATGCAAATCAAGTCTCCTGGTCATTTAGATTTATTGTTTTACCAACATGCTGCCAGATGGTTTTTAATACTAAAAACATGATTTTAATATCCATAGTGGGCACAGCACAAATAGTCCATGAAGTCAGTTTAGGTTTAACAACATAACAAACAAACAAACAAACATAGTGGCGTGTAGATTAGCAACAAATTAATTTATCACAATGTAAAAGCATCATGCAAACACAGCATTGAGTTATCAGCACCATTGGTCAAATTACAGCATCCTGAATTGCAAGATGTGATTTTATATTTAATTTATTGTATATAATTTGATAAGTTTCTAATTTTTACCTTTTACACACTTTTATACACTTTACAACGATAAAAAAACGTACATAAAATTAAATTTATTTCTTATGTGTGAGTTTTTTTTAGTTTTTTTTATAAGACTCTGTGAAAGTTAACCCTCTATTTCTTAGTATGAATATTATTAATAAGTAATTTTTATTTAGGTTAAATATGCAATGTAGAACACAAAATATCAAACAAAAAAAGAGTTATAAAACTATTCAAATTCAACTGATTTTCTAATGAAGTTATAAGTCCATTAAAATATTTTCCTTATCTGATTGAGGCAAGCTAATAATGGCAAACTATGAAACTGATACAGAAGAACTCAAAACTAATTGTGAGAATGAGCTCATAAAGTAGATCAAAATATTATCTTTCTATTTGTTATATGTAATCAAATATCAGATAATTGTTCACAATTTTTAAAGACAGCATGCAGTAGGAAAAGCATCACATACGAGTTTCACTTTGTGACATATTACTTGTTAAAAGTAAGAAGAATAGATACTGTTGAATTTTATTTTAACTTAGGGATATCTAATGTATATTTTTGAGTTCTGTAAAACTTTGCGAACTGTATAATGGTGGAAAGAAATTTCAAAATGTGTAATTTAGAGCAAACAAAAGTGTAATATGATACATAAAAGTGAACACTGAGACTTCATTTAAATATCTTCTTTTGAAATTAATTAATTAAAACTTATGTTAAAATTTGAATTATTTTCTATGTTTTGATGTCAAATTTTTGGACGTACATTAGTAATAAAATAGTTTAACTTAATTTTAAATGTAACATTAAACACACTGTGACTGGTATTTTGACTTACTCATAAATGGAAGGTTAATATTATGGATGGAATCACATTCAGAAACAACCAAGAGCCACAGGGACGAGTAATGTGTATCATGTGCAATGTGCATCTTGTTATATATGTTATATGCAAATTATGTTGATTTAGGAGATAAATAAAACCTCTTTCACTGAAGCTTCAAGCAAACACCCTTTTCAAATAGTTTCTTTAAAATGTATTTGTAGTGACCTTCAAACCAACATTTACAGATAACTTGTAAACATTACACATTCTCTTAATGTGTGGTTGTCTGTGTATATAGGCATTTTAGTTTCTTTTATGTCTTCAAATTTATTTGTTTTTATTTCAAAAATAACATGGATTCAAATTCATAAAAAGTTTAATAATAATTATACCAACCAGTAAAAAGAAAAATCCTTTTTTCATTACTGCAACAATTCAGAAGAAGAATTCCGGGAAATAAACAATGAATCTCTCAGTGACAGCAGTGTCAGGTGGTTCATGTCTACTGGTCTTCTAAAGGTTTTGTTATTATAAGTTAGGTTTTTGAAATTTGAATTTTGTCATTGTTACATCAGTGCAGTTTACAGAGAGAGAGGTAATAACAGTATTTTATATGCTTCCATAGTTTTGTTGCTAAGTGTACTATATGTATTGGGAATGATATAAAATGTATGCCTGTATCAGTTATTCATATCAAGTTTCTGGCAAATGAACTTAATAATTAGTGTTTAAAAACAGGACACTAAAGTAACTGTAATGTTATGTATATGTACACACACAAGCACATTATGTGTGTACTAAGATATTAATAATGTACATAATTTCAGACATGATTTTGAAATATTTTCCAACTGAGCACACTTTTATTTATGTAATACAATGCTTTAATATACATGGAATTCGTGAAGAACAGTTATTAGTGCTGTGACCTTTCATTGTGTTTAGAAATATGTTGTTATTAGTTTAAACATTTAAGTTACTAATCCTTCCATTTCATTTTTGATGGTAAAAAGGGGAAACTTAAGTCATGTGTATTACTCTTTCTTTGTTTCTGAAGGTGATTGAAAAAATAGGAGAACCTAAAGCTCAGAAGTATTTCAATGATTTAGAGTTATGGTTGTGTCAGGTTCCTCATATTACAACAGTGCGAGTTAATACTTTACATACAACAACACTTCAGGCCAGAGAAGCTTTAAGTGAAATTTTGGAAAAGGTTGTACAATTTTAAGTTTGTCTGTTTTTATGTACCATAACTGTAAGAAATATTGAGTATGAGATATAAGAAAGGATTTTTATTCAGAATGAGATTAAACAACTTTTGATTAGTGTTGGTCATGTTATAAGAAAAAACATTATGTTTCATTATATGTCCTTTTTTTTCTCTTTACCTTTGTGTGAAGTTAATTTGTTATCACAGAACCACTCAGTATATTGTATTTTCTCACAATTTAAAAATAACGTTGCACAATGTGTTTAATAAGGTCAACTACTATTCTAAATGAACATTTCTATGCAGTCTTAAATTACATTCACTGTCTTTCTGTCAAATGTCAAAAAAATGTTTTTTAATAAGGGGTCATACCATGTCAAATCATCCAGAGGGCTACAGGTTACCCCCACAGAATGCCTTGAAAAAATACACATGTGCTCTTCTACCCATATAATGAAAAATTGCCAAAGATTAGATCAATATTTCTAATAGTTTCTGTTTTACAGCCATGTAAAATTTAGTTAATATTTTATTGTTTTTGGCAAATTCATTTTTGGGCAACTTTGGCTGCCTAAAGCTGCAAGAGTAATGGTGGTAGAAGGCTGCAATTTGCTACACTGACTGCATTAATCTCACAGAATTCAAAAATGGTCTCAAACTAAGTTTATCTCTCTTAGGATTTTCATAGTGAGGCTGTAAATTCACCTGAAAACTCAAAATCGTAAAAAACATTGGTTTATTTAATAAGCCATAGCTCTAAGACTTAATATGATACAAAGCTGAAGTTTGTTTTTAAATTTCCTATAACACATCAGTTGATAAATCAGCAATTGTTGTAATTAAAAGTCTATTAGATCTCCTGTAAAAAAATTTAGTTGCATGCAACATTTTATGATTTAGCTAAAAAAGCCCGACTTCAGGCCACAGTTTGACCATGTCACCAGTTATTCAGCTTTTTCAGACTTGTACCATATATTCTTACATCTCTGAATATGATCTACAAAAAATAAATCAGGATGGTGTATAACCTACTTTTTGAGTTATAATTTTTTAAAGTATCCTCTGACCATATGTTTTTTATTAAAAAAAAATTCAGTTCAGGTGTGTTACTGTGTGCAAATATATCCATACAATGTTGAAACATACCTGTCAGTATTTTATGAATCCCACTGAAATATTCTAACCAGCCTTTCACAATGTTAAATAATGAAGTTATTATAAAGAAGGAATTAATTCATTTCTTAACTAGTTAGATCACATAGCAATGCAAATATATATTGTGTATGCATTACAGTTATGCAAATATGGCTGAGTATAAGATTCATAATATAATAAATACAAAGGTATATCAGACACAAAAAGCGCAGTGCTACAACAGGGGATAACTGAGAAAGATTGTAGTCGCACCAAACTGTAATAATTGTGAAAATGAAATGTTTCACAAACTGCTTTGGTGATAAATTAGCCTTAACAACATTAAATAAACATTGCTTTGTTCAGACAGCTTGAATAAATTTCTGAAATTCGAGTTTGATTATGTTGAGATCACTTTGACCTAGAACATAGTGGCAAGCACTACTGCCTTGCAGAGTAGGTGCACTTATCAGACAAAGAATATGTTGGAAAGAAATTCAGCTTTCATCTTTACGTGACCTTGCAGGCCATGAGAACAGTTCGTTTCTTGATTTCTTCATAAATGACACCAACACAGCAGAATGTTCATCTGATCTATCTTTTATGTTTCCCACATACCATTCATGATCGTATATGCATGCCACATATTTCCCTGGCTGATAATTGTCATTGTTATCATTAGACCCTATTTGAGCTGCTGTAGCATCACTTTCACTGCTACTACCAACAGTTACAACTGTGTACACATCATCATCTGATAGCCTTCTCATATACAATTTGTTGGTAGAATGAAGCTATGATGTGACCTAATACCTGCCACAGTTTTGCATTTTACAGTGCTAAAGTAGATCAAATGTTATACAATTCTGCAGGACTGATTCCTGATTGACAAGAAAGAACTGAATGCCCTGAATGTGGTCCTTTGCCCAATGGTACAAATTTATTATTTTTCACAACCTTGATTTTTTTGAAGACCATGTTCAGAGATGTAAGAATATATTATAAAGGCTGATTAGAATATTTCAATGGGATTCATAAATTATTTCAAAATTGTATGGATATATTTGCACACAGAACACACCTGAATTGAAGTTTTTTCTTCAAGTAAACAACGTATGATCAGAGGATACTTTAAAAAATTATAACTCAAAAAGTAGGTTGAACACCATCCTGATTTTTTTTTGTGTATCATATTCAGAGATGTAAGAATATATAGTACAAATCTGAAAAGGCTGAATAACTGGTGACATGGCCAAACTGTGGCCTGAAGTATGGCTATTTTTAGCTAAATCATAAAAAGTTGCATGCAACTAAATTTTTTACAGGAGATCTAATAGACTTTTAATTACAACAATTGCTGATTTATCAACTGATATGTTATAGGAAATTTAAAAACAAACTTCAGCTTTGTATCATATTAAGTCTTAGAGCTATGGCTTATTAAATAAACCAATGTTTTTTTATGATTTTGAGTTTTCAGGTGAATTTACAGCCTCACTATGAAAATCCTAAGAGAGATAAACTTAGTTTGAGACCATTTTTGAATTCTGTGAGATTAATGCAGTCAGTGTAGCAAATTGCAGCCTTCTAACACCATTACTCTTGCAGCTTTAAGCAGCTAAAGTTGCTCGAAAATGAATTTGCTAAAAATAAAAAAAGTTAATTAAATTTTACAGGGCTGTAAATCAGAAACTATTAGTGATATTGATCTAATCTTTTGCAGTTTTTTATTATATGGGTAGATGAGCATATGTGAATTTTTTCAAGGCATTCTGAGGGGGTCACCTGGAAAATTTTCCAATATCTGGATGATTTGACATGGAATGACCATAAGGTCAACTACTGTTCTAAATGAATATTACTATGCAGTCTCAAATTATGTTCACTATCTTTCTGTCAAATGTTAAAAAAATAATTTTTCTTTCTTTTTTTAATAAGGTCAACTACTATTCTAGATGAACATTTCTATGCAGAGTCTCAAATTATGTTTGCTGTCTTTCTGTCAAATGTTAAAAAATTAATGTTTTTTTACATTTACATTTGAGAGAATTTGTACTAGAGAAAAAGTACAATAATAATTAACAGATTATAGTATTTCACTTACATTTTTAATAATTTATTAATGGTATCAGTTTTTTTCAGTAATGTAGAATCTTTCTTCACAGTTTTTTTCTTGCACCTCTTACCTGTGTATAGTGTAGAGTGTTTCATGATGATGCTTTGGTAGATTATTATTTGACTGTTTCAAACATTTTGTATCCAACATCTAGATTAAAAATGGTAACAAAGTTCTGAGTGATGCATGTTGTTTTAAATGTAAAGGCATATTATTATTAAACTCACTTTGTTCAAAGAATAGTATGCTAATTTAGTGTGGAAGACTTTTTATATTTTAAAGTTTTATCTGTTTAATATTAAAACTTTAACAAAATATCTCCCAACCATTAAATTAACCAAACGATTTGTGTATGTAGACATATATAAACAAACATGAAATTGTAGTTCCTTTTTCTCTTACTTATGTCCAAAATGTTAAATGTATAATATTTTGATGAGTTTAGCAGATCAGTAGTGGTGAATGTACAGATAAGTTCACGGTTGATATCCACCCTCACATTCCCGACCTTCTGGTCGTGAGCTCGGATTCTGATAATGAAACTGTACACCCTTGTAGACGAGAAGTAATTGTTGGAGCCCTGTGTGGTGTGGCTGTGTTGCGAGGAGCAGATGTCTATGCACCTGGTGTCATGGGTGCTCCCCTGAGTAATTTTTCTTTATTACCATTCAGTATTATTTTAAAACTATTTTGTTGTTTTTATTTTAATATTAACTTTTATAACACCAAATACATTAATGTTTTAGCCTATTTTAGTTCTTTTTCAAACTAGTTTTGAGTATTTTATGCTGTGATAAATCTATTATGACAAGTAGAACCTTGTTCTTGGTTATAATAGTGTAATGTAATTTTTGTAAATAAATTTAAGTAACTTGTGTTAATTGGCTCTTTTTATTAGATCTGAAACAGGGAGAAAAAGTTGCTGTGTTTACTGATATTAATGGAATGTGCAAGAGGGGCTTGACAAAACCATTTACAGGTGACAAAGTTTTTGTTGGAAATGGAATATCTGTTTTGAACAGACAAGATATTTTCAAAGTATCTTCTCCAAGGTTAGAAGAATTATACATTTATTAGTGTTTTTACTTTCAAAACTGAACCAATTAGCATTTTGTGGCATCTATTACCAATGATTTGTGAAAATGAATGGATATCTCTGACAGTATTTTAGGTTTATTAAATAATTTACTGATTTTATTGAGTTTCTCAGAAGCATTTTAGTTTGAATAAAACATTAAATCTGGCCTACGAGAGGAGTATCCAAACTTTTATGAATTTTGACTGTTGGTTTTCTTGTACATGAGTAAATAATGCAAGTGTATTTGTATTTCATGAAGATTAAGTAAAAACATGTAAATAATTAGTTTAGTAATTGCAGGCAAGTAATTAATTTATACTAATATACAGGGTGATGCAAAAGCCTTACACCACCATGGTTCTTTTGAGTTCCATCTTTGCTATGAGTTCTCTTCATTTATTTTTGTGTTTCTTGTTGTCTCTCAAAATTTGTAGTGCATACTGGAGGGATTTACACATTTTGATAAAGGTTAAGAAAAACAACTTTTACACTCCAGATAAATGTAAAATAATATATTTTTATTTAAACCAACATTTCACCTCTGTGGCTTCTTCAAGGATTATTATGTATGTGACTATTTGCAAGCAGTTTTTTCTTTATATTTTTGTGTTTCATTGGTTGTCTCTTTTTTGTTTTTGTTTGTTCGGATAAGATCCTTGTGTGATGTTGTATCACTTTATCAATGACATATTTTTCATCACTCTATTTTACACCTTTTGAAGAATAAAAAGTGCAGTTGAAAATAATTCATATCCCAGTTATTATGTAATTGATGGCGTATTATAATTATTTACTGTGCCATTATAATAATAAGCATAATAAAGTGATTTATTTGTGAGGGAGCGTACCATGTGTTTTGACATCATTGATCTATGTTCTTCAGGTACTCATAGTTTATTTGTTAGGATATCCCAAAGCTGTCTGCTTATGTTGTTTTGCTGTTTAATGATTGATGTGTTTTGCAAATTAAATGAGATGTACAAATGTTTTCATGAAGTTTATATTTTTGGGCAGTTTTAAATTTGTCTAACCTCACAGGTCATTTAAAACAGTTTAAAGAAATGGAATATCTTCTCCAAAGACATCATGGTATTATTGTGGTCCACATGTTTTGTTTTTTAATTGTGTATGTTGGTTCCCTGCTTTAGTGTTGGAGATCTGAAAATTTTCTTGTCTGTTAACACGTGTGTAATATGTTTGTACATATAAATGTGTATGTTACTCTTCAGTTCAACAAATGTAACATATTATTTAATCTGAAGACTCTTCATAAAATAATAATAATTGTTGTTATCTTGTTTTGGCATTATAGGGTTATGGACTTTTTGTATGACCTTTTTTTTATATTAACTGATAACACTATGTAACACAAATATTGATCCTGGATAGTATGTGTTATTTATTAATTGCTTATGTTGTAAAAGTACAGAAAATGGCCATTATTCCCTTCAAACTTTGCTTTTGTGACCTGGATGATGAAATTTAGAAATGAACCTTTTTTATATGTAAAACACGGGCAAATTTGCATATTTTCATTTACATGATGTCTGAATAAAACAACATATGAATCAAGATTTACATGTATTTATACTAAAGTTATACAAAAATGAACAAAAATGTTTAGAAGTGAGTAGTTTTTTGGGATTTGCAACTTTAATGTAAATTACTTTCATTTATTAGCCCCCAAATATAGTCTCCCATCATGTTTTCGTTATATGCTCCTTGGTAGCGGCATTCAAAGGTCAGTATATCTTGGTGGAAGTGCTCGCCTTTCTCCTCTGAGTATGCTTTCATGATCTCCTTGAATTTATCAAGAATAGCATCAAGGATATGGACTTTCAGGGAGATCTTGCAGCCCATTTTGTTGTAGTTTTTCACCAGAGCCTCAACCAGATCCAGATAATTTTTGGCCTTATGATTGCCCAAGAAGCCCCAAACCACTGTGACAAAGCTGCCCCAAGCTTTTTTTTTTCCTTCCTACTGAGCTTCTTGGGGAATTCTGTGCACTCCAGAATTTTCTTTATTTGTGGTCCAATGAGGACACCAGCTTTGACCTTTGCCTCAGACAGCTTAGGGAAGAAGTCTCAAAGGTACTTGAAGACTGCAGATTCCTTATCAAGAGCTGTAACAAATTGCTTTATAAGACCCAATTTTATGAGCAATGGTGGGTGGGAACAACACCTTCTGGAAGTCCAATAGTGGCTCATACTTGACATTATTCCTCCCCACAGAGAATTCGGTCCATTGTGGCCAGTACTGTGGTGTCCCTGCTGTCTCAAAGGCAAAGATAACAGGGAAACTTGGTAAAGCCTCCTTGGATAGGTCTATGTGTTCACTTAGGCAGCTAGAACTAAACTGAAATGGTGAGTAGTGAGCCCCTGGAAAGTTCTTGAAAATTCTTGTAAGTTCTACAACATTCTAGAAATTTCTTGTAAGTTCTAGAAAATTCTCTATCATCTACTCAACACTGAATTTACCTAGAATGTTCTGGAAAATGAGTAAATTTGAAAATTTCATTACCCAGGTCACAAAAGCAAAGATTGAAGAGAAAAATAGGTTTTTTTTCCATTTACTTTAGGCATAAGCAATTGAGAAATAACACTTTCTGCCCAGGAACAAGAAAAATTAAAAATTTTGTTACATAGTGTTATTTTTTTTTCTTTATTGTGTGCATACCATTTTATTTCATTATCACACAACTGATCTGAATTTGCATATCATTTTCTTTTCTCTATTTCTGTGTTTTTACACTTTCTTTACTTCAGAAATATTTGCAAGTGACAGATATCTTTGTGCATATTTGGACTGTTTGTAGTCGCTGTAGAACCATCACTTTTCAGAGAGCACTAGTACTTAAGAAAAATAAATATATATTTAGTATCAAAGATGGCTCTTTAGGCTCAAATTTATCCACTATTCAGTAATTTGTGCATGGCTGTAATGTAGTGATTCCCAAACTTTTGTTTGCTGATGACATCCTAACTCACCTTGATTTGTGCAACACCACATACTGTTATGCACAATAGTTTTCATGTTGTTAATTATTTTTCATTGGTTTAAACTCTTACAACACCCCTAACAAAAGGCCACAACACTTGTGTGTAATGACACAGTTTAGAGACCAATGTTATAATGAATGGTTAACTCAATGTATTGAGGGAAAGATTTGCACATTTTGGGTTATTACCAGCTAGTGCAACTGAGCATAATACTGCTCAGCATACCATGTACATGTACTCAGGAATTATGGTCTGTTACCATTTTATCTGGCCTTGACCAATGGACTGCTGTCAGTTTCAACTGGTGAATACATTTTGATTCTGTGTTTTGGGAATTGTAAAGATAGTGTTTAATGTGCCATTATGTCATGGATTAAAATGTTTAATATTTAAATAAATTCTTTTATGCTAGGTCTGTGATGTGTGTATATTTTTAATATTTGGAATCCATGCTAATTATGATTATAATACAACAACACTTGTTTTTTTTAAGTATATGAACTAAGTCATTTTTTCAGATTTTGAAATTATTATTTTTTCATATTATCCATAAGGGGACTTGCTGTGAGAATTATCAAACGTATCTGTCCATCACCTTCTCTAAATGGAATTATGGAAGAAAGACTTTTTTTACAAAACTTGCCATCTGTTGTTTGTTGCCATGTGTTAAATCCTCAGCCTGGAGATTGGGTATTGGACATGTGTGCAGCTCCAGGTAAAGAAACTGGGTTAAATTCTCAGCTGGCTTCTAAATGTGCTTCTTCATTTATATGTATGTTGAAAACTACAGTATATTTATGGGCAGCTGTTCAACTTTAAATTTAAGTGTTTCTCCAGGTAAATTAGGCATACGAGGCTGAGGTAATAAATCCAATGTTGCTGTGTAAAATCAAGTAATACTGTTACAGATAACAAATGGATAGAATTGTATGTTAACTCTTTAGTTGACTATTTAGTAGACAAGTGCTGTTCCCCATAACATACATGGAGTCATATTTATATCTTTTGTATTATTCTCAGCTTTGGAACAACTGAAAAGTGCTGTTCCAAGTAACAAAGGAGGGGAGTGATATATTAAATTAATTTTGTTGCTGAGTAAACAGAATACATAAAGTCATATATTAAATTTCCAGTTATATTCTGAACAAAAACAAGTACTGTTCAAAAAAACATATGAGTGACATACAAGTATTAAACTTTTGAGTAATGTTCATAGTAATGCTCTTCGTAAAGTATTTGGAACCATATAGTATGCTTTAGAAAGTGCCTATGTGGGGATCTGTTGTTTTTTTACTTTTGTGTTAATCTTTCATGATTACTTTCTGTGATACAAGCAAAAGAATGTGTGTCTGACACATTTGAAATAATTTGCTGTGGATATAGCTAAAATACATCTGAAGTGTGAATAAATTGAATGAAAAATTTAATATTTGTGTCCATTTTCAGGAGGAAAAACAACTCATTTGGCAGTCCTAATGAAAAACAAGGTATGTTGTGTTTATTTAAGCTGTCACATAAGAACTTATTAATTTCATACATACATATGTGTTTGATATATATATAATGTTACAGAGAAAATTTCAGGAAATACAAAATTGCTGTGGTTCTTTACTGAAAAAGGTACCTTGCTTGGTATTTAATATATAGTTAGTGTTTTAATGTTCTTAAAGAAATACTAGTGTAAAAAACTTGTAGTCATTATCAAGTTGTTTTAGACATAATAATTTATTTAAGTATGAAAATATCTGAAAGTTAACAAAGATCATTTTCACCCAATCTATCCATTGAAAAACAAAACAGATAATTACTTTCACAGGGATTTAGTTTTTAAAGGAAAGAAGCTTTCCTAAACTGTCATTAATTAAGTAATGTTTCTCTAAATTATGTTAAAAACTGTCAGCAAGTATTTATGTTGGTGGCATTGGAAATAGATAAAAATATAGATCAGAAGTATATACACAAAACTATTTCAAATAAAATATAAAATTATGCCTGTAAAAAAATAAGTAATGTTTCAAGGTTTGCTCATGTTTATGACTAACTGAAGAAAATATTAACATACCATGAGAAATGTCAAATATCTTCTGGATGTCATTGTTTTATGTGCTTAAAACATTTCATGTTGTTCCAAAATCTGAAAAAAAAATAAAAATAGAGAAACTACTTCAAATATTTAGGGGCAAACATTTAAGCATTTCAATTCTGAAATTTGAAATAGTTGTTTGGCTAATATGATACATGGATATTTTGCATACAGAATAAAGACAGGCACATATAAATGTTTTAACTTTGCATTACTTTACAAGAACTGTGCTTTTATCTCTCACCACTGATGTGTTTCCTACTGACAGGGTACCATTGTAGCTTTGGACAAGTCTAAGTCTAAGATTCAGCGTCTTTCTGAAAATATTCAAAGGCAAAAATTTTCTAATGTTTACACATTTGCCTGTGACTCCATTAAAGCCCTGGATAGTGGAAAAACTGGTTTTCATGGTTATACAATAAAGAAAACTGGTAAGATAAAGTCATTATTTCCTCTACAGTTAGGGAATTTTAAGAATAAATTAAAATATGTCATAGATTCTCCTTTGTGAAGTATCTTTCTTATTGGTTAAAGCACTGTGCTGTTCTTGGAGCATAATGTTATTTCTTGAAGTTTTTAGTTCTTACGTCAACAAGTATTCAGCATATATGTTCAGTGAAGAAGCTGCTTCAGTTTTATGTTGATTCCAGTATTAGTAGCTATGTCATTTTACAGAAAGCACATAACAGTTGTGATTGTTATGTTAGACCAGTTTCTGAAATAAAAGTAATTTCTCTATGCTCTTGCACACCAGTGGTACAGCAGTATGTCTGCAGAATTACAATAGTAGAAACTACTATTACTATTATGCTTAATTACAATCAAACAAAGATTCACTCATGCTCTTAAATATTCTAAAATATGATTTCTGGCTCCTTTTGGGCATAATCATGACTTAACAATTGAGAATTATCATATGTTTCTTCCTAACAAATTCATTAAGATATTGTACTTCAAATATTGTGTTTAGTATAAAAAATTATTGTATTGTTTTCTGCATCTTGTTAAGATTAAAAAAAGTCACAATTATAATATAAATTGAAGAAAAATAAACAATTTAAACTGTTTTTATATATTACTAATTAATAGGTAAAATATTTTTATTCCCAGAAAGTTTTGATGTATAAATATTATCAGAAACTAACTTAATAACACTGCAGTAGTTATTTTAAGAAAGTCTAATAATGTTAATCCCTCAATAGGGCAGATACAGTGAAACATTGGGAGTAAAATGATTTTATCTCGTAATATATTTATTAACAGTTGAAATAGCATCACACTGTATAGTACTTTTGTATAGTAGTTAGATTTCTGTTAATATTAAGTATTAGAGGCTACTTGTGTATATATTTTCGTAAAAGGTCTTTTTCTATGGCTATTAGAAGGAGAAATAATGTTGTACTGATAAAGTGTTTCATCTGTATAACAAACATACCATTATTTGACTGTAACTTCCCTTATACCATACCAGGAAAAGTTTATCAATGTTCTTTGTCTAGGAGGAGTTCCTGAGCTTCCTTTCCCACCAGAATTATTTGATTGTATTCTACTTGATGCACCTTGCAGTGCCCTTGGTCAACGTCCACAGTTCACAAATTCCATGAGTACAAAAGAGCTTCATTCTTTTCCTTCATTACAGAAAAAACTCTTCAAAACAGTAAGTGTTAGAGAGATATAGAGTTAAGATCATGTTTCAATAGTTACTTATTTATGGCTATATTTTGTTAGTTTCTTGCTATGAATTGTCTTAGTAGAAGTTGTTTTCTAGAAGTTCTAGCAGTTCACAGTACATTACCTTAGAAATGGATTTTTGAAATACTTTTTTAAACTCAGTATTATTGTACAAGGGTCTGTGCCACAAGAAGTATGTTTTATTTTTATTCATTATTGTTATTATTCCACGGTTTAACAAACTGAAGTCAAATAGTAGATGTTACATTGTTAAATTAAGTGTATGGTTTGAAACTGCTAGTGCACTAGCAACCACTAATCTCTGGTTTCAAACCAGTAGTTGTATTCCTTGATGCTAGTATTTTTAATGTTTGTAGTACAATAGCATACAATAAAAGCCACACAATTAATGTATATTTTGTATCTTTAATAATGTGTATTTGTTTAAAAAATTGTATGTAGAAGTATAATATTATGATAAGTTATTTGAAGCATTGTGAACAATATTATTTCAGGCCCTATTTTGTGTTATATGGCTTAGCTTTGTAGGTGTTTAATTTTTGATATATTGTTTTCATTTGGATTTACATAATATACTAGCTTATTTGATTGACAAAAAATATTGAAAGTAGGTAATTTTACCATTTATTAGGAAGTAAAGAAATTAATGTTTCATTTTGGAACACTTTCATTAACCACCCCAAAAATAATATACATCACATGTAATAGTTTAAACAAACCACATTAGCCTATATAATGTTTAATGTTTAGTATAATCTAATTCCTTATGGTGATGAAACATGTTGAGATGCAGACATTCAGCATGTAATACTGTTAGAATACAAGAAGGGAAACAGTGCTTCTGTAGCCACAAAGAATAGCAAAGAAGTTTATGGAAATGTTTTGAAAGTTCGTAAGTGTCAGAAAATATTTTTCAGGTGACTTGAGCCTTAAAAACTGTGATGGCAGGCCCCAACATGTTGGAATTGATATTGATGTTCTGAAGATGCTTGTTGAGTCTAACCCAAGGCAACACATTTATGAAATGACCCTGAAATTGCATGCTTCTCATGAATCAAATCATAAACATCTAAGGAATATGGGAAAACATCATAAAGAAAGTGTTTGGGTGCCTCATGAACTCTCTGATGATCATTGTTTCCAATGTGTGAACATTGCTTCATCTCTTCTGGCATGTAATGCTCTTGAGCTATTTTTAGACACAAATTTCACCTGTCATGAAAAATGGATTCTCTTTGCCAACATTAGAAAAAAAACAATGGCTCAGTCTTAAGACAAAAAAGCCACTTCCAACTCCAAAACCTGGACTTCATCCATAGAAAGTGATTCTTTGAATTTGGTGGGACATCAAAGGGTTAATTCATTTAAAACTCCTGAATTTGCAGTGAACTGTTAATGCAGATATCTATAGTCAGCAACTTGAACATTGAAATCAAGACCTTCATCAGAAATGCCCTTCACTCATTCATCAGAAAGGTGTTTTTCTTCTCCACACAGTGCACGTCCACACGTGGCACATTTGATGTATCAAAAGATTATGGAGTTGGGTTAGGAAGTTCTTCCCCACCCAGCATATTTTCCAGATACAGCACCATTAAATTACTATCATTTGCTGCAATACCATTTTCAAGGAAAAACGTATGCAAATGTGGAAGGTGTTAAAGAGGATATCGACATGTTTTTTTGCTACAAAGCCAAGTGATTTCTTTAATCAGGGCATTAACAACCTGATTATAAGATGGAAAAGCATCATCGATAAGAATGGAAACTATTTATTAAATGTTTTGTTTTGATATATAAGCTGTTTGTTTTCCCATCTAAAAAAGTGACATCGACCTATTAGATTAAACTCCTCACAAGAGTGGATGACTAAGATTTGGTTTTTCACAGTTCCTGATAGTGTTTGTTTTATAAATGTCTAGTTTTTATCACTTCTCTTCCACAATGTAGGCTGTTTCTCTCTTAAAAAAAACTGGAAAACTTGTGTATAGTACCTGTACTCTTACCATAGCAGAGAATGAAGGATTAGTCAGTTGGGCACTGAAGACATTTCCATCATTGGCATTAGAAAAACAGGTGAGATTAACTGTGTGATTAATGAAAATAGGTGTTAATCATAATACAAACTTTGTAGCAGAAGAATATTCTAGAAAAATTATAATAAAATTACAAGAAAACATTTGTCGTAACACTTTATTAAATTGTAATAGATCAGGTTTAACTCAAAGTTCCCCACAAGAAACTATTTCATCTCAAGACAATAAGCAGATCACTGAAGAGTGGAAACAGTGGTATATGTAGCATAGGTATATTGTTGCCTTTTCTTTTCTCCAGTAACATAATGTTACTTAATAGTTCTTCAACAATACAAGCAAACAAAATGGACTTGAGGGCCTCAGGTTCAGTACCTGTTGCCCCAAGTTTGCTTGCCCCGATTTCATTACGATACAACTACGAAGGCTACTTGTCACTAATTTCAAACTGCTGATTAGAAAGAAGGCTGGTTTTAGGAACATTGTAATAATTGATTAATGAAGCTGTCATTTAACCTATAACCAAATACCACTAATCACCCAGCTGTACTTCTGAATTTGCATTCATAAAAAATAATAATTTGGAAATGATTAGCATTAATTGTTTTTGGTAAGTTTAAAATGAAATAAAAACCACTGTATGTACGACATAACTGTATGCTATTCAGGTATGTAACACAATCCTAACCACTGACCTGAAAGCCAGGTTTCACAGCCCTACCTTACCTTGTTGAAAGAAATCTTCCAATAACGTATTTATGAATATTGTGAAAGTAATAGATACATGTCTATTGTGTTTGTCCTTTTAATGAAGACTCCTGTATATGATCTTGGTATTTCTTACCAACAAAATTTTGTGGAATGTGCTAATTCAGTCGTAGGTATTACTTCATCAAAAAGGCTGCTCATCTGATATTTCTAGTAAACAAATGAAAATATTTATTTTCTTCAGCCATGAAGAATGAAGGTATACCTTCCAAACAAAAACATACCTAGATTATAAAAGTTATCATCTGAAATTATTTTAGAAATCATGTACAACTGTTTCAGAAAGACACCTGCTAATTTCCAAGGTTACACTAGGGGCAAAGTCCACTATCAAAAGCTACCATTAGATTCAAATTAGTAGCACAGGTTTGTGGATATAAAAAAAGAAATTGCCAAATAATTTTTTAAACTATATAAGCAAACTAGCAAGGAAACTAATAGAATAGTTTATTACCATTATGTAGTATGTAACAACCAGCAATAACAGGCTTTCAAGGTAATAAGTTTAGTTGTTTGTAAATTTAGAATTCATATATGGAAGAAATGGAGCTTATAAATCAGATAAAATGAAAGAATGAAGAAACCATCATTCAGATTATTTTCTGTTTATAAATGTATGTGTATATATGATCTTGTTAGCTTTAGAAACTTCAAAGTTGTAAAACAAAAAGGAAAGTCAGTTGCAATGTTTGACACTGATTCAAAAACATCCATTGGTTTTAAACTACACGAGTCAGAAATAAGAAACCTGAACAAAGACCACAGATTTTCTGCTTTGATTTGTACATTTACAAGTTTTATTTGTAGAGACAGGAAGCTTAATATTTCTACTCTCTAAAAATCATTACAATTGGACATAATAAAGTCTATATAAGGATTAGTAGTACAGATTTTTTTATTACTCAATCCAAAACAAAAAATACTATTTAAAAACTAAATTGTGAATATTAACTATAATCTTATTTTATATATGATTTATAGGGCAATAACAGAAAGTTTTAATGTCCTTTGCTCTCTATAAAACAACATACAAGTTGGAAAGGGTTACAGGAAAATGGTATTTTTTATAGTCTGTCATGATCAGTAATTAACTGAACATATTTATGTATATTTTCAGAACACTTTAAGATTTATATTTGTACTTTTAATGAAGAATTCCATATCATAAGAAATTAAAGAAAAATATAACTTTTAAAATAGAATATACTACATTCAGTCAAGGTTATGTGCTAATTCAGTTGAAGTGTTAGTTTCTTTAACATGACTCAGTCAAGATAGATGCTAATCTTCTTTTCCTAAAAAATAACTCAAACCATTTTTTTTCACCCATGAAGGAGGGCATAACATTTAAAACAAAACTTTTATTATTAACCTGTTTCTTTTTTATTCATACTCTTGTATGCAAATATGTAGTGTTTTTAGTGTATCACAAACAGTGTGTTATATTTCTGAAATTACATATGCTTTAGGAACCACATTTAGGATATCAAGGTTTGATAGGTGGGGGTCTTAGCGAGGAGCAAAGGTCAAAGTTGCAGAGATTTGGCATCTCACCACAAGATGGATTTAAAAAGTGTGTAGAGCACGATACCATTGGGTTTTTTATTGCCAAGTTCTGTAAAAGTGACGTATGACAAGAAATAAATATTTTGCGATTCTTACGTTGTAATATTATTAATCACAAACTCAAAAACATTTAATTTTGTATTTTAAATTGAACAAACATTATCTCTATTTCTTTATACTAAATATTTTAATGTGATGAAACATAAGGCAGAACTTTTTTGAGATAACTTTAAAAATATAAAAACTTACAACATTGGTTTTCACTTAACCTTAATGTTTATGTTTGTATGTACTAAATTTAGCTATAATTAATTAAAATGAGACAAGGCCTAACATATTTAATGACATGCCTCACTGAAGAGTTAAGATATAATAATATTTAAAGCAAAAAAGTTACTATGGAAGTCATCATTAAACTTACAAAATGGTGGACTGCAGTAAATGAGCAGTTATCCATGGTGAAAACTTAGAAATACTAACATTGAGAATGAAGCCAGTGAATATACCATAAACACACCCATAATCAAGAATTTCATGACAATTTAAACATTAATGCTATATTGATTGCCCTAGTTATTAGATTTATACTTGATATCTGAGGTAAATAACATTGTGACTTGAGCTGGGTGTCATCTCACCAAGAATAACCAGAATGGTGTCTTTTTTTTTTATTATTAATATTATGTTCAACTTTAAATGCCTAAAAAAAACTTTTTGTGTTTTTTTTTTTTATCTGTGTAGGAAAGCTTGATACACTTTGAACTTCAAGTAATATGCTTCCATGTATTGGTTATTAATTTGGTTTAATAAATCTATGTATTCACGACAGATAGTTTTACTCGCTTCAACAAGTTAAAATTCCTTTATTAATACTATTAATACTACATGTAAGTTCAATGACAATCCCTTACATGTCTTATTGAAAGAAATACATACTATTATGTACATACAATATAAGACAACTGCAAACATAAAAACAGTGGAATGTTATGCAGGGGCAAAATAAAAATAAAAAAACAAAAAAAAACTATAGTTACAAAACTTTCTGGGTCCTCAAAATACTGCTGAAGTTTACATGTTAGCCATAAGGTACAAGAGCTCATGATAAAACAAAGGTTAAAATTTGTTAGTATAAATTTTTCTGGACCTTATCACTGGCCAGACCAAATAAAATCTTTTTCACTGACCACAGTTTTGGGTTTGATAAGTTCAGACAATTTGTTAATGGGTACTGGTCAGCAATTGTTGTCACTGGCCACTGGTCAAGTATGTAGTTTATATACAGGTATTATATATATATTCACAACTCAGTGTGAAAAACAAACAATTTCTTCTATTATTTTAAATAAAACAGTTCACTCGTACATATTTGTTCAAAGTAAAAAAAAAAATTAAAAGTTTAGGCTACCACAACTTTATTTTAAAATATTTTTAACATAAAGAGAAAAATCTGATCCATTTTCCCTTTTTTGAGAGTTACAAGAAATCATAAAATGTATATACATTCATGTTTTTCAGGTTAATATAATGTTAAATGACTTCTAATCTTTTGGCAGCAATGAAAAGACAAAACACTACCAAGTAAACATGTGGATGGGATGAGTCTTCCTATAATGAAGAACAATTCTCTATGATTTAAGCTTTCTATAAAAGCTGTCAAGTTCTGTAGATAAATCAATCACAATAGTTTGGTCTAAAAATAAAACTTTGAACATTATAAACTTTTGTTCTTTAATTAAACTGAGATAAAATAAAAACAGACTTGTCTTAAATAATGTTTGCAAAACAGAAAAGGTTAATATTGTATTTACAAGTTTCAGATTATTAGGTAGAATAAAAGTTTAGTAAGTTACAAAATGTATTTAACACACACAGAGCTTAAGAATGTAATATTCCACCACATAATACTTGATTTGAGTATTACAGAACTTATATATACATATATATGTACACAGGTAAAACTGAAATTTCAAGTTGTCCACCAACAAGTGAAATATTTTAAGACCTTGCTATTTAAGGCAAATATCTAAAAATATTAATAGTATAAACATCTGTTTCCATCATCCACTAATGATACATTTAGTTCCTGATGAAAATGCAAATACTATATACACTGCATATATGATTTGAGCTCAAAGAAAAGTCAGTATCATTTTATTTATTTCAAAACATATACTGGAGAGTTTGCTTGAAACAAAGATGCTTCACATCAGTCATAACAAGAATACCAGACAAAAGATTCTTTGGCAACAGTCCACTAACACACAATTCAAGTTACTGTACACTATGTAACATATGAGTTGAGGTCATCATCATAAGTTCCTATAAATGCATAAAAAAAAGAAAAACAGACTGGCATTATACTCCATTTTCCTTTTTTTTAAAAAAAAAGTTTCAGTTCACTATATCCTGCACAGTAAAGGTTAAAAGATCAGTCCACCTCATATGCTTTCGGTTACTGTGTATTGTAATTTTACTATTTAGTAAGTCACGAATGTCCTACCTAAGAAGACATGCTCGAAGGTTTTCCATCCAAAAACACTACCACTTATTTCTTTCAAAATTTTGTTGATTTCTTCAGAAGAAATAATAAAATGAAGTGCTTCCTTTGTTCACTACTTACATACTCTCTCTTTGAGACAGTAATGAAAACCTTCACTAGATGTTATACTTTCGATCCTGGTCCTTCTCGTTTTGTCCTTGTAGGTAAGAATAATAAAGCACCACTTGATGACTGACTTTGAACAGGCTGTAACTGTGTTAGATCATTGTAGCCATTAACCATGTGTGACGAGGAGGGTTCCACTGACTGAAAAGGGTGGACTTGATGTTTTTTATAGTGTTGATGTGGTGGCTGAGGTTGGTTTGAAGGATGTCCTGTCACCTTGGAATGACGAGGTAAGGAGTTAGTGTTTGGTTCAGTATTCTGTTGAGGACCACCTTGCATGCTTTCATACTCAAAAAAGTTTGATGTTGGTCTGTCTCTATGACCCATGGGAGAAGACTTACCCATTTGTGGCTGACGAGAAAGATTCTGTAGTTGATGTTGTCTGTATTCTTGCAGATGCTGTTGAATTTCTTTGAAGTTCATGTAATGACTATATTTGCTTGGGTCAGCAAAACCTACTCTACTTCCTGGCCTAGGAGTATAGACAAAGATTAAAATTATAATATATGAAACATATTTTTTCTATTTAGATTAATCTGACTTTATGTATAGCTAGTTCACTAAACAGCAATATATGCACATATCTGAGTGAAGATTTCATCAGTCTCAGCAATACATATGAACAAATTATCTGACTTAATGTAAATAACCAAAAAAATTGTTAAAATAAAGAAATATGAAGTTGAGTGAGATTTTAACTTTTAAGCCTTAATAACTCGATATTACTAAAACTATTTGTAGTTAAGAATAATAAAGAATCACTGGATGGCTGAATTTGAACAGGCCATAAGTGTGTTAGATTACTGTACCCATTAGGTGTGTGTGATGAGGAAGGTTCCACTGACTGGAAAGGGTGGACCTGACGTTTTTATAGTGTTAGCTTACACTATTTGCTTGGGTCAGCAGAGCCTAATCTACTTCCTAGCCTAGGAATATAGACAGAGTCTGAAACTAATCTATAGCAATTTTACTTAGATGTGTGTGTGTGTGGATTTATAATAAAAACATTTTTGTTCAATTTCAGTTTATCTTAAAAATGACTCATTATAAAGGAGAAAAATTCCAAAATTTATTGTCACAGAAAACTACTGCTCTCTTTTTTATTATTATATCCTGCTTTGTATCAAATACAGTTCTTTTGTTTTGGTGGAATATACATAGTTACTGTTCATAATGTATTACTGTTTCAGTCTTTCTAAAAACTTATACTCAGTATATTTCACCCTGGTGATTCTCCTTCCATGTTTAAACTAAAGTTTCCTAATAATAATCTGTATTCTCACAATGTTATATTCAAAATATTCTTCATAATTATTTATCAACTAATTTTTTCATATATTCTGGCTTATACCAATGGTTCTAAACAATTGGTCTGCTGAAATAACCAGTGGGAAAAACAAAAGTATTATCCTATGCATGGAAACATACTGATATGCTTGGATAAAATTGTAATGGCTCTTGTTGCACTGTTAGAAAGCAAGAAAAATTATGCTAGTTATGGGACAGTGTCTGCTTTTTGCATGTTATTATTTTATGTTCTTTGGTGCATTATTTAATTTTTTAAAAAATTATTTAGTGCACTAGTATCATTAGCATAAAAAAAGTAGGGTTATGTGTTAGTGACAGTTGATAGAAGAAAAAAAAAGGCTTATACAAGTCCTTTATTTATTGGTATAAAAATAACTAAAATGTAAGAAGATTAGGTAACATAAATAATAATTATAATAAAGATTCCTGAGGCACATACACAAGCACCTTGGAGTAAGTTGTGGGTAACACTAGATTGATTGCATTTCCTGTAGTGACTTACAACTTATAATATTATGGCACAAATAGCAGACAGACATAGTACAAAGGGAAATAAAACAATAAAAATTAGGTTACAAGCTTAAAGCTACTTAGGATAAAATAATGTTACAATTTGAAGTCACTGTAGCAAGAGAAAAAGGTAATTTACATTAATTTTGTTTTATTCTTTTTTGCCATCAATGGTTGATCATACTGACCAATTTCATTTTGAATTAGGGTAGAAAAAATAACAGATAAAATATAAAGTTTTATGGGGAAAAAAAAGTCTGAAATGTAGTTCGGAGGTACCCAGATTATGCACAAAGGATATTTGATATTTGTGTGATTCCAAAAAGTATTTTTAACCTTAGAATGAAAATTACTTTGTACATGGAAATATTCAAAACAAGTAATTCAATATATTAATGGACAAATATTTATTTTAGCTTATTAAAAATACTTCACTAAAAATTATTTTTTGTTTGAAAAACTTGATGTTAATTGAAAAAGTACCAAATTTTGTAAAGATGCATGCATTATTTTGAAAGTTAGAAGTATTAACTCTAAAGACATTAAACAAGTACAACTAGGTTACATGGTTGGTCAAACTGACCAAGCCAGTGTTGAAAGAGTTAAAAGTTAGTAGTACTGAATCTGTAACAAGTACATGGTCACATGATTGGTCACTCTGACCAAGTCTGTATGGAAAAAGTTGATGACCAAATGAGACTCCATCCCTAATAATTGATTACTAACTAGAGGAAGTGTAACTCGTAAGCAGTGTTGACTGTCACTTTTATATTGCTCATAGCTAAAAGTGCAGAGCATGTTTAATAGCATCTTATGAGCTCAAACCTTGAAATATTTGTATATGAAGATGTTTTAGAACCAAAACAAGGACTTGAAGTTTGTGTCTATAACAGAATGGAATTTAAATAACTTCCATTAATAAATCCTTCCTACCTTTCCATTTCCTTGTAAATGTCAAAACTGTGGGACCGACTATGAAGAACCTCACTTTCTCGTCTCTGTTGAGGAGAAATTATCACATTAGAAATGTTTTCAACTTGTAATATACATTGGTGCCAAAGTAACTTAACTTTAATTACCCAGCTGAAAAAGATTACATTAGTTTACTTAATATCCTTTCCGTTATAAGTTGGCCACAAAGCTCAGTTTACACAATCACCTTTATCAGTTTCACTTTGCTTGATATTCATTAAGATATTTATTTTACCAATTGTAGTAGTCATCACTTCTAGCCATAAATTGTAAATACAAGGCAAAAATTGAAAAAAATGTATTGGTGACCTATGACCTAACCTCTTACAATGGCATCAGGACAGGCTTTATAACAATTTCTTGATTAAATTTGTATTTAATAAACATTGTTTCCTTACAATAAATAAGTTCTTGTACTTACTTGCATTGTTTGTATACAATAAACTTTACAATGATATTCAATAAATAAGGATTTCAGTTATCTGAATATTTCACCTTCATCTATCATGATCTCTAAACCTAACTATGCTTACACAATTCATTTATCATAGGCTAAAATTTCAATAGCTCTAAAACATATAATGTAATATGAAAATGATGTCTAAAGGAACCATATTAAAATATTCCCAGGTCTGTTTATGTCCCTAAACCTTTTAGACTTTCCAATAAATCCTTTGGTTTTTCTTTGCAGAAGCTATATCTTGTCACATTTCTACAAGTCCTCAAATTATTTATCAAACCATTTATTTATTCTAGGTTGGAATAAATAGCTTATAATTTGCTGTATACAACACTGTTAGTTTTGTCTGTAGCCATTTGCAAAAGCTAAGTTTCATTATCAGTTGTTCAATTACTTTCTGTGAGGTCATAAAATATACTAATAAGAACACAAGGAAAATAACATTAGAAATAAAAATTCATAAGGGACGATTAAGTAAATAATGTTTACAAACTGAATTACTATATTTAGTTTAAATTTTAAACCTAACATACAGACGTACACTCAACACCTGAAAAGTGATCACGGGCCTAGGAAGGATTAATATCATTCCAATATTTTTATTGAATTTTTATCTTTTCATTAACAACTTTTAATAGGCTGCTTTTTTTTTTTAATTACATCATAAAATTCAATATTTGTTTATAGTTTTTAAATGAATCAAATACTCAGAAAAGAACATATCCCATCAGTCTCTTGGAAAATGTTGTTTTCTAAGAGTATATTCATATCTAACACAATTAAATGCTGACAATCCCATTAAGGTATTAGTACCAATCTAATGACCTACATTAGGAAAAGCTATGTTCATACCTTATGTGACACAGTTCCAAAAATTATGTCTTCAGTACAGGCATAAAAGATACACAATCTTTAAATTATTGTTATTAGTAACACAAATGTATGTAACAACTGAAGGTTATTTGAATATATGTTGCAAAAACATTAACTTTTTAATCCATTAAAGATTTGCTAATGTATAACAAAACTCAATATGTAAAATTAATATGTAAATTCAGCTTTTGTCAAGTGCATTTATAAGTAATATCTAGCTTTTGGGATACTGCTATAAAATCACATTTGTTCTAAAAAAAACATAAGAATATTTGGAGGTAATTATCTTTACAGATGGAATTCATCAAGTACACTGGAACACTACTGTTAATTGATTAAAAAGCACAAAGATTAGTAGAGACTTCCAAAAGTCTTTGATATACTGTACCTTTATAGGCAAAGGACTTTTGGGGGAGTAGAAACTAGGGTTGCGATGAGGAGGTAATATTCGTTTCAGCTGAAAGCAGACCAGTTAAAGTCAAAGATGAACGAAAAAAAAGTTTGTAGAAGCCCCAAAATAATAGAATAACCATAACCATATTAGATAAAAATGTTATTACCCAAAACACTATTACAGGTGGTATGTGTTAATCATACACAGAAGCCAGCATTACTTACACTAAAACAAGTGGCATGCATTAACATTTTCCCTGCTGAGCTTTTTTTTTAATATTACTAAATCCTCTGTGCTAAAATGTTTTCACAAATTTCCAATTTTATAGATATAATGAAAAAGGTACAAAAGAGTTTTTTTCCAACTTCTAATTATGTGTCTTTTATTCCTTTTTAGGTCTCTGACCAGTAAATTTTCTTGGAATGGCATGAAGAGGAGTTTTTCTCTCCTTTTCCTAACATTCTAGCATGCCCAGCATGGCCTAATTGGTATAGACATCTTTGTAGTTTCTGGATACAATAAATGCCTACTTCTCCAGAAAGCTTTGTGGGTGGATCGGATCTTAGCATTTTTATAACAACCAATTCTTGGAGGTCATCATTCTCAGATGCAGAGTCTTCTTCAGCTGTGCTACCAAGTTCAAACATTGATTTTATGCAGGTTCTGAGAATATCACATACTTTCTTCTGCTCTTGCTGCTTGTTATACAGTACTTGAGATTAAATACCAACAAATTCATCAGATGAATTAGCTCACTTTGTAGTTCCTCTAGTGCACAGATGGTATTTTGCCATATGATCACAGCAATCTTCTGCCAGCATGTTTGTTATATTGGATAATACACTTTGGTTTCATTTTGGGGTTACCATCTTTGTCTTTTTTTCCACTATCAGAAAGTGAGGGATATCATCTTTACTAACCTCTTATCCACCCTCGTGAGAAGTACTATGTTATCCTTCTGTCAACATGCAACCCCACCCTTATTTGGAGTGGAGCCTTCCAGTTTCAAGGAAGATGGGAATCTGTGGTTGACTTGTATATTTAAAAAATGGCTGGTATAGGTAGAGTAAGCACTAGTAGAGGAGTGAACTACATTTCAGCCTTCTTCGGTCATCACCAGGTTCACAAAGGAAAAAAGGGTTACTGACCAGTAGCTGACCACATATTTGAAGGTGGTTGTGTAACTGAATGTAGGAATGTAGAGGACATGCTTAGATGTTGTATATATTTATTAATAGAGGTATAAAGGTGTTCCTTTATACCTATATTAATAAATATATGCCTGAAGTGACTGCCTCTGGTCCCATATGAATCTAAACATGCACTCTGAGAGAAATAAAAACAAAATGGCACAAAAATTAGTAACATCTCGTGCAACTAGAGTACTTCATTCCTGAAAAACATGAAGTAGTGATGAAACCACTATTAAATTCCTAGAAACAAAGTTATTTTAGAACTCAAAAAAATGCAAAAATTGTTCTGGACTTCCAAGAGTCCATAACTATTCTAGATTTGAGTTATATTTAGCACAGCCCTACGAACAAACAAAGTGGGAGAAAAATACTAGTTGCCACAATTAATATTTTAGTCATCACAGTGACCTGGCACCCAAGATCTGTTGAAGCCTGCCTTAAGATACTAAGCACAAAAGTACTTTTTATGTATTAACAATTTTCAGAAATGTATAAAATTTTTCCCTGCAACTATTCAGTATTTAAAGGGCAAAATGCAAGAAAACAATCTTTTAAGTGTGGTTTGGATAAGAAACACCTACTTTATTGTTCATATGAGCTTCCAAACATTTGTATTAATATTCAAGATAATTTTTTTAAAAATGAAATAAAATTGGGCAAGGTTGCACCATTTATATGATTTTTGCAATATTTTATCCTGAAATAGCTCAGGACTAATATCAACTCAGGCTAGTATTAAAAAAGTATCTCATTACAGGTTCTTTGTTCAAGTTCCTGATATAATATTAAACAATTTCTTTTACTCTCAGATGGCTCTTAAATATATTTTAGTTTTTTATTTATACAAAAATCGTTGATTTGGAGAAATCAGTATCCAATTTATATAAAGGGACTATTAACCTTCAGAGTCACTTCTTTTAAAATTTCTAGCAACTTGCTTATTCTACCTTCTAAAGTTTCAGTCCTTAAAATGCATGTTTTAACTATGTATATCACAGGAGCTTCAAAACGATACCTTTGATCATCAGACTTGTGATAAGTTGCACAATAATAAAAATAATAATTAACTGTACAACAGAAAACAGACATACCGGCTGACGATCAATGGCATCAGTAATCTCTTTTTCATAAACTTCTTCTTGCTCGTCTTTTGGGTAATGGCCATGCCGCTCCTGATGTCTTCGCTGGTGTTCAGCTCTGAGCTGGTGCATTCTTTCTTGTCTAGTCTGAGGTGGAAGATGACTTATTGAGATAAAACCGTCCTTACTATACATCTGTTCCTGCTGCTGCTCTTGTCTCTGCTTTTCTACTAGCTTTCTGTATTGTTCTTGTATCCTTAAAAAAATGTTAACTCGATGTTTATTAAGCTCACCTATATATTTATGACAAAAGATGTAACCACTGTTAATGTATATTTTGCAACCTTTACTTCTGTTGTTGTAGAAACTCTCAGCAGTTTGTATTAAAAACAAAACTAGTTTAAATATAAAGTAAATTATTTTTTGATAATTTAAATATGAAACACTTTTTGTTTTTTAAATATGTATATTTTGGAATTGTTTTAAATTCCATTGCCAGTATTAAATGCTCAAAATACTAATTTAGAACATTCTAACTCAAAAACAACACAAAATATAAAGTGAATCATTTATTGTCTTGTTTGTTAAAATGCAGCCTTTCTTTAATAATGTTTTCCTTTAAACATTTTAAACTTCATTGCACATTTTTTGATATTGTTACTATTTATTTTTTTTTTTTAACTTTTGGTTACATAAACTTCTTGAATGGTATCTGTTGATGTTTGGTGTAGTTAGAACATTGTGAATTAACCTTTAGAATTTAATGCTAGAACAATTCCAAAATATCCATAAGTATGTTTTTCTGATATTACTTGCACACTTGTATGTATTACAAGACTTGATTTTCTACTTGGTGAGTCAGTTGTAAATACCAAAGTATAACTGATAAAATCACATTATTTTTGTAGATTCAGCAGTACTCTGATACACACAAGGTAAAAACCACATGAAAAAGAGATTCCCTTCTATTCCTGCTCAAATGATCTTATAAACATTTTAACAATATGAAACTAAATGGTGAATTATTGTGTATTAACACTTAGAAATATTTATATTTCCTGCCTCTACAGATAAAACTGCTTTGAAAACAACAACCTTACTAATTGGAAACAAATGGAATCTTGCTATAGCACAAGCTTAGAGATAAGTTAGTGTTGTTTCTAAGAAGAAAAAAAAGTAAATAAATTACAAAAGGAGAACAGTAGCAAATCTTATAAAAGCTATCTGTTGATATTGGTTTTAATACCACACAAGATGCTTTATTGCAAAATATCTTTCAACCCAGAGGGTTAGTGAATTAAAACAAGTAGAACTTGACAAGGTCACACACACAAGCTGTCCTATTGTTCTTTTCAACATCTGGGTGGTAGTTGAAACAAATTAAATAAGACACAAGCCTATGGTTATATGTAACTTATAGTATGAAGTTTAATTAATTCACAATGCATTTTATTTATTTATAGTATTAGACAGATTTGATGTATAACATTAAATTCATTAAATAGTGATAAATACACTGTCAACATGTTATAGACATGGTACATGAAGCTTTACATGTTACAATTCTCTTTTGTGCTGAGTACTTTTTTTTATTCAGGCCCAACTTTGTCAGATGTTTTGGTTAATGGCAAGGATACCCAACTGAAGACCTAAGGCAGAGTAGTTATATAGGTCTTTTTTAATTGCAATTAAAACTGCAATTTTTATTGAAGGTTTCTATTAACTCTATTTTGTGTCTAATGTATAGAAAGGTTACTTATTTATGACATCAATAAGATTTTATAAACTGAAAGAGAAGTACTGATGAATCTGAGTCAGAACCTGTGTATTCTGTAGAACAAGCAGATACAAAATCTGACTTACAGATTAACACTTACAGATACACTCTGTGTAATTGCACAGCATATAGTTGTGTCATTTAGTCAGTTTTATTTCTCTATAAACTGTAAATATGCCACAAAAAATATAAAGTTCAAAATCACTAAATGGTTCTCGTGCTTTATATTTAAAGTGTGTGTGTTTCAGCTAAAGTGACATTTCTTAATTATTCATTTTATGAATGCAAATGCAGCAATTACAACAGACTACCTTCTGGAATTCAAAGAGATAGTTAATTTGAAATAAATATTCAGATGTTTACTTTTTCTGAACTTCACAAGTCAAATAAATCTCTACCCCAATAATAAGAGTCCAGTTAACTAAGAAAAAATAGACCTTTTTAGGGTAAAGTGTCACAGAAATAAAACTAACTTTTTGTCTTCTTACAAAAAACAAGTTAAATTGTGTTTGTATCTTTAGGTGAATAACTTTTCAAGATGTCATTTTGCACCACCTTTCTTGTTCTTCTTGAGCAGCATGCCTTGCACGGGAACGTTCTTCTTCCTTCTCAGCTTCTTCCTTGGATGACTTCCCCGCTTGTTCGTGGGTTAATTTCTTATTTTTCCCAAATCTAGTACATATGAAAAACTTTGATTATAATAACACAAATAAGCATGCAAGCTCTTGCCACTAACTATGCTTATTAAGATCAAAAGTGAAAATGTGCAAGTAATTAACTGACAAATGTATGAAAAAGAAAATTACAAATTCAAGGTTGAATAAAAATTCTAATAACATAAAGTCACAGATCCACTCTAAAAAAAATTAATTTCTCAACTGTCTAACCAAATCTGACTGTTTTTTCATTTTAATGTCCTTAAGGTACTACTAGTAGCAAGCAACTTTGGGCATTAAAACCAAATGAAAAAAAATAGAACATTTTACATACTTCTCAGAAAAAAAAACAGCACTAAAAAAATTTAATGATTCTTTAATCATTTTTATAATTATAAAATTGTTTAAATCACTTTAATTTCACACATTTGTAATACCCATTTGAAAATCACCATCTACGCATTGAGTCTGATTTAGATACTGTAACATAGTGTAAAAAATATGACTATGAAAATATTACTTTAGAAAACTTTTACTAGCACTTGTCAGAAATTAAAATCCTACAATGTAATTTCCAGTATATGATTTTATATCCTGCAAAAGTTCTCACACATTCTACTGCACTTGTCAAAAAGTAAAATGATTTATGAAATAAACTTTTCAAGGGTGTTTTGAAAATCAACAAATATCACAAATATAATGATACATACACATACACACAAGTGTAAAAAACTAAATTTGTGTACCCCCAATGTTTGAATTGAATCAAGATCATAAGAAGCACAGACTGGACCAAAGCAAAACTTAAGTAGGTAAGGAAGGGTGGTTATGGACATGCTCACTTAGAATATATATTGTGACATATCATAAATATTGTGACAATCTGGACCTATTTTGATATAGGGGAGAGTAGTGACATGATGGAATTCAAGAAAACAACATTGTGAAATTAATGTAAAAATAGGCAACCCAATGACCAACTTAAATGACATTCTAATCTCTCATCTTTCAACTTACATCTGCCAAACATAATTAATACATACTTCATTGTTTATAGTGAGTCATTATTTTGGAAGAAAATCTCAGCTGAAGTCAGAGAAATCGATACTTATGATGAATCAAAGTGGTAAGGTGCAGGTCCACCAAGAGGGCAGAGACACCAGACTTCAGTATTCCCCTGAAGTCCAGTATGAATGGCAAAGAAAAAAAGTTACATGTGGAATGTAATAAACCAGAACAAAACATTCAAGCAAGCATTAACTGTGTCTTCCATTACTTATGCATGTATGTGGTATCATTCCAAAAACTATTTGAGAACCATATACCAATTCTTTCCTTGGGACCATAATGGCTCTCAGCAATCTTGGTTAGGTGCTGCCCTCCCACCCATTCCATCACCTATGATATATAGTTATATGAAAGAAAAATTATACAAAACGAATGTCTCATGTTAGCTGTAAAACAAGCAAATTACTTACTTGAAAACAGAGCCTAATCCTTTCAACAGTCCTTTCTTCTTTCCTACTTTGCCCGTTTTTTTTTGTCCGTTTACAGCTTCTTCAGCAGCAGGGTCACTGCTAACAGAGGGTGTGTCACGAGAACTACTAACCCCTGATCCTCGTCCATGAGCCCCTGGTCCTGCAGAGCTGCTACTCTCAGTCTCTTCATCCACTAAAGAATTCATAAACATACGAGTCAAAGAGATTGTTTATAAGTCCCAACTTTTCCTATTTGTATGATACAGCATACTCAAGATATAATTAATCACAAACACGGGAATGCTTGAGAAAAGGTTTCACTCAAAATATGAGGCTTGACAGATAAAAGTATAATATTATAAGCCATTCCATCACTTATACTGTAAATTAGCAATATCAGAAATAAAAATGGTTCTGTTTGATGTTTATGAAAATATCTGAGAAACTGATTCTTTAACCTATTTAAAGCCTCACTTTTAGCATACAGGCCTAAGTAAATTCATCCAGAGTAATTCTTACTTTAAGGATATAGCACGATACAAATCCTCTTTACTTAATTTCATGATAAGCATTCACATAATGAATACAACACTAATGAACATAATCACATTTACAAGAACTGGAAATATAGTACAAAAGATATACTATCTCCTTAAAACTTTTCCCAATGTTAGAAAACCATGCTTAAATACACAAAACTACGAATGTTTTATTTTCTACAATTGAAGCACATTGCCCAACTCTTGCAAGTGTTATTTTCAAGGATCTTCCGTAACACAGTCCTAAACAACAATTAACTATTTCATCATGAATATCTTACAGGTTTCCATGGTTTCAGTAACAGGTCCTTCATATGAACGGTCCACAGCAGCTCTGAAACTTTCATTGCATCCACGTCCTCTTGCTGCTCTGCCCGTGGGTCGACGTGAACCCCGTGCTTGACTCTTGTCTTCCTTTTGTAGCTCTTGCACCATAGTTTGAAGACTTTCAAGACTACTTGATTTTTTCATCCCAAGTGATGGACCAACTTGCACTTGTGATCCTCTGCTATTGATGCTGTCTCCACTAGATGGAACCATGTGATATGGACAGCCTGGAGATTGGCAACTCCCTATAGTAACGAAAATTAACAACTGCATATTTTTTCACAGTAACATATCTTTACCAGATAACTGTCATGTTAAAATGTTTGTACCCTTCTAAAAAGAAGAAGACCCTCTGAAGTTACGTTAGGCTTAACTTGACATTATTCTGACTTCAAGTGTGGGTTTCATTATTTTCTACATAACAAGAATATGTGTAAATGTAAAAGTATATTATTTAAAGTTACAGTACACAAACTGAGAACTTACAAAGAATACATGCAAAACATCCATTGCTATTACTTTGCCAAAACAGTATTACATGCTTCCCCTGACATTTTTTAAAGAGCATTCAAACCACATACACTACAATTTGTAGGTGCTGTTAATGGAAAGAAAAAAATTACAAAATAACATACAATAATGTGTAAAATCTCATATGGCATTGCCACATGCATGTAACTATTTCAAGAAGATATTTAAATGTCATGTGTCCAAATGTAATTTCAACAGTCATTTATGTACTTGGAATTAAAACTAAAACCTTTCATTTATTCACATGCAACTGAATAAATAAATGAGAAATTAAATATTAAATAATTTTTTTATAAAATATCTACATACATATGCACATAAATATTTGTTTCCTCTGAATACTTACAGTATACTAAATAATTCCTGATAAAATTAAGGTATTAAAATATATTAAAACCATAATTATAACATTAAAGTAGTTAAACATATGTGAGGCAGTCTTTCTTAAACATAGCTACAATAGTCTTTTAACCACATACAGCTGGATAAGTCTTTCAAATAACTTTATCTAGTTCAATATTTCTGCTAACCTCAGCTGTAGAGTAGTCTCAGTCACTTATAGCTAGAGCACAGTTTCAGTAAGTTACTTAAAGCAGTCTCAGTCAGTTACAGCTAAAACAGACTTTCAATCAGTTACCTAAAGCAGTCACAGTCATTATAGCTAGAGCAGACTTTCAGTCAGTAACAGTTAGAGAAATCTTACAGTTACAGCTAATAAAACAATGCCATACAGCTGATTTAATTACTTTGCATAAGAAAACAATAAGATGTGTGAATATAAATAGTGCAGTGCAGCCTGATAAAAAACCCAAGTGAAATGTGCAAGGAGAAAGGACATGGCATCTGTTACCACTACCTACAGCAACATGTTGGGTAGAAGAGCAAAGGGTTCCTATAAAGTTTTCCCACTTCCTTGAAAACCCTAAATGCTGCAGAAAAAAAGATGACTCAGAGAAAATTACAACATCAAATACACACACACAAATCTGACCAAATTTTTAATAATGTGTCTTCATACATTTTATGTACAATACGATGCCTTAACAATGAACTACTGCATCCATTGTTTCTTGTATTTGTCACAGGCTTCTTGGTTGGACAGCATTTTCCAGATCCTGGAAAAGTTTTACTTGAATCATCATGAATTTTACAAGTTTCATCACTTACACTCAGTTTAAGAATGTTAATAAATATAGTGTCTATGCTTAGTTTTTAATTCCAGCTTCAATCTGGATAAAAATTACAATGCACAACACTATTAGCACTACTAATGGACTGTGTGTTATGAAACACTTATCCCTCATCAACTGCAGGTTCTAGTTCACAGCGACACGTGTAACTGTCAGACCCAATGACTTCATAACAGATACTTCTGGGACTTTTTATATAAAAAAATAACTAGTTTTAATAAGTAAAATAAATACTTGTTTCAATATTATGCTGTAGTTAACAGTCAAAACTGACATTTTTTTTCTCTCTCTGACAAAGTAACTCATGTAAGATTAGACTGTTTCACACTTGCTTGATGTTAAACTTATAACACAGAAGTAGAGTATGTTACACTAAAAAGAATTTGAATCCCAACTACATGGTAACAGTCCATGTTACCATGCCCAGTTGTGTTTTGTCTGATTACTCTGCATCTTGACAACAGCACTACAATGTACTTTACATTTAAAATAGCTCTTTCACAAGTCTCTCATGTCTAAAACACACCTTTTCCTTATTTGCTCTTCATAATACATCTATTGGGTGAGTACAACTGTTTCCCAGTGTCCATTTCACACACACATGAAATGTAAGGCAGTCTTTACTTACATACACACCCAGTTACACACACCCCTTCAAATATGTGGTCAGCTATCGGTCAGTTACATCTTTCTTTCTTTGTAAACCTGACCACATGTTTGAAAGGGGTTATGTAACGATGGCCAAAGTATTGGTCGAAACATTGTTCAATTAGTATTTGGGTGTTTTGTATGTTTATGTTGTGTTTATTTGATTTGCTCCTCAACACAAAATATTTTGTCAACCCAAACTACCTAGTTTTACATATATATTGTTGCAAGTCTCTTTCTGAATGGCACCAGTTCCTAAATTGATCCATATTACTTTGTTTTCCAATGCCTTTAAGCACTAGTGATATCCTAAACTGGAACAAATTTTTATGAGTGTGTGAATATTTTATGTTAGAAAGGGATCTTACTTACCCTTCCCAAAAGCAGTTAATTATCAGCAGTATCACACTACCTAAAAAATGCCAAACAATATCAAAATATAATTCTGATACTCTCCATTCCACTGTGACTTTAATATAATATACTCAACTCTCTGTAAAACATCATACACAGGACGTAGTAACACAATAAGTCATATACTTGGAGATCTCTTTTTATTATTATTATTATTATTAGTTTCACAGCATCTCACACAATTAAATTTGGGACTAATACATATCAGTTATTCCACCAGTTCTTAATGCATGCTTGTTTTAGACTAGCTTGCATATTATATGCCATCTGCACAAAATCTAAAATATATCATGAGAAAGAATATTTCACATGCCATGCGACAGAATGTTGCATCAGCATGAGAAAAATGCTTTGTAAAACATTAGGTAGGATGTCCCACATAGAATGAGACAAGTAGTAAATAAAGATGGGATTCAAAAGGTTCACTGAATCCCCCTAGAGAATTTATTGTACTGTACGATTTTAAAAATAAGGGCTAAAATCAGTAAAAAAAAAAAAAAACGGTAAAAACAGTGTGTTGTGCACTTTAAAAAGTCTACATAAATTTTTGGTTAGTGACTCCAAATATAGTTTTCTTTGTTACAAGTTATAGTAACACACTAACTAGTTGAGTGCAAAAAACTTGTCTGTTCCAGATACAATGTATCTGATTTTGTGAATATCACAGAGGGAGACATGAAGATTTCACTCTGTGCACCAAGAAGGCAGGGTGGGTTAGAGAGGAGAGTTTGTGTACTGTATTCCATGATTAAGTCAATCTTTGTAGTTAAAAAATAATAAAAACTTTTAGATTATAAATTAATTTAAAAAGCATTGCTTCCTACTGCCTTCTGGGGTCTCTATTTGTGTATAAAATGTGTTGGCAGCTGTTAAAAAAAACAAACCTGTTGACACCATCTCCCTGAATAAAACCCTAAATCTGCCACATCATGGGACAGAATATTTTAGGAAGTGTAAGACAAAACATTTTAGACAAGTCAAGTCAAACTGTTTTATACAGTATGACATAAAGTATTTATGAGTTGTTAATATTGTACAGAACATGAATGTTTAATAGCACAACACTAATTTAACATGGCACCAGATTAAATAACCTGACACTAATTATTTAATACAGTACAGTAAAAATTACTTATTGCAGCATAAGACATAATACTTCACACAAAAACACACAGTATGACACAATGATTCCCATACAAGAAAATGCAATCTGTGTACAGAATGAGAAAGAACATTTCATGAAACAGCTCAAACAAACATAGAATAGAAACTGAGGTTTAAGTGTAAAGATTACTTTAAAATAGACAATTCTTTGGAAGTAGGGACTTTATTCTTAATTTGTTCAGGTCTGAGTCACAACTATCTTACTAAGAAAAGTGACAGAAATAAATACAAGAAAAAATATTTTGAAAAAGCAAAAATAACTTAAGTATCTAAGAGCATATCAAACAATTGCACATTTGAAGTCTACAATTAGTTAAAAGGTTATTCTTTTGTTTGTTAGTTGCAATTTTCACAAAGCTTCTCAAGGTCATCACTGTATTTGAACTGACAGTTCAAAGGTAAAGCAGCTTAATCAACACTAATCACTCCTAATTCTTGAGCTTCTCTTACCAGGTTAAACACACCCATGGTTCCAAAGTGCTGAGGGGAATTTTTGATTTTATGTTTTTAGGTAAAGGAGTGTGCAAGTCATGAAACCTCATATCCACAGTCTGGCACACTAACCTCTGGCTCATGCTCAAGCCCAGATTACTTCTCTGAGAAATTTTTACAAAACATTGCTTATATTTCTAAATTTTATTTTTAAAGTTGTTATCAACTGTTTATAAAAGTATTATAGTTTTATTAATACACATTATCTCTATTAGGTAATACTAGTAAGTTATGAATGGTTAGTATTATTAGCTAGTGACTGTTATTTAAAATGATGATGAATGGTACCACATACAGGGTGTACCAAAAATGACAGCAGTATAGATGAACAATACCAGCATCACAAATCTGATGTTTCAGGTCTTCATGATCTTTTGGTTTGTTAAGGTTAAATTTCGTTTTCAAAAAGCCCCAGATAAGAAAATCTAAAGGAATTAAATTGGGCAAACGAGCTGACCATTTGATAGGTTGTCCCCTACCAATCCAATGTTCTGGAAAAGTTTGGTTTAAAAATACTTCAACAATTCGAGCAAAGTGAGGTGGTGCTCTGTCCTGTTGGAAGACGGCTCTTTGTAAGAAGCCAGGAGTTTATTGGAGTTGTGAAATAAAGAACTGTTGTAGCATGTGTTGATAGGAATTTACAGTAACAATTCATAACCTGTTAACAGTTATTAACATTTGCATTTTTCATTATTTTGATGAACAAAATTGAAAATTACTCCAATTAATTCTGTCACAAGCACCAATCAAAAGAGTAGTTGGCTAACTTAAGTATTTGGACATAAGACAGTTTCTTCCTACAACTTGAAACTTAGCCTAATATAACAGAAAATAATTTTAAAGATAAATCACGAAGTTGCTGAAAATTAAAGTACAATAAATTAAACTCATACTAAACATAAAATACATGTTGTAGAACAAAGTTGTGCAAACAAAATATTTTTTACAAGATCTTTTCATACCTTTGTTTAATGAAAAATTATAAAATACTGCAACAAGTTACTTATTCATGAGAAATAATAAAAAATTTGCAGTTGATATGACTTGTCAATGGGCTTACAAAACATATGGCAAAAAAAAAAAAAGTCACTCATTCTGCACTACCAAACAAAGCAACTGACTTTCTTGGAAAAACTTCTGCATCAATATAATATACAAAATATCACACTTAGATGTCAGGAATTAATCTCAGTGAGCTGTTATGTTACTGTTAACCTTCAGTTTTTCTAATTTATGTTTCATTCGTAATCATATATCCAGCAAAAATATACCTTACAATACTTTGTTTGGTATAAGTACACCACTTACAATACTTTGTTTGGTATAAGTACACCTCTTACAATACTTTGTTTGGTATAAGTACACCACTTACAATACTTTGTTTGGTATAAGTACACCACTTACAATACTTTGTTTGGTATAAGTACACCACTTACAATACTTTGTTTGGTATAAGTACACCACTTACAATACTTTGTTTGGTATAAGTACACCACTTACAATACTTTGTTTGGTATAAGTACATCCCTTATAATGCTTTGTTTGGTATAAGTACACCACTTACAATACTTTGTTTGGTATAAGTACACCACTTACAATACTTTGTTTGGTATAAGTACACCACTTACAATACTTTGTTTGGTATAAGTACACCACCTACAATACTTTGTTTGGTATAAGTACACCACTTACAATACTTTGTTTGGTATAAGTACATCCCTTACAATACTTTGTTTGGTATAAGTACACCACTTACAATACTTTGTTTGGTATAAGTACACCACTTACAATACTTTGTTTGGTATAAGTACATCCCTTATAATGCTTCGTTTGGTATAAGTACATACCTTATAATACTTTATTTTATACAAGTACATCTCTTATAACGCTTTACTTGCTATAAGTACATACATTATAATACTTTACTTGGTATAAGTACACCTCTTACAATACTTTGTCTAGTATAAGTACATACCTTATAATACTTTATTTTATACAAGTACATCTCTTATAACGCTTTACTTGCTATAAGTACATACATTATAATACTTTACTCGGTATAAGTACATCTCTTACAATACTTTACTCGGTATAAGTACATCTCTTACAATACTTTACTCGGTATAAGTACATCTCTTACAATACTTTGTTTGGTATAAGTACATCTCTTACAATACTTTGTTTGGTATAAGTACATCTCTTACAATACTTTATTTGGTAGAAATATATCTATTACATAACTCAATTTGTACATCTCTTACATCACTTAATTTGTGAAAATAAAATAAAATACACACGAAAATAAAATCTACTTGTATACATATATGTTTGGGTTTGTTTAAGTGGATGCTACATTTTTCTTTTGTTCTGAAATACAAAAATTTTCATTCATTTACACTAGGCCAGTGGTTTGCAGCAACCAGGGAGATTTCAGCTCATTTAAAATATAGGTACTGCTGTATATTATTTTACAATGCAACTTAAAATGACCTTAAAAGTTAATATTATAGGAAGCAATCTGTGAAATGTGAGGATTGAAATCAGCCTGTCTTCAGTTGGAAAAAAAGAGTTTGTAACAGCCCCACTAATCTGTATTTATTATGTATTTCACAGTAAACTGGGCTTCCAAACAAAACAAAAGTAACAAAATATGTATAAACCTGCTATGTTACTTAAGCTTTTTAATAGAGAAGTATGTATTGGAGAAATACGATGAATGCACATTAGTAGTTTATTGTGATGCTTGACAATATATCTTTGTTTTGTTAAATGAATAAAAGGTAAACACTTCGTACAAACAACTGAACTTCATAGAATTAGAAAACTATAACTGGTTAAGTTGGACTAATTAGCACAAAAATTATTTGTTGGTGATCTTAAAGACTGAAATTCTCCAAACAATCTTCATTCTGATTTGAATCTGATTAATGGTAATATAATGAAGAGAAGATTTGGGAATGTTAGTAACTGCAGAATTTACACCAAAAATTACCATAAAAAAATTTAAGTCTAAAATCTAGAAAAGAAAGCCTTTTTTTTAACATCAAAAATTAAATAACCTCAATTTTTATATAATAATGCACAAGACACACCCACAGTATTTCAAAATAAACTCCATCATACTACAAAGTGGACTACTTTTCTTTAACATTAGCTTTACAAATTTTTAAAATAAAATTTCAAATTTATATTAACGAGAACTAAAACTAGTTGTATAATGCTATTAGTGTTTATTATGAAGTAATACATTTTACAGCTAAATATTTTATATAAATAGAATAGATTACAAGAACCTCCATAAAAATGAAGTGCCTTTGACAATACTCAACAAGAATTAGTTACTCTGCAGATTAAAAAATAAAGTATACATACGCTGTGAGTGAGGAATGTTAGACCGAACGTGGTTGACCAACGATTCTACTGAGTTAGCACGCACAAGACTGGGTTTTACCTCTCCATTAGCTGTTGGAATAAGTAAACAAGATAGTTTAGGAAACAGATTTAATTACTTGCTAAATACGTGGGATAGGTTGTGCTAGCCAGATTATACAGACAAATATCAAAATCACTGAAATGTTTGTGTCTAATAAAGTAAGATTTCTGTCATGCAGAAAGCTATAGGAATTACTAAATTAATTATAACAATGAGTTCCCCATAAAATAATCAAACTATTATTTTGTATCATTTCCACAACACATCAACTTTTATTTAAGTGTTTATTTCGACCAAGTTTGTTTTATCAACAAAATGTAAAAAGCACACCTCAAATGATTCAGTATTCATTTTTTGCTAACAATCATACCATGTTTCATAATATTAAAGAAAACTTCTAAAGGACTAAATAATTTCAAGGCTTTATCTGGGGAAATTTGTTACAAAAAAAAAGCCAAAAACTAAATTAATGTGATTTTGTTTTCACTCTTACATGTAAAATTCTAATGGTACCTGATGTTTAGCAAACTTTTTTCCCAACCTTGTATTAATTAATAAACTAATATTTATATTTCTATCCAACAATTACAAAAATTTACTGTTTGTTGAACTACTTGCAATGCCAATTCATAGTTAACTACATTGTTAATCCTTAATTTTTAAGTGAAAAACTAGAGGGGGAATACAGTTAGATAACATCACCTACCATTAATTTTTGGATTACTTTAACTGAAAAATGGGATTTAACTGTCACTATTATAATACAACCATGCCCCAAAGTACAGTGTGTTTTGTTTTGGGCAAGAATCAGAAATACACAGTCTAGTATGGTAGTTACTGGGCTATGATAAGCTCTAAAAAGAAAAAAAAGTACACTAAGTTATTTCAATTAAAGTATTATTTCATGACCAATCATACACCAGTCAATATGTTCAGAGACAGCTACGTAGTGTTTTTGTAACTTAACCTTACGTAATATTGCACATTTAAAGAAAGTCAAAACTCTACAAAAAGTTTAGATTGTCAACAACAAAAACATCAATTTCATGAAAATCTTTGACCAAATTCTTGTTTTGAACTAAATCATAAGTAAAATTATATTTACACCTAAAAACAGAAAACTAGGTCATAGTTACAAAAACAAACATCCTAGCTTTGGTAGTACACCATTATTTTATAACAGGCCCATATACTTTTAACCCATTCAAAAAAAAAATGTACCAGCCACATTCAAAGGGTTAATTTCCAACTAAACTTTAAAAGCCAGTATATTACCAGTTAATTTCTCACTTTTTAAGTTTTGTATCAGAATTTCAAAATTAAAATATTTCTCAATTCCAATAGATGTTTAAAAGCTAAGGTAAGCTAAAGTTAAAATAACTTTTGATTATTGTTCTCCAACAAATCTTAAAACTGTTTATACTTATTTATAAATTTAATACAATAATAGGTAAATAAATGGGAGCTTGTGTATATGCAAAATAATGAAAATACATAAAACATTAAACAGTTGCACAATAAATACAATTTATTAAAAACAGGGCTCAGCCCTAAAAACAGAGTATATACGTTTCAGTGAAGTTCTGGGCCACCATCATCAGGAATGATAGTTAAAGTTGTATATCAACTTATATATCTACAACACCTTCACAGTTTACCTAATATAGCATTATACCTTCAACATCATCTGGACTTTGAACACAACCATTAAAGAACAATTTCCATTACTTCATTTCTTCCACATCTGGACTACCATCTTTATTCAAAATATGTTCATTTATCTAAATTTCAAAAAAATTTAAAATGTTTACCTTTTTTATAATTTCAGTTACTAAATATTACATCTTTCTGCATTCTTGTTCATTCAACAAATATTTTATTCTATAAAACTGTAAATTTTATTTTTGTTGAAAAACTTAGCTTGGATTTTCACTTATTTACTGACATACACTAAAAATAAATTTTTCTACCATACCAATATCATAAGAAAACTGACTTTAAACCTCAATCAGAAAGTTTAATTTAATATAAGTAATATCATTTAAACTTGCATTATATCCATTTACACACTTTTCTTTTCGTACAATATAATATATTCCAGCTATTTTCTCTGCATAATTAGTTAACTTATGCTGATAAGGCCTAATATAACTACAGCCTAACAAACAACAGCTTTGTCAGTGAAATAAAACCTGATATGGTCAAGTTAAGAACAAGCTGACTGAGCCTGCCACATCTTGTTTCATGGAAAAAATTTTTTTTCCTATCATACTGCAAAATCACAATTCCAGGAAAAAAAATATTTTGTTTTTGTTTTTGCAATTTAAAAAAAATTGTGACTAATTACGCTGGAAGTTTTCCACAAGTATATTTTTCTCTAAAAACATGTCACCAAGCTAAGCTTTTATCACTTTGTTCTAAATCATCTACACAAGTCTATACTGAAATGTAAACCATACAGTCGAACAGAAAAACCACACTGTTATAACCAAAAATAAGAAACAGTGATTGATTAAAACTGGTAAATTACATTTTAGTTGAAAAATATAAACTACTGCTATTTTGTTTAAAACTATATCAAATATTCTCTTGTGGGCTACAAGTGCTGTATTATACTCAGAAAGTTCATGAAAACAATTTTTTTTCATTTGGAGTGTGTTAAAATTAACTTATGTTTAAAAATCTTCATTTCTAGGACTTTTCGTATATAAATTCAAAGAAATAAAACTGAAGTTTTTTTACTTGTAGAATGACAAATACAAGCTTATCTTATGCACTGAACTGTGGAGTTTGTCTGTCTCCTGTTTGAAAAGTTGTGCACACATACAAAGCTCAACATTCACTTTAAATTGATGGGAGAACAGGCACGGATAACATTTACGGCACATTTTATTTCATAAGAAAGTTATTCTACACTAAACTCTTAAGGAATAATCATACTATCATTCACATTTCAAAAGACAACGTACCATAAAGAATAAAAATGTAGATTTACCATATGTTACTGTTAAGCAGCTCTCAGCACAAATAAAATGCTGAACAATTACTGTTTCTTGTTGGGTGGTATATGTAACTCGAAGCTTTGACTCTAAGTGACTCCACAAGTATAACAGTGAACGTTTATAAGGTCCATGACATAATTTAAACTGATAGATTAACATAAAACTTTTCCTGTCAAAGGGGTCAGGTACTTTTTCTCTATTTCTGTACATTCTTTAATTCAATAGTACAGTTTTGCCCTCTGTGCAGGAAGCCTGTAAAGTTTAAAGTAAAAATCTCAGACCTGAGTCAAAGCCTTGAGTAAAAAACTGACAGATTATTTTATCAAAAATAGTGTCATATGGGTGTTAAAAAAGTAAAATCCTTACCTCTCAAAGTTTGACCCTTCACAGCAGGTTTTTTGGTAGAACAAGCTACAAAGCAGAATTGTTTTATTTTAGTGAACTGCTATACTGGAATCTGTATATGTTTACAGAAGATTTAACAACTTGTCAAAATGACAAACAGAAATTAATGAATAGTGAGTCATTTTTAATACTAAAGGTATTCACAAATTATTATATTCTATTCCTAACATAACCAAACGATGGTAATTATGTGGCAATGTCAGCTATCCAACTGATTACAATAATTTAATTAGTCTGTTATTTACTCATATTCACACTTTAAAAGTTGTATTTATATGTTGGTCAATTTTTAAATGAACTGAAAAAGAATAGGCTTCCTATTACTAGTTCTTTTCTTTAGAATAAATGGCAGCAATAGTTCCATAAAAAGATCAGGATTTGATCAGACTCCAATATGAAAGAAGTGAGAATATCCCCAACACATAAGAGGTTTGGTTTGTTTGGAATTTCACACAAAGCTACACAAGGGCTATCCACACTAGCCATCCTTAATTTAGCAGCGTAAGACTAGAGGAAAGGCAACTAGTCATAACCACCCATTGCCAACTGTTGGGCTACACTTTTACCAACGAGTAGGGAGGGGGATTGACCATAACATTATAATTCCCCCACTGATGAAAGGGCAAGCATGTTTGGTGTGATGGGGAGTTGAACTCTTGGCACTCAGATTACGAGTCGAGTGCCTTAACCACCTGGCCATGCCAAGTCCACATGAAAGAAATAGACATTTTTCTACAATACAGCCAAGTTGTTATACAGCTTTGAATCAAACTAAGAAATCAAGTAAGAGATAAGTTTATCAAATCTTAGCTAGAATAAATCTGACTGGAAAAATCTAACATTTGAAATATTCAAGCTTTACTAACTTACATAACTAATACACAGAATAATATGAGAATTCACAGTGAATAGTTACAGTTGACATATTTGGAAAAAAAAAAAATTATCAAGCCCCATTATCCTTTATCGAGAGTGAGAAACAAAAACAATATTCTTTAGCACAATATATATATATATATTAAATTTTCAGCCAACTAGTTTTGGTAACACACCATCAACTAAAAATCTTTCCAGTAAAGAAATTTTATCTTTCATTGGCCAAAAATATTTCATTTTTATTTTCCCCTCTTAACAGTCTGCGTGAAAATAAGTTACACAATATTATTTTCCAAATAAAATTAACTAACTTTTATATTTATCAGAGTTGATCTTTAAACAGGTAAACTGAAAAATCAGAATTGTTAGAAACTGGAGGTTAGGTGTTGGAAAAAGAATCAAGGTTTTAAAATAATTTCATTTCTTGTACAAATTTTTCATTATAGAATAAATATCAACCAAAAATAAAAGTTTCTATGAACACATAATGGAGCTCCTCCTTGCAAAATACTTAGTGATCTATAAAGACATCAAGTTCAGCTATTAACCATTTTTTTGGTCCCTGTCTATGCAGACTTCTCTCAGGTGGTGATGGTTATGTTCCTGTTGATTCTGATATTCTGTAAGTTGTTTTTCTTCAGAAAGCAGATGTTTCTGTTTTTCTCGCTCTTCACGAGCTCGCTTATTACGCTGAAACGTGTCAGTGTTGCGAGCATCCAATTGAGCATGTCGTTTCTCTGATATACTTTGTCGACCAAAACCATCTCGAGTTAATGTAAACTGACTTTCATCATCTAATGAAAGTCTGATAGAAAAAAAAACCCAAAAAACATGAATATCGCTAACATAAAAGTTCTCTGTTTTAGTCTTATAATGAATTAATTTTTACACTTTTAAACAAATAACATTTGTTACAAGTAAATACAGAATAGCCATTTGAAAGTTTCATCACTCTATAACAATTCTCTGCCCCACCACATTAGGCCCTATCCTATAATTTTCTGTCCTACCAGATTAGAGTCTAAGTTTGCTCAAGTTTGGCTATTTATATTTTGTGTCATGCAAAGAATATGTGATTCCTGTTTATAATAATTCACTAAAATCATCTTGAATAAAACTTTGAAAACAGCAGTGTTAGTTAAACCCAGATCAAATTAAAACTTTAATAATGATGTATTTTATTACTGGGATTTGCAGTGACTTGTTTCTTCTTTGTAACCATCTAATAAGAAACCTTTCACACTTTCCACCTCATACTCAGATATATCTTAGTTATTATACCAAATGTTATTAATCCATCTGGTCACAAAACTACCATGAACAAGTATCAAATAACAAATTAACCTTCAAGTAAAAACTGAAGACAGATATAAAATAAATCTTGTAAAATATCTTATGAATAACAAGCTACCGACAAAAACAATGTAAAACATATCACAACATCTTAAAGTGACATATGTAGTTTACACATACAGCTTGTTTTACATAACAAAACTAGTGATGACGTACAACTGCCAACACTTTCTACATTACACTCATTGTTAAAGTTACAACAATTATATAGTTATAGTACAGATTAACAGAAATGTTACATTCATTAAAAAAATCACACAAAACTTTACAAGTGATTTAATTCACATTATTTGAAAGCATAACAAACTATTAATTAGTAACAAGCAAACAATAAGAAAACTTCAGGACAAGCTGCTTAAAAGTTAGTGCATCTGAAAAAATTTATATTAATAAATTTAAAAACATAACATTGTGTCAACTTAGAAAGCAAAAAAAAGTATTTGAAAGAAAAGAAACCTAGATACTAAAATAAAAGCTTTATCCTAAAGCAGCATCTTAATATTATCTACTTCTATATTATCCATGTGCACAATCAAATCAAGCAAAGAATAACTTACATAGAGAAAGTGGGAAAAAAAAAAAAAAAGAATTTTAAACCTTGTAACTGTGACCAATTCCTTTCAAAACCTATACTGTTACTTACTGGCTGGTCATAGCTGGTTCTTTATATCTTGAGTTAGATTCATCTCCATTTTCTATATATTTTTTTTCTTCATTATAGGTACTATTTTTTGAAGGGGATGAGAGAAAGTTATCAGGTGTTATAGGTCGACTTCTAGGTTTGGGTTGGACAGGACTTCCACCATTAGATGCATCCATCATATCAGTGTCATATGTTGGTAAGCTTATTGTTGGTAAAAGGTTTACTTTATTTATGAAAGAATCCTGTCCTATTTTGAGCCCATGTAATTCATGAAGCTGGTTGCCCTCCCAGCTTTCATGATTTGCTCTTAAGTATGATTCATTACGCAGTACATTGAGTTTTGTGTCTTGACCTGTCAACCTTTCAATAACAGGGTTTTGACCCAATGGTTTAGATTCTTTAATATCTGCACTTATGGTTCCTAAACCATTACTGTCACTAACAGTAGACTTTGGAATGAATATCACTGTACTTTCTGAATTTTCACTGGCAGAATTATCAGGAATGGAAGTTCTGTTCTCCAGTGGACTAGTGTGTTTTTCCAGGATATCTCTATTAAGTGAACCATCACCAATTTTGCTTACAGTGAAATTATTCTGACTGGATGAAGAAGGTAAGGTTACAACATCCTCGTCACTTGTAGCAAAAGAGGGTATTTGTCTAGCTACGGTCAGTGTAATGGCATCGGGAGCAACATTTGGGCCATCTCCTTGAACCATAGCACGTCGTAGCATTTCCATTGCTTCAGTGTTAGTCATTCTTAATAATGAAATACCATTAATTTTTATAAGCTGATCATTGGTCAGAAGCCGGCCATCCTGAACATAAAAAAAAGTATAGAATTTTAAATAAAAATTCTACCTTTATAACATAAATATTTAAAAATATGATAATTACCTGACAGAACATAACTTATAAATCGTCACAATTTCCACTTTATTTTATTACAGTTCACCTTAAGTGCAGACTTGTTATATAAATTTATAAAACAAAGCACTGGCAATAAAAAACACTTACTGTCAAAAATTATTTTCGTTTAAAACAATATTTTCTTTATAGATTAGAAAGGTTTAACTTTAAGACTTTATATTTATGTAAAAAAATGTACAGAACAACAGCTTATAAAAACAATATTTGTTTTTAATAGAAATATCAGATCTATTAGGCATTTTATTTCTGACAATATAGATAAATGAAAATTTAAAACATTCTTTTTTGAAACAAATTAAAGACATTTTCTATTATTCACCAAAACAAATTTCAAAGAGCAAAACAACCACATAAATTAGTTCTCCATAACCTCAATTTTGTTGATAATACCGATGTTTCATGTCAACCTAGTCTGTGAAAAATAACAAAAGTAATGGTCACTGATGTGTAATCTCTACCTTGTGTCTTTCCTTAGTTTCACTTTACGGTAAAATGACAGCTTTTTAAGATTGAGTTTCTACAATTAAAAATTTTGTTGTTTATTTTTTAACAATAGTTTTAACAATATGAGTATAAATACTTACTCTGTTATTATTGTAAATTAAATTCATAGCTACACATATTCTTTAATAAAACATTTATAAATGTTGTTCACAAAATGATAGGATTTTCCACTTATAGTTCCATATTTTTTCTGTATTCTTCAATTTTATATTTTTAAAAAATTATATTTTCTTTTAAATAGCCTTATTACAGTTGAAGAATTAATACTTTGTTTAATGTTCAGCAAGCTAATATTCAATTTAACATACAGAGGTTTTGTATAAAACTTTTAGAACAGAGGTAACAGTTAAAAAGAAATAAATTTCAGTTCAGAAACAATGTTATGAAGAATGATTAGGTGTACCAACCTTTGAAGCAGCACCACCATGAATAACAGATTTGACAAAGATACCCAAGTCCACTGGGCCATTTTCGGTTGTTGTGGTTTTCCCTTTCACACTAACCCCCAAGCCTGCTGATCCTGTTTCATTTAATGGAATGTTGTATGTCAGAATCTCTCTATGTTTCCAAGGGTATATTCCAAATTCATCTGCTAGCTGATCTGGTAGCTGAGCCAAAGGAAATAACATGCAGTACAAAAATGTATAAAAATTTTATTTTTCATTGAAATACATTCAACATTAATCAGTAAGCGTGAAAAAAACAACAATTTTTTTGTTTTATATTATAATACAACCCAATTATGCATGGTAAATTTGTTTTTTATAGTAAACTTGTGTTGTGTCTATTTGTGTATGGAAGTGCATTATGATAATTCAATAGCAAATTGACTATATAAGCATAGTGAACATTTTATTTAGGAAACACATGCCAAAAGACAAACCAATGTTTTGTCAAAACATGTTATATGTTCTTTAGATAAAATTTTCCTTATGCTCATAAACCATTGTTGATCAATACACTATTATATCTACTTAACATTTTAAACAGGATTTCAAACCATATTTTGAAACAGAAAACATCATAACCCAATCTTGACTGATGTCTCCATTTTTTACAACAACAACTTGCCATTTGTAAAAAAAACAAACATTGTACAATTTTATCAATAAATAGAAGATATTTATAAAGTTTTTTTATTAAGTAATTAAATTTTTATACAATGATAATTTACATTTTCACCTTATTTTCTGTTTTCAAAAACAATAGATTCCTTTTTAAAAGTTTCACAGTTTTGTAACCCATGTAATTCTAAACCTATGAGGCAGGTGGTAGCACTTCCTATGTAGGGATAACTCAGACTGTTCATCAAAATAGCATTTTAAATATCTACCCAGTAGGTCGTCAGAACTTTACAATACTCTAGAGTTTTTCCTTTCATAACAATATGTAATGACTGAATCACAAGTTCTGTCTGTAAATTAAAAAGTTTGAATTTCTTGTTCCTTTTTTGTTGCTTCTTATTACACGATAACTTGAAAACCAAAACAATGGTATCAACCAATTCCACTGAAGTGATTTCAAACAGTGTATAATCTTTTATAAGTATTGTTAATTAAGTAGTAGTAGTTTTATCTTTACCTTTAGAATTAGCTTTCTTATAGAAATTTGGCATTCTTATAAAAAATGTAACTAAAGGGTGAAATAGGAAATAAAAACCAATAATAGATAAACAATAAATATTCCATTTGGAACATCACTGTATTTAGAACTTGATTATAAATACAACCTTCTTATGTCTATTGGAACACTGTATTAAAAAACAAGCAAATAAGAAAAAAAAACTTTTCAAAAAAGGAAGTAGCTGTAGAGATGGCTAATATCTATCCTTCAAAAATTATGCAAATAAGATAGTATGGATGGTATTTGCATCATCCCTACAAGTTCCATCCTTCCTATCTTGTTTCATTGTTTTTCAAAGATTGTTATTAGCCATCCACACACTTTTTTTTTTTAAACTTGTTTGTTTAGTTGTATATACATTAAAGTCTGGGAACATTAAACCTTGTTTATTTAATAACAATTTCATGATCACATAGACTTCAATATTAGTAATAAAACCACAGTATAATTTTACAAAAAGTTATTTACTGACCAGTTCTTGAGACAAGTTTGGACTAGGAGTGGAATCAAATTCCTGACGAGAAACCACCAAATTCACAATTCCTCTAAGTGGGGTATTTCTCAAAATCTTAACAGCTTCTGTCTGGGACAGACCAGTCATTTCAATTCCATTAACCTGCAAATAGCATGACTGTTGGATCTTCTATTTTGATTTTGTCATTTTAATAAATACTATTTAATATCTTCAAGTATGTTTAAAGTTATATATTCAATTTTATGTAACATTTTTGGAACCTGAATAAGCTTGGATTTTACACACAATAATCTGATTTTCAAACTACTTACTTCAAGTAGCCATAGCATTAAAGTTCCAACATTGTCTGCATGCTATTTAAATACTGTCAAGGTGTTTATGCTACATCAGGTACTATGTGCCTATGTTTATACTCTAACATATACACTTCTAGCTTCTCAATCAATCTGCTGGATTTTTTTGTACAAATTACCAGTTCTATGGTTTTTGCCATATTCTGTGTATACTCTATAAATTACTAAAGCTTTCTTCTGTATTCTATACATGTGATTAGTTTCTTAAACTATCTACTATTACTCTCTCTAGGTTACCAGCTTGTTAACTCATCTGTTGCATTTAGTAATTTTTAACATTTCTGATGTATTCTACAGAAATTATGAGCTAGTTAATCTATTTGCTGGATTCTGTACAAAAGTTACCAGTTTCTTAACCTATATGCTGCATCCTATACATGTTATGTTTCTAACTTTTCTTCTGTAAGTAATAACAGTCAATAACTAAGCAAGTTAAACACCCATTTACCATCCATTATGGTTGTCTATGTAATCCCATCTGACTAAAACAAATGCACTAAAACTAATGACTTTCCAGTAGTATGTTACCTATAAAACAAGTATGATACCACTGAAAATCAAACCTCTTTCTATATACAGATATATTTACACTGCAATCCACAGTTTTATTTTATTTTTCTAACAGATACACCATTATATGTATCTTTGTTAACCTGAAGATAACCTTAGAAGGTGGAAACGTTGTTCTGTACTTTATTTTATTAAAGCTTTAATACCCATACCAGCTGTCTCGAGAACACAGATACATGATTAATAATTTTTCTCATCTACATAAATTGGAAACTAAAACTTCAATCTGCAATTCCAAATTTTCTAGTAGCTTATTATATCTACAAAACAATACTATTCTATTAGTTTACATAAGATGAAGTTAAAGATATGTGCATACATTTCTACCTACCTCTAAAAGCCTGTCTCCTGGTTTTAATCTACCATCGTCAATTGCAGCACCTTTAGGTAGAATATTTTTTATATAAATGGGACAGTTCCCGCCTGCAGGATTGTCCCTTGTCGTTATGCTGAATCCAAACCCATCTGGTCCTTCAAAAGATAAAAAAAAAAAAAGACGTTCTTTTTAGGCTACTGTTATTGGTTGTTACACATGTAATGGAACTAAAGCTATTCTATTAAAAAAATAGATTCACTATTAAAAAATATTGCTTTTTGTTTGTAGATCTAGCTTAATAGCTAACAAAAACTTTTGTAATAAATAATTAAAAACATTTATAAACAAAAAATTACACTAGACATTGTACATTTCTGAATGTATACATGTTTGTATGTGTATACACACACACATCACTCAGTAATATTTTCAATCCAGCTAACACTGTTTAACCCTTTCTGAATGTGGATGAAGGTCATCATTGATATTCCTAGGTTTTTCTTCCTTCTCACAATAAAAACATTTAACCATAACGTATAAACCTAAGCAAAAACTCAATAAATACCATTTAGTTTCAGCTTTAAAAAGTCCATATTGTACTTTTTACTCTATCAAATTTCCACTATTTGTTGAGACTTTTTTTTAAACCATATCCTCTCATACAAGAATTTAAATTATTTTAATCACTAATTAGAAATTCTTACTCTATATATACATTAATTTCAACTTGATGGACTTTAATTAAGATTTCTCTTGACACATTATATTACTAATTGCAGTAGTCATTTCTTATAGCCATAAACAATAAAAAAAAATCGCATAAGCCAACAAAAATATATATACAACCTTTCAAGATGGTGTAACATCAAGGTAGGTACAATATTTTTGCTAGCATTATTATTAATCCAAATCATTTTTATCTAATAAATATACTTTGCTTTCAACAAATTATGAGTTATTTTAATTACTTGCATTGTTTGAATATGATAAACTTTATAAAATTCAATAAATAAGGATATAAGTAAGATTTAAATCACCACTATATTTTACCATTGCTGCTGTAACTCTCTAAGACTATTATCATGTAATGTTTACCTGATCACTTGTCATGGAAAACAAAACGTCCACATCTTTCAAACAAACATAATTCAACACAAAAATATTTTCTGAAAGAAAAAAAATGCCTAAAAATACCCAAAAAATTCCCAATCTGTGGTTTATTTCTAAGACTCTTAAAGATTTCAGTGTTCTTGTCAACTTAAGCAACATCTTATCATGTTTCTACAAAACCACAAATTGCTCATCACTAGTTTATTCATCTTACACTGATATAAGTAGTCTATAACATGCTTTATCCAATGGCATTTAAATTTTGCCTGTAGTTATTTACAAAGCTGTCCTTCATTCACAGTGTTCCATACCCCTTTTGTGATCTCAAGGACTTGGCTAATTGTATCATCAAAAAATGACAGTTTCTTCAACAAATGGACTCAGATGGCTAGAAAGAATACATAAATGTATTGTTTACAATACACTCTGGAAGTGTGCAGAAATGTTAGTTTGAACATGTTTCATGTTTTACTATTTTCTTTACAAATTACTCTAAATAAATGTTACAAAATGATAAAGTATCAATTCTGAAATATGTTTTTAATACAAACTGTCGTAGTGGTTAGATTTATTGTTTTAACATAAATTTTTAATCTAATATGCAGATCCAGAAAGAGTTAAAGTTTTGGGGGTTTAAGTGGTAACAGAATGGGTTTTGTAGTTCAATGAGGAGCTAATATTTCTTGTATTATAGTTAATGCTACATATACTTCCTTACTTAGACATACAAAGATTTATTAGATGATATTCTATATCCCTATTTTAACCAAATTGACAAGAGCTAATGTTATTCCTGGTTATAGTACTCCACTGATATTCATATGTATTTTAGTGCCAAGTAAGATTAGTCAACTTTTTCTTCAATGAAAAACTATATTTTATCTGACATTGAAAAGCTTGCTCAAGAATTCAGTTTGCTTTGCTTTGTATTTTACGCAAAGCTACTCAAAGGCTATCTACACTAGCCATACCTAACATAGCAGTGATAAACTAAATGGAAGGGAGCTAGTCAACACCACACACTGTCAACTCTTGGGTTACTCTTTTACCAATGAATAGCAGGATATACTGTCACAACAAAATGTCGCAACAGTTGAAATGTGAGTGTATTCAGTGACAGGAATTTAAACCTGCAATCCACATATTGCTAGTGTATATTTAATACTCTGAAGACTCTTTGCAGCTGAAATTTCTCTTGATTTTATATTCTTAAGTAAATGAGAAAACTGTTTTAATATTTTAATTTTATATACTTTTTTCTAACCAATCAATAATCAGAAGAGCTTACCTTTTGTCAACTGTATTGGAATCTTTCGTCCAATTTTTCTTGTGTTTGAGGTGAGAGGAATATTCTTATGACTTATTGGCACAGAAGATGGTATCTTTTTTGTTTGAGTTACTGTAGCAACTTTAGTGTTTAAACCTCCTGAAAAACATTAATGAAAGAAAACATTCATTAAAGCACTTGTACTGCTACAAATTGTTCATGCTTTAATCAAATAGAAACAAGTCAAAGGAGCAAGACAAGATTCCACTACATGTATACTTAACTTTAGATACACCAGATAATATCTACAGAACAGTAAGAGAAGATTCCACTACATGTATATTTAACTTTAGATACACCAGATAATATCTACAGAACAGTAAGAGAAGATTCCAGTACATGTATATTTAACTTTAGATACACCAAATAATATCTGCAGAACATTAAGAGAAGATTCCACTACATGCATATTTAACTTTAGATATACCAGATAATATCTACAGAACAGTAAGAGAAAATTCCACTACATGTATATTTAACTTTAGATGCACAAGATAATATATACAGAACAGCCAAATTCTCATCATAACACCATAAATGCTCAATAATTTTTCTTTTGGAATTAAATGTAAACAAATGTTTTATGAACATGTTTTCCAAAAATTAATTACATTATTGCAACAATATATCAATAAGGAATGTTCATCGTTTTTATATTGCTTCATGAAAATGACATTTCTTATATATATTTGGTTATATCCTTTAAATGGTGTGGTCCTCGATTAGAATTTTGACTTATTTACATTTTATGTTATGTTTAAATGTTGTTCTTGATAAAACCTTATAGACTGCACTGTGTGAAAAACTTTTTCCCAAAGAAATGTTCCAACCTTGTCAAACATCTAGTCCTGCAATTAATTAACTGAGGCAGCAAATCCAGTGAATTTCACAGTAAAGGACAAACTCAGTATAAAGTTTCCTTAATAAATGCTCATGTTTTAAAATGTTTTAAATTAATTTTTCAAAATCTCTTACTGAAGGTAAAAAACATCAATAACTATGTATTGTAACACCATCTATTGCATTGAAGAGATATTTGTGATACACAGTTACTTGTGTTTACTATATATATATAATTCCTTATTTCATCTATAATTGTATTTGTATTGGTCAAAGTATTCAAAGAGCATCCTATAAATATAGTAAAAACAAATGACAAAATCCAGACTCAACTGGGATTTGAGCTAGAGACAAACCACTGAACCAATATGAACATAATCAACACAAAGTTGAGTTTCACCAACAAAGAGAGCACTCTAAACAGAGAGTAGGTTTTATTAAATAGATTTTTCTCATTAAGTCTTTTCAAAGCTTCCTGTAACCAAATGTATTTCCCTTTGTTGGAAACCAAACAGCAGCAACAACAAAAAACATACCTCGTTCTTGTCCCTCCACTAGATCTGTTCTTTCTTCTTCATTATTAGACCTCTTCCTCTGAACTATGGGCTTTGGGTAGACAGGAGGAGGAGGTTTTTTAGGCCTTTGAGCAGAGCCTGTGGACAACGAGTTCTTTGCCAGGCGTATCCTAATTTCTGGATCTCTTAGAGCATCCTTAAATATTTCTTGGGCTTTTTTGAAACTAACATGGAGCAAACTTTGCCCATTGATGTCAACAATACGATCTCCAATATGGAGTCGGCCATCTCGATCAATCCTGCCACCAGGTTCGACTCCCTGCACCACAAGTCCCATATCCCTATTACAAGAAATATTAAATTTTCCCTTATTTCATACTGTAGCTATCCACAAACTGTATAAATACTACATAACTGTGTTGATGCACACGTACAGCAATGAAATGTTATTATATATGTATATAATATATGTATACTGTTTTTTAAAAACTGTAACTGAAAAAATAAGAAGTTATTGTCTTCTTTTCATTCAACTTATCCAAATAAATTGTTCTTACTCAGTTTTGAGTCTTCTTACCTTTTCTTTTAAGTTCTGAAGATACAAAGGGCATATATAGATATTACAATTTATGGACTGACATAAAATTAAAAGGAAAGTGCTCAAAGAACATGCCACACCATATCTTAAACCCAACTTCAAGCTGGAAAAGTAGCATATAATAACTGATCCAGTGGTAGGGTATTGGCAAAAGGATACAAGATATTAGATTTACATAGGGAATTTCTGCTGTCTTAAGTTGGTAATCAATGGAAAGACTGTACAATAGTCAAGTAAAAAGAAAGAAAGACTGAACATCATGAAGTTGGATGTAAACATGTGAGAACTTTTCTAAATAAAGACCTATCAGATTTCTCCCAGAAATCTGTCCTTTCAGGTCAACAAAATAGAAAAATGCCTCACTTGGAAAGTTCACTCCATAACATTTTAAAAATAATTATAACCATAAAAAGAGGGAATCTTCAATAACCACAGCTGTAATTGGATCTTAAATCAGTCAAGAGATGGAGTTATGAGCTAAAAGTTTGTACCTGAATAAAAACTCAAGACATTTATATGAGAGAAAGTTTCCAAAAATGGAAAAAAGTGAGCTGGACCAGTGAGAATGATTCAGTACATGACCAATATCTCAGCAAATAGAAAAGACAGTACATTCTTATTTGTCAATATTTGTAATTTGAATTCCAAGTTCATAAGGAACTATAGACTTTGTATTTAAACATCAAACACCTAATTTAAACCAATACTGCATTAAACATACCATATGACACAAAAATAAATATTTAGGACTACTGTTTAATTAAAAAAAAGTTAATTAATGTATAATATTAAAATTTGATTTATAATGTTAATTTGGTCAAAACATATTGACATAGATTCATAAAATAGTAGTTCAATAAAATTTTAAATGCAAATCAACAAATGAGATATGATATGACCTTTGGCCCATCATGATAGGTTTAATTTGAAAATCCTCAGACGAGGCACAATAATGTTCCCGTCATGCATGATACATCAAATTCTGAATTAATTTGATAATCAGAAAGAAAAAAGTATTTTTGAAAGAAAGAAATCTTAAATTTCCCAGTCAAAGATTAGTTTCAAAGAAAGTAAATGAAAAGGGAAGTAAAAAAAATTGAATCAAAAGAAATTTAACCTACTAGTTAGGCTAAAAGCATCATCATAAGAATCATGAAGTGAAAAAAAAACAAGTTTCCATTTCGAAGTGCTATAGGGAAAAATGATCAAAGTGGATGTTATGTAACCTACATTAATGCCAAATACTAGTATTAACAGTGATTGCATAAGGTACTTCAGATAGAAAGCATAATTGTATGTTATCAATTATATAAAAATCTCAAGAGAAGTTAAGATTAAAAGAAAATGCAAATTAAGGAAACTAGGGATAAATGGTGGAAGTAAAGAGAATCAATTCACTAATCTCGATTTTAATAAAACCAATTGAAACAGTACCATAACAACATCAGTAAGGACATTTTGTTTTAATTACTACTTACCTCCCATTTGAGTCATAATCTGGTACAACATGGATACCTAAAGGTCCTGATTCATTCTTCAGGATTATAGGATTTTCCCTATAAAATTAAAATCAATACCAAAACAATCTAAATCAATAAAACAGCCACTAAAAACCTACAAAACATAAAACTGAATAAATTATCATAGCTCACAAAGGAAGTATTACAGCTTTAATGTTCATGGTACATTAAATAAATTAAGTTTTAAAGATAAGCATTTTACAACTGTATTGTTGTATAAAAAAAAAAAGACACTTTTGACAAAGACATACATACTGAGACACTAGGCACAAAACAATTTAACTTAGTGTTCGGAGTTAGTAGCAATTTATTTTCAATACTGAACAAATAATTTGGAGGTGCCTTTATACTATCAGTGACAAACTTGCTTATCTTCTAATAGCTAGAATACTTCATAATAATGTAGTTGAATATTTTCAAATATTTTATTTTTATTCTTCCCTATTTGTGCTGTATGTAACAAGTGAAATATTTTGCAGAAATGGTGGCATCAAGAAGTTTTGCATTTAACTTTATGTTCTAATATTTCAAAGTGTGATAAACTGTCTTAATTGAATATTTCTGATCCTGCAGTATTTTTACTGAGGGTTGTTCAAGTTATTATGGAAATAAAATTGATTGGGTTGTTGACATACAGCTTAAAATGTCTATACAGGTTGCCAAATCAGTAGCACATCTACTTATGAGTCATTTTATGAATCTGAAGAAAGCACAGACAAGATAAATTGAAAAATAAAGGATTTGTAGTATCACAGAAAACTTCACCCAAGCCTAAACTTATTCTAATTGTGAAAATACTGTTAATATGCTAGAGACTAAGTAACAGTATTATAAAAAAAGATATTAACCCCTGGAAAATGTCACTGTGAGAAGAAGAAAAATTACCTTTGTGACTACAAACAGCTCTGAAAGAGAAATTTAGAATAGCTTGAAAACAAGAATATAAAAGAAAGACGAACAGTAGCACTAGTGAACTGATTTATAAAATTTGAAAGAAAATGTGCTCTAATCTGTGATTGGAGATTACTGTTCACAGAGACACATCCAAGAGTTTCTAGAAACAATGAAGAAATGTGACATATCTAAAACAACAGTAACAAAATAAAATATGTGCATAGTGTGTTAAAGATAAGGACAAACAAAGAGAGAGAGAGCAATGGGTCAACCTAGAATGAGACTAGCTGAAAATCCAGAAGTGACTTGAAAGTATAGTGAAAATTTAAATACTTTTAAAAAAGTCTCTCACAGATTCTCATCCAATACACAAGTATTGAACTTACTGGTAAATGTATTAAAACATACAAATATATTTAGCAAATACACCATCTTAGCAGAGCAGACAGTAACTTCTTATTCGACAGACCTTAAGATGTTCTAGTAAACATGATAATTCATTCAGGCTGTAGGTATAAAAACCTTATGGATAAAAGTGAGAAGATGCAAAAAAAAACAACCTACAAAATAAAGAATAATGCTGTCTTTAGAAACATCAGGTATACAGAAAACCAGAACAACTTATTTCTGCCTTCTACTAGAGAGAGAATAGTACAACAACAGAATGTTGTGTATGTTTGCAAAGTAACAACACACAAAATTACAAGTTAAAAGATAGCATCTCTTGTGTTCAGAATAAAATGTGCTATTAAACATTCTGTATGGCTGTCCAAAGGATAATAACAAATAACACAAACTTACTGACCAAATCATATTAAAGGGTATCCACCAATACTGTTCATGGATTGTAAAAGATATCTGGCTAGTGCCAAGATATTGTTTTCTGAATTGTTCATTCAGTTTACCTGAGAATAAAACTAACTAACAAGGCAAAATTTAATATTATGTGGCAACTTATTACACCATATAACAATTTATATAGTTTTAACTTAAGAACAAATTATAAGAATTAAGTTGAAAATCAGTTCTCCTAGCAAAATCTTATATTTTATACATTGTAACATGAAATGAGAAATTTGAAGTTCAGGATGGAAATACATATATCTCTAATCAATAAAATTTGTAAACACTAGATATTGCAATAAATAAAAATAAATTTCTTTGTTCAATTTCGCCAAGCCTAAAGGAAGTGTTAAAATAACATTTAAATAAAGCTAACCTGTCCTCACTTCCACCAGATGACTCACTGTCTCTATCTCTTGACTGATCAGGTGATGTTCCCGGCCCACCAAGTGGTTCTTTTCTAGCATCCTGATTCTAGATTTTTAGAAAACAAAGCTTATAAGATCACACATATTTTAACTTTACAGTTTACTAAACTTTTTGTCATTTTCTATATACACTCTTCTCATCCAAGAATGCAAAAGCATCAAGAAATTGTTCCATGAATTCAATTTTTAAAAAAATTCTAATTTATTTATTTCTTTTATTGTTTACACCTCAAAAGTACTATACCAAAATAAAAACATGCTGCATAAAGGGCAAAATTCTGTTCAAATTCAGGTTCAAAACCCATTTACAATTTCTTTATTTTGAGACAAACTAATTCAGAATTTTTTCAAAAAACAAAAAACAAGTAAATTACTCTTTGTGTAAATACAGAATATCCTAGATATATTTTATTTAGTCAACATTACTAGCTCACTTGTCTCTCAAGTGCAAAATGACAGTTGAAGTCTGATTCTTACTTAGCAATGCACTTCTATGAAGGAAATGCCAAACCATACAGTGTTTGTTGCATCTAACTGTTAATGAAGATTCAAATCAATCATGAGTATCTAACAGTTTTATGCACAGTAAATGAAGGCAAACAATGTGTTTACTTACAAATCTCAAACTTTGTTACATGCTAATCAATGTTGTATTTAGTGTATTGTCTGAAATTATCAAATATTAAGAAATAATTTAATGGTACATCCATTCATATGTATTTCATTGAAGTGGTTTTTACATTATCTGGCTTACAAAAATTAGTGAAGACAAAAAAAAAGTCTACTTCTAAAAGCTTCCTATCTCAATACTTAAATAACCATAGCCTCAGTTTTTCTTCAGTTCTTATTAAAGCATTAAAAGAAAGACTTTATTCACTATTATATTCTTATTGTGTTATGAAATAATTATTCACTTGAACTAATTATTTAAAATTTTATAACATATTCTAGAGACTGCTTACTTGAAAATTCAGCAGTTACTAAGCAATGGTGTTTCTAATGGTTGACTCCATTTTTTAACTCCTTAAACCTAATTTTTTCATCATACAGCGACAGTATCAAATAACACTTATATCTATTTTACTGAAAACTAAGCAAAACCATGTTATCATCTACCTTTTATAAATAGATCAGAAGTCTACTGAAGCATTTATCTGTTTTCTGAAACTAATTTCAGATCAGTGACAGGAAACACAAAAATTATGGGTTTAAGAAATTAACCCTTTCATGATGGGCTCAGAATAACCTACACAAGTTTGTATGCACACTAGCACACGTTACGTATTTATACTATAACTTTTTATGTATACCTTTACAAAGTTTTAGATTTTTAGTAAATGTTACAAATTTCTGTACACAAAAAATTAGGTTTTTTAATGAAGTACTTCTACGTAAGATATATTTGTGAAAATATCAAGTCTGTTTCATTACTAGTCCAAGTGTGAAGTGATTTTCATGTTAGGATTAAAAAGATATTTTTTGTCCCAAAAATCTCAAATATTATTTGTTTAGTCTTCAAAACCTCCTAACTACATAACGTATTTGTTTTAAGTAAGACTTTATATTTTGTATGTTATTTTCTCTACCCTAACTATGTAGGGTCTGTCAATTTAAACAACCTCATAACCACCATAAAAGAAACAGAAAATAAATACAAATTGTGTTTTTTTTTTCATTCTAGAATACCTACAGATTACAAAATACAAATTTTTAGTCTTAATAGTTAAAGTCTCATAACTTTATATATTTATACATATAAACAGTTTTATTATATTGACTTTCCAGCTGTCCCTGGCTAACATTACAAAACTTGCATTGACTTGGCACACATGCACTCATGTTACTGTATCTAATAATATAAAACTAACCTTTAGTCTTTACAAAGTGACCCTTTCCTGGCTATGTTTTAGTATACTAATATTTTTTAATATACCATCGCACTTCAATTATGCATTACATATGTATATAAATTACTATTATTTAGAAACAAGTTACTTATTTTTCTTGAAATATAGAACATTAAGCCAAGAAGTATAGCAAACAATTATCTCTTCTCCCAACAACCTGTGCTTGAGGGAGATTAATAAGCCTTTTATAATTTCACTCATGATGGATAAGAAACAAAAAAAATTTTAAATATTTAATATATACAGTTGAATAATCAGAAATTTATAAATTACTATATCTATACCACAGAATTCTACTATAATTTATCAAGCTTAGTAAATAAGCTGTAGTAAAGTCTAAACAAAAATATGAAATTTCTTACAGACTAAACACACAATCTACTTATCTGAAATCTTGGTTTGAAAGAACAAAACAGCTTCTAACACCTGAGAAAACACTAGGAGGAAATTCTAAGCTGTTGAATATATATATTGAAGTTAGTGTATGCAAGGGACCACTTCTAAAAATGGGAAGAGGTAAATGGGGCCACCATGTTTGAGTCGGTACATAAACCATATCTCAGCAAAATGAAAAGTTTTAATATTTTTATTTTATATTCTAGCTTGTCAAATATTGGTAACTTGAGTTCCTAATTTGTACAAAAATACAGACTTAGTATTTTGATGTTGCAAGCATCTAATTTGAACCAGTGGTGTATTCAAAATACCAAGCAACTCACAAAAAAATCACTGTTTAGGTGTGTTCTTTTAATATTTACATTTAAATTAATATATTAATTAGGTGTACTATTAAAATTTGAATTATTATCTACAGTTTGATACCAAACTTATTGACATTAGTTCACAAATGCAATGATACGGCCTTCAACAAGTAACCCATTGTGATAAAGTTAAAGCTACATTAAATTATTGTCTCTGTTTATATTTACCAAAATACATCAAACTTTTATTTACTCTGAGAAGTTGTGCATCAGCTGCTGCTTTCCAGCACAAGTTATTTGAGCCACTGCCCAAAATAGACAACCTTTCAGAACCTTGACCAACTCTTAAAAAACCCATGTTTTCCTCTTCAGTTTCATCTTCTGCTACATTATCAGCCAATTCATTCTCAGAAGAGCCTAAACTGTTCCTCTGTTAAGAAGAAAACTTTTGTGAAGAAGACAGACAAAGAATCTGTTTGAACTTCATAAACAATTTTGTCATACAGAAAGGTAATAAAAAGGATTATAAATTGTTTTCAACATTTGAATATTAATGTTATTAAAGTGAAACTGATCTACAGCCAAATGATTTCCAACAATTTTACAGAATTAGTTTTCTTAGTTTGATATTTACATCAGTAACACTTTAAATACTTTACCACATAAGGTATTTAACTGTCTTATTATTTCAGAAGTTAGGGTTAAAAATCTATATAAATAGGCAACTCATTTGTCTTGATGATTTTAAGTCTTTGATAGTAGCAGACATTCACTGTTACAAATATGATCTTTAGTTGGTGAAATGGTAAACATGTGGAACCACTTTCTGATGGTCAAAGTTATCAGCCTCTAAGACAAAACAAAATTAAATGTCTGACGAATACAGTTTTAGTTGGCTCATGTTTACTCACAAGGTTGAGTTGGTTTGTTATGAATTTTGCTCAAAGCTACACTAGGGTTATCTGTGCTAGTCATTCCTAATTTAGCAGTGACAGACTAGAGGAAAGGCAGCTAGACAACATCACCCCCTGCCAACTGTTGATCTACTCTGTTACTAATGAAAAGTGGAATTGAAAATCACATTATAATGCCCCTACAACTGAAAGAGTGAGCATGCTTGGGAAATCAAACCCGCTACCAGAAGGCTGAATCAAAGACCCTAACCATCAACAAAAATATTATTAAAATCACATATTGCTGTCCAAGAACAAAGTGATCGTGTATTTTATGTTTTCAGCTTTAAAGGCCTGGAGATTAAAAGCATCCCTTCAAAACCAAGTTTCATTAATGCTTTGATTTTAACTTTTTGTAGGCTGGTTAATCTTTTAATACAAAGGAATCTTAACCCTTTCCTGTATGATAGACAAAGCTTATCATTTCTGTCACATATAGTTGTTGTAGCCAAAAATTATGTAATTGTATAAAATGTAGTACACTAGTAAAAACTAAGTATATTTGTACTGCTTACATAAACAATTATACATTCATACTGAGTGCTCCAACTCAATAATAAATTTAAACTTTATAAGTAGTTAGATCCCTTAATTGTCAAATTCTAATAGTATGTTAAATCAACTTTAGTACTCTTGTATCAATTCTTTTTCAGACATCTTTACCTTTCCTTGAAAGAACAGGAGAACTTTGCCTACAATTTGAAAATATTTTCTACATGACAGACTTTAGTCCCTTTTATGTCATAATTTCTCCACTCATTCTGGCTTCAAAAGTGTTTTTTTTGAGAAAATTTACAAAAGTTGTCAATGTTATATATCTTCCTTCCATGAAAACCTATAATAAATACTTGTGATTTCAAGTGGTAAGGGGAATGTAGATAGTAATGTACAAAATATCTAATTCCCATGTTTCATTTATAATTTCACTAGGATGTGGAAAATCTAATTTGGTTCACTCCAAAGTTGAGTAATTTAACATTAGCATTTGTGATCATGTGGATTATATTTTGTCATTGATGTTGTTTGTTTGAAAATAAAACTGTACTGTTTGGAACACCAAACTTTTAATTCTTACTGCTGATGTACCAGGAGAGGTTATATTTTGTAATAATTAAAACAGTTAAGACTAATTTAAACGGCATTTAATGCAAATTAAATTTGTAGACATTAGGTTATTCTGACTGTTATTTAATATACTTTGAATGAGTGTGTGTGTTAAAACTTAATGTGTTAAAAAGCTAAAAAATACTTGAGAAACACATTACCATAAAAATTCATACCTGCACAGATCTTGAGGTCCCACTTGTATCATTGTCCATGATGACTGCTGCAGACCATCTTTTGGTTGGGTCAGCACTGGCTGGATTGGGCGAGATACAGTTAAGAGCTGGTTCACTTCCTCTTCTTACATGAAGTGGTGTAACACCTAAGGAAGAAAAATCACTAAGTTAAAAAAATGTCCTCTTTAATTGTTATAAAGAAATTCAGTTAACTTATAAGATTTTTGTGAAAGGTTCATTCATCTGTGACAGTATCATACAAAAAGCACTCCAATGGCTAATTGCAATGACCATAATTGCTTGTTTTTGCCATTAAAAACATTTGACAAAACTATCAACATATTCTAACACAAAAGTATGAGAATCATTTTCTTAATTCAAAGAATCTTGACTTGACCTGATGATCATATCACAATGAAATGGAATCATGTACCAAAAACAGACTACCACCTATTCTTACCATCACATGTACTTGAACTCCTACCCAGAATTTTTATAACACACAATGAACATAAATCAATAGCCACAAGTTCACAACAAACACCAGGTCAGAAATCCAGCTCAAGTTTGAAACACAGTTGGATTCCAAAATCAAAATGGTGTACTAGCTAGACGATACTTTTAACAGCTCACAATGTAAAGTATTCTATCTTATCCAGAACTAAAAATCTAGACTTCTCATTTACACATTTAAGGCCCATATTAACTGTAAACCACTTCACATCCTCAATACACAATATTACAAAATAAAAAACACAGAATAAATATATAATACAGTGAAGAAAATTTCTGTCAATATCACACTTAAGATGTTAAAAAAGAAACATTTTAAAAATTGTAGGAAAATAAATCCAATTTGAAATTTGATCTGAAAGGTTCATAAAAACTCTCACTTCTTACCTTCCAGTCATTTTCTCACTAGTTTAAGTTTACAAATAAACAATAATCAGCAGTTTTCAAAATAAAGACAGACTGATGAGATCTGAATAGTGTAACTCAATCTGTATATCTTAGTTGTTTTTTCCATGTGCAAAATATTATATATACATTCAGATTTTGGTTATTCAAAATGAATTTTCAAAATTCTGCAGGTTATAGTATTATAATATAAATGCAGCAAAATCTTAAAGTACTCAAAATACTTCTGAAAAACAAATCATTACACATACACCATTTATACAGTATTCTCAAATACTTGGTATGCAGTATGTAAAGAATTTGTGTTAGTTTGTATATATACTGTCTACTATGTTATTCCTTATCATTTTAGTTGGTGTTCAAACTTCACTCTGGTTGTCCAAACAAAAAATCATATTTATTATTGTAAATACATTATTACAGGTTGCAAAGAATCATAGAATAATGCCAAAAAAATTAAATAATTTGGGCTAATTGTTGTTTTTTTTCTTTTCACCAAGTATTTCCTAAAGTTATCACAGAAATGATAACCTTACCAGATGATATGTGGTCAGCTGTGATCTCAACATCATTTTCAGTGCATGGATCTTTCCTCTCATTATGAATATCTTCACTTCCCTTAAAAATGTCTGGACTTTCTGTTCCCACAGAACTGGCACTTGTCCCATCTCCTCCATTATGAGATAAAAATGGAGAACCTTGCTCTTCATAGATGGCAATTATCTACAAGTAAAATATAAAATATAAATTTACATCAGTCTTTATAATAAAGTTATTGGAAGTTCTTTTATTGTATATCAACGGACTTTAAAATAAACCACCTGCTACAGTTTTATGTATAAAAATTTGATATATATATTTCAAAGTACTTGAATGTTGTGTATATACATGCATTGCAACAGATTTACTATTATATATTCAATATCCATGTTTATTATAGTTAAATATGTATATATACATATATATTACAAATGTACGTAACTTATACTGTTAAATATGTGTTGCAATATTCCCGCTTACTCTCTAAATGTTTAGAAGATTCTTGAGTGTAAGAATCAACGATGTAATACATGTTTAAATAAAATATTGTTGCCAACTGAACTTGAGAACTTTGCCTGAAGTTTATAAATCAATGTACCAAAAGACAGTTTTCACAACATTGTTGGTTTGCTACAGTTGGTATACCATGAGCCTCGAAAAGCTGTAAAAGTGATAAATGCTCATTAATCAGAAAACTATAAATATTTCACCAGGAATGTTTATAGATTTTAAACATTAAGAACCATTTAACTTCAATGAATGAACTTCAAATGTTAGTATTTCTACAAATGCATTAGATATTTTCATCAGAGAAAAAGTAGTTGTTGAAATGGCATGAGGTAAGCCAAGATCACAGTTACTTTTTTTAATCAACTCAGAATCAAGTTGCTCATTGTGAATCTTTAATAAAATATTCATTTTCAGACCAAATAGAAGACTTAACATTCTTTGTAATTTTGTAAGACTTTTGTATATAAATCATTATCTGTGATAACCATTATTATAAATTGCATTGTTATTTGTATATTAAAATATATTGGTGTTAAGAAAGAAAATTGTGTGTAACAGTCTTGTTGGCAAATATTATAAATTTGATACATGTTGAAATGCAATTAACTTCTAAGTTCAAATGTCTGCCTATTTGAAATAATAACAAGTAACATATTAACTGGAGACTTGGCTGAGATAAATTATAATATGTAACAGCATAAAAGTACAATAATCCAAATGTGCACATAAGTATGACATACTAATTTCAGAACATAAAAGTGTACGTTCAAGCCATGTCACCAAATGACATCAGCTTTAGGACATCATAATTTGACTAATATTTCTAGGCTTATTAGCCATAATTATAATGATAAATTACCATTACCAATCAACTCAAAAATTGAATCTATACTCTTTCAATATGTGATGTGTTCTTGAAGTATAAACCTGTCAAACACATTTTAAGATTTTATCTCACTGAACAGCAGTGGGATCTTATTCAAAATTATTAATAAATGTTTTACATGTTTAGTAAAGCATAGGTTAGATAATCTCCATTATGAAGTATACATTTTTAATGCTATTTAGTGCACACAATGTACACATCTTAAAACTGTAATTTAATATTACTGCTCGATGTCATCAAAAATCATTGAAATGGATAAACCCACAGAGAGAGGGCATTATTAAACTTATAATTAATTGAAACACAATAGATGCTTCACAGAGATAAGGTAAAAACTGACTTAGTGTGTGTATGTGTGTGGGAAGGGGTGATAAAGTTTAAGCTCTATTGTGCTTCCATACAAATAAAGAAAAATAATGTCTCAACTTAGACTAACTTTATCTTGTTTTCTTAACCTCAACATTATTCTAAAACACTGTTTAAACGGGGAAAAAAATTAAATACTTATAATGGAGAGACTTAATCACACATTACTTCACCAAGACAAAAATCCTTGAACATTATTTTGATTCAATCAATCAAGTACTTCAATCAAAAGAGTTGAATAAGAAATATTTAGAGCATTAGATAAAGAAATGTAAAAAAACAATACCTTACCGTTATCCACATTTACAAGGGTTTGTTACAGCTAAAAATGTTGTTTAAAGCACAACCACGTGTGGGAATTGTTGTACACACACGATCAACTGATCCCTTTCGATTTCAAAACAGATTAACGCCCAATATCCACTAACACGCACGCGACTGACGTAAATACGATATAGAACACGTTTTTGTTTTTTAAAGAAATAACCGCACGCGTAAACAGCGCCTATGTGACGATCACTTGCTCCAAACGAACGATACTTTGTCAACAGGCCAGGCTAGCGGAGTTACTAACAACCTAACCCTCGTTAGACTTTTGCAACTTGATCATTTGCGACTCGGATTATTATGGCAGGGGATCACATTACTTAAGGGAAGGAAGAAATTGCAGGGATTAAAATCGTTGGGTGGCAAACGAAAACGTTGAGCACCTCCGATGGCGATGTACAGAACTTGCAACGCTTCGTACATAACTGTAAGGATGCTTTAGTTCCACATAATAAACTCATGCATGTAGTGTTGCAAAACTTCCACAAATCTCTTATCGTTTTGATCCCTTCCAAGATGTCACTGAAAATAAGGTTGATATCTAAATCGACGTAACGTTGAAGAAGTGTTTCACTCGAAGAAAACTGTGCTAACGATTAGTTCTTCCAAACAAATGTACACGAGTCAAGAATAGTTTGAAAATAATTACAGAATTATAGGGGATAACTAAGTAGCACAAAACTTCAGAACAAATAATATAAGTTGATGATCCCAGGTACATACCAAAATTAAAACATCAAAACAGATAAATATATAAGCTATAACGAAGGCAGTTACAACTTTTCCTCCAACTTGGCCACACTACACCATTAGTAAGCATAAAATTATTGAGCTGAATGACTCATCGTTTAAATGTTTTTTCATGCCCTCAATGTTTAGCCATTCTCCAGTGAATCTACTAATGTCCCAAATGCCTTCTGACATCTATTAACAGTTCATGAAAGATTGTTACACCCTCTACTTGATTCGGTGTTTTTGTCTGTTTTGTTTTTCCAAATGGGCTACTAAAACATTTTCACTCTTAAAACCCGAAAAAGACAAAATCAAACTCTTCTGAATTTCGAAGAATTAACTTGTTTATATTAGAATTTGTTTTGTGACACCAAACGTTACTCAGTGTAAAATATGTAGTGTTTAAGTAAATTACAAATTTTGGTTGTAACCGAGACATTTTACTGTCTGGTACAGTTAAATTTTCCAACTGAAATTTGATTGGTATGTTTTAATTATGCAGCATCTGAACAAAACAAGTTTGTATTATCTGTTTATAAAGAGTGATTGCAGGTGGAACTTTTGGCAGAGTAAAGAGATAACGTGTGAAAATGTTCAAGAGAGGTGGACAGGACAACTGTGTGAAAACTGTCCCAGAGAAAGTGGGCTGACAGTTGTGTGAAAACTTTCTAAGGTATATAGTGTATAATAATGATTGAGTTAATTATTAATAACAACTTCGATGTTAAAGTAAAGAAGAATAAACAGCGAGATGTTAACTACACCAGTGCTAACGAAACCTTCGATAAATACCAAGGCAATTCGTGACGACTGGGATAAGAGAAACGCAGCAATGGTTGAGACGCTACCTATATTAGCAAACCGCTTGACTTGTTTGTTTTTGTTTGAATCTAAGCACAAATATCTGTGTTCTGCCCACCACGGGTATCGAAACCCGGTTTATAGCGGTATGAGTCCGCAGACACCGTTGTTCCACTTTGGAATGGGAGCTTGACGACAACACTGCATTAATTTGGTGAAGTGTTAGTTGTCATCAATATAAGTCGTTAACACATCAGTATTAAGATAAGGGTTGTTTTTTGTATTTTAACACTAGCAGATCTAGCAATTCAAATTTCAAATTATTATTACCTACAAAGAATAATTGCATTACAAGTTTGTTTTTGAATTTAGTAATGTAAGACTAGAGGGAAGGTACCTAGTCATCACCTCACCGCCCACCGCTAACTTTTGGGCTACTCTTTTACCAACAAATAATGGGATTGACCGTCACATTATAACACCCCCACGGCTGAAAGGTCGAGCATGTTTGGTGGGACGGGGATTCGAACCAGCGATCCTCGGATTGCGAGTCGAGTGCCTTAACCACCTGGACATGCCGGGTCTGCATTACAAGTTCATTTCGTGTATACAAATTAGTTTCTTGTGTAATTTCTTGTCTACAATCTAATGACTGGCATTAATTAAATCTGTACATATAAAAAAACTAAGCCTCCTTTCCCTAGTGGCACAGCCACTATGTCTGCGGACTTGCAACCCAAGAATTTGTGTTTCGATACCTATGGTGGGTAGAGTACATATAGTCCATTGTGTTGCTTTGTGCTTAACTTCAAACAAATAAACTAAAAATAAAACTCCCGTTTGGTTTCAGTACACTCTCCTAGGACGAATGAATTTCCAGAAATGTTTACTCCCATCGGTTACTCCCACGCGTTAAACTGAAATAAAATACGTCATATACATTTCTCCCACAGAAAACACAAACTGAGAAAGAAAACGCGATCAAAGCCCTGCCGGTAGATGGAGTTAACCGATGTATTTCTGAGAGTCTATTTCAATATATTATGTACGACATTAAGCATTACAAATAAGATTACTACACCATTACACATGCTGCTTTAACTGGACGTAATTTCCCAGTATCCTTCTGTTAAAAGTATAACTGAAAAATATTCACTGGCTGTATTAACGCTTTTCCTGCAAAACCACTGAAGTACGGAGCTGAAAAGCCGAGAAAATACACTAAAAACATCAAACTTTCTCTCCTTCACTGGAACCTTTCTTTAACGTAGATATTATTAAAGAAAAATGTATTTATAGGAAACCAATATAACAGTAAAATACCCTTAACAATAAATATTATTACGCACTGATTGATAAAGTTGAAATCTCTATTGAGTTCAATCTCGCAACATAAACACGTGTGTGTTTTCTTATAGCAAAGCCACATAGGGCTATCTGAACCCACCGAGGGGAATCGAACCCCTGATTTTAGCGTTGTAAACCGGAGACTTACCGCTGTACAAGCGGGGGACTACGCAACATAAACACGAATCTGCTTAAAACTCGGAAGTATGAAGATAATTCACTCTTCTCACACAGAAAACTGCTTTAAAGTTATACAAACTCTTATTGTCAAATCATTCTTTGTTATCTACAACGACTTATAAAACAAAGGTTGCTGGATTTTGGTATGTTTTTCAAAATCTTAAACTCTTTCGTTCAAATGGCCTTATCAATGTGTTCGAGGTTAACGAGGGGTATTTTTTCTATTTATAATTTAAAAAAGTTAATGACAAAATACTCCGATATGAAATTAAATCATATACAAAAAAAACTTCCTAAAGTAATGCTATAAATGCTCTGTCTGTTACTAGCGAAGACCAGCCGTATCTGGTTTTCTTAAAATTTCGCCGGATCATCGTTACGTTGTGAGTCCTTACAGGGACTATCACATTTGTATAGCATAGCTATCGTTTAAACTACAGTGCTGGATCATGGATCACTCAGCCAGTAAGCCATCAAATTATGAAAGTGCTGTTTTAAAAGGGGGACAACGCACTGCCCTCCTGGCTCACAGTTAAATTTTATACAGTTTGTACAGTAGAATGAAGCAGTCTTTAACAGTACTTTCGAACACACGAGACATCGATAAAATTATACACACGTGTGCAGTGTACACTCCACCAGTGTAAAAGAAACCAGGAAATCCAGAATTAAGTGTTAAGAAGGAGGGCATTTATTTCGTTACTCACGTGGTAAAGTTTCGATGTAATTCATACCCTAACAGACAAAGTTTCGATGGCTGTACAATTTCATACATGGATAAAGAGTTAGCGGGATTGGTTTGTTTTGTTTTGAATTTCGTGCAAAGCTACACGAGGACTCTCTGCTCTAGCCGTCCCTAATTTGGCAGTGTAAGACCAGAGGGAAGGCAGCTTGTCATCACCATCCATTATCAACTCTTGGGCTGCTCTTTTACCAACGAATAGTGGGATTGACCGTCACATTATAACGCCTCTACGGCTAAAAGTTTGAACATATTTGGTGTGACGGGGATAGTTAGCTGGAACAATTACGATTGGTTGGTTGCTTGGTTTAGTGTTTTATAGCACAAAGCATCTAGGCTATCTGCGCCAAACGTCCGGTAAAAAGGCAAAAATAAAATAAATGTAGTAAAATTCATAAAAGGAAATGAAGGTAAAACAAAACAGCATTTAAAAACGTAAATAGCATAAAAAACAATGTTAAGAGAGAAACTACGGTAAGAGAAGTTGTAAAAGACTTTCTGTAACATAATGGTAATTATCATAACCCGCAGGAAGACTAACAGGTAAGTACAAGAACCACCGTCAGTCACCTGAAGTTGGCCTTTTCAGTCCTGGTTCCAGGTTACGTGTCATTATGGCCATTGTCAAAAAGTAAAATAATAAAAGTTTTAAAAGTCATGTAGCAAAATTGTAATAATAACTCGCCAGGATGACTAAATGGTAGTTTAAACAGCAGCGTTAGTCACCTGAAGTTGACCTTTCCAGTCCTGGTGTCGAGTTATTTAATGTTAAGGCCATTTTCTGCTTTTCAAATCGAACAAGATAGACTGTGATTCTTAAAAGAGAACCACATTAAAAAAGGTTTAATGAATAAATTTAAAACACTTAAATGACATTAAAAAGATTAATGGCCTTCAAAAAACTAAAAACTTTATCAGGGTGGACAGTGTCACCATCACCAGTAACACTGTCCAATGTTACAGATGAACCTTGGGACTGAACAGTGTTAAAATAGTGCCGTCGTAGAGAGTCTTGAATACAGGACCATAGTCCATGTATGGAATAGGCACAGTGGTGATAGTGTCAGAGCAGATAGATTTAGCTGCCGTGTCTGCAAGCTCGTTCCCGCAAATACCAACGTGGCCCAGTATCCAGAAAAACTGGATAGAAATAGATGTTAATGAGAAATAGGCCAGTCGGTTTTGAATATCAGCGAGAACAGGGTGTGAACTAACGTAAAGCGACTCCAGGGCCAGTAGAGAACTAAGCGATGCAGTATAAATAGTGCAGTTGGAGTACTGATTAGCTTCTATGTAATCCAGGGCTAGAGAAGTGGCGTACAGTTCAGCAGTGAATAAAGAAGCTGTAGAGGGGATTCTGTGCACAACCACCGAACCGCAACAAACCATGGCAGAGCCCACAGAGTCACCTGATTTGGAACAATCCGTATAAATTGGAATGGAAAGATTGTTTGAAAGATGTTCAGTAAATAGAAGCCGGTACTTCCAATCGGGAGTATCTCCTTTTCTCAGATGACTTAAAGAAAGGTCACATTTGGGGACTGTAATAAGCCATGGTGGGATGGGCTGACCAGTGGATACTGCAATGTTATCCAAGGACAGACTCAATTCATCCAATTGTGCCTGGACGCGAAGGCCAAAAGGAGCAATGACAGATCGTCTGTTCTGAAAAAGTAAGGGCCACTGAGGAAGGAAAACACATCCCCAGGAAGGATGCTTTGGTAAGAAACGAAGTTTTGAAGAATATAGTAAAGACAGTTGCAAATAGCAGATGTGCAAAGAATGTTCATAAGACTCTACGTATAAGCTCTGAACTGGGAAGGTACAGAAAGTCCCAGTACAGAGTTGAAGTCCTTGATCATGAATGGGGTCCAACATCTTTAAAGCAGAGGGTCTGGCAGAGCCATAGACCAGTGATCCATAGTCGAGTTTCTATCAAATAAGAGCACGATATACCTTTAACATAGAACATCGATCCGCTCTCTATCTGGTGGTAGAGAGAACATGGAGGATGTTCAGTGCTCTTGTGCATTTGAGCCATAGCTGCTTAATATGTGGTATAAAGGTCAGCTTACGGTCAAAGATAAGCCCCAAGAACTTAGTCTCATAAGCCTTCTCTATGTCAAAGAATATTGATACAAGATGTTGTCCTTGAGAAAGGCTTCAAGTCGAATCAGGTGGTCCATGGTGGAGTGCTGTCGTTGGAACCCACACTGGGTGGGTGAGAAGAGGTTGTTTGATTCCAGGAACCAAACAAGACAAGCATTAACCATCTCCTCTAAGGTCTTACAGAGACAGCTTGTCAAAGCAATTGGACAGTAGTTTGAAGGAATCTTGGGATCTTTCCCAAGCTTAGAGAAAAGTAAGATAATAGCCTGGCACCAGGCATTAAGAAAAACATTCTTCTGCTAGATCCGGTTAAAAACAATTAGAAAGATATCAAGAAAAGTAGAAGATAGATGGCGCAGCATGTCATAGTGTACATTATCTGGTCCAACAGATGTACTGCCAGACCAATGAAGGGCCAGTTTCAGTTCCACCAGTGTAAAGGGACGATTATTGTCACAGAGACAGTCAGTTCGAAAGGAAAGAGGTGAACGCTCTGCCCAAGTCTTGATGGCCAAGAAGGTGGAGGAACAAGCAGAAGTGCCAGATACTCGGAGAAGGCTTTCACCTAGAATATCGGTGATGCTCTGAACATCAGCTACTTCTTGGCCATCAGAGAGTAAGATCGAGAAGGAGACAAAATTGTAGTGCCCACTAACCTTTTAAACCCTACCCCATATGACTTTGGAACTGGTGGTAGAAGATATGTCAGTTGTGAACTTAATCCAAGATTCCTTCTGGCTTTGACGTCTTACCCACCTAGTATGTGCACGGGCTCGCTGGAAAGCGATGCAGTTTGAAAGTGTGGGATATCTATGGAAAGTATCCCAGGCCTGTTTTCGAGCCTTCAATGCCATGTGGTAGACAGGATTCCACCACAAACGAAGATATAGTGGAAAACATGTCAAAATCTTAGATGGTAGGGAGCAATCAGTGTTTTGATGTCATCCAGATTAGAACGTATACCTCAACAGTTCCATTGTATCAGGGTGGCCATTTTTATTTACATGTGGGCAAGTTTGGTGGAGAACCTTTCTGTTTACGACCATGTCTTTTTTCCTTACCATCCTTATTTGGGAGAGGTCTATCGACTTCCATGGATCCTGCCCTGGGTCGATTGGGAAAGTCTTTGATTTTAGAAGGGGATTCCAGTGACTGAGGACGCGAACGAATGATTGTTTTGCATCTTGGGGTGGAAAAAAAATATGTATCCGAAGAAATGCCTGTACCTGGTACCAAAGGATGTGGAACTTGGGGTTTGTTAGAACGTATGGGAGGAACAGAGATGGGTGTAAAGTTGATTCATCAACTTTTTAACCATGAAGGTCAAAAAGCTTTTCATTTGTTTTGAGAACGATTTTCTTGGAAGCACAGAGAGACCTGTCTGCACTCCTACTGTAGTTGTAAAATGAAGTGCAGCAGCATATGTCCGAGATGAAGTGATGGACAGCAATTTTCGAGCCTCAGGATAAGTAATGTTATAAATCGTTTTCAAGCGCTGTACCTGTTTTTCCTCCAACCATTTAGGGCAAGAACGGAAGTAGGAAGGGTGAAAACCATTGCAGTTGACACAATGTGGGCCCATTTCACACTCATAGGAATCATGGTTCTTGCCACCACAACGAGCACATGTCAGGAAACATGTCTGACACTGGAAACATCGAAGAGGGTTTGGAATGTACGGCCGTTTCCTGCAATTTAGATAACCTGCCTTGATGGTAGCAGGTGCAAGTGGTGATGTAAATGTCAAAACGAGGATATTTGTCGGTAGTGTAACCCCATCTTTACGAGTGGAAATGCGCCTCACTGCAGAAACTCCTTGAGTGGAGAAACCAGCGAGAATCTCTGACTCTGGGATGTTCTTCAAATCCCTCTCAACAATAACTCATCGTGATGAATTCAAAGTAGCATGACGTATAACCTCAATAGGTATATCCCCAATTGCCTTTGAATTCAAGAGGAGTTCACTGTGTTGGGGTGTGAATGTTTCAACCAATATATCTCCAGATCGAAGCTTCTTTACTGACTTTGGAGAGCCAGCAAGTCCCTCTAGTCCCTTCCGAATAAAAAAGAGGGGCATTTGCCCTAAAAGTTTTTCTGACAGATAATGTAGAATGAGAAAATGAAGTACAACTGGTGGTACAGATGTTGAAAATTGCTGATAAGAGTCTTCAAGACGTGGTCGTTTACCTCTGGACTTTTTTTCACGATTTCATTTCAATTTTTATTTGGAGTATCCATAGGAAAAAAGAAAATTTCGGTACCCACTGACCCCACCCACCATGGAGCCCTACGAGGGGACGCACTACAATGTCAAGCAAGGACACTGCAGCAACGCCAGGGTTTCGTGAGCACTATACCCAAACACCAGCATCAGACACAATGTCCACAACACCCGTTGAGAACTTCCAACACTAATACTTGGTTTACCCTAGACCAAGTGGACCAGCCGATTGACCCAAGGGGGACCATCGAAAGGCCGCCCGTCTACAGGAATTCAAGACCAAAGTGGTGTGTTAGGGTTGGATCCCTCAACCACCAGGATCCTCTCCTCCCCTTCACTGGTCACCACGCACAGCAAGCATGTGGGTGGATGTTTAGATCCTAGAGGAGATAAACTGAAAGAACAGAACCTTCCCTGGGAGGTCCCCCTCACCACGTACAGGAATCCACACCGAGGGGGACCAGTTACGAATACAATCAGTGTTAGCCCAAAGAAAACTACATTTAGGAACAATAACTATGCCATGCTCACGAGACTGTTTCTTCTTTCCCCCTACCAGTAGAATACATAAAACAAAAAACACTTTAATCTTTAAATTGTTCTGTTTTTTTTCTTTATTATTCTTTTCTACCGGTTTTGTGACTTAAAGTGGTGTTTGAACATTTTTTATTACACACATTATCTATAAAACTACAACCCGAAGAGTGATCTTTGCTTTGAAGTCATAAAACCGGTAAAAATAAATAATAAAGAAGATTTTACTGACTGTATAGTGTGTTACTTGCATTCATAGGTGAAAAGTTAAATATGTTTCAGTTATACATAAGAAACTCTTTCTGATAATTATTTGCTGTCGCAATGATTGTAAAACAAACAAAAAACTAATGAAATAAAAGGAAGTATATGTATATATAAATATTTTATTGAAAATGAATACATTTTAATGAAGTTAAACATGCAAAATCACAAGGACTGCATTAAAACAGCAAATCGAAACCTCTGACTGATTATATTAGTTTGTTATAACCAAAACGAGCTAAACAACAACAGATAAATTACACAAAAAACGCTGCACTGATGGAAAATATCCCAGTGTAGAGTTTTTAAGTTATTTTTGTTTCAGCTTGTTTTTAAACTTATAACAAACTAATTAATACACTTAATTATTTAATCAGTAACCCCTTCCCAATACAACTAAAATACGCTCCTACCAAGAATGTTCCACATTTATCTACACTTCATATACACAACATGCAACTTCGAAACGGCAGTTGAAGAGATTAGGGTATAACAGGAGATAATAGGTTTTTTTTTTTTGCGACATGCAGTAAATTTACTTGTCGATTACCTTCTAATCATCACAAACCAGTAGAAGTCGATGTTGTTTGTTTTTTAAGATACGTTTTCAGGACGCTGCTTAATTAATTGTAGCTAAAAATCTCATGAATGACATAGGAAGCACATAAATATGTTTGAAATCCAAAATAAAAACTGAGACCTAATTAAGAAGCTTTAGTCTCTGGTATATCTGAGGTTTATTTATCTTCCTGCTGTTTACCACATTTTTTTCAACGTATTGAAAATGATGTAACTGAAACCACAGTTTTCAATATGCTGAGACTTGTTTTTTTTTAAAGTACACGATAAGTTCGGAGTACTAGAATGTCCTAAATATAAGGCAAGCCACAGCAGTAAGCAACAATCTTATGTGTGTTTTTTTTAACAATATTGGATGACGTCACATGAGCCTGCGTCCGAGTAACCGAACCAACACAAACTTCTGTAACTTTCATTAATGTTACGATGTGCGTATTAATGTTGTGCGTAGCGTACAACAGTAAGCTGAAATACGTTTAGGTTTCATATCTCGTCTCAGTCACAAATTACCCGAGTAGAAATAACAATGTAAAAAAAAGTAAACACCGAAGTACAGCTCATTTTACTGGCTGAGGTTAGGCTTATGAATTGACTTCCCTTTGACACATCTACAGAGTACATTGACATGTATAAACGAAATATTAAGTCAAACATTTCTAACGATATATATCTGTTATAACGATCGCCTCTGTTTATCTATTAGTGAAGTTAATAGCTCGCTAAATGTCGAGTCACTGCTAAACTCTCACCATACGAAAGGCGGACTCTTGTTACATGTTGAATTTTTTTCTACTTTATAAAACCATGATAGAGCTGGTAACAGGTTAACTGAAAACAATGGAAAAGTAAAGATGCTTCTTTTACAAAACTGTTTAAAATCTTTAACTATTTGACGACTAACAAGGTATATTACGTATAAATTATTCTACTAACATGACTAGATTTTGATCTAACGCGTTACAATAATCAATTAAAATGCCATAAGATCACAACACAGATAACACGTAACTTAACAAAGAGAGACGTATACTTTAATGTTAGCCGTATAGATACCTCTGAAAGGATGGTGTGTGTGTGTTTTCTTATAGCAAAGCCACATTGGAGTATCTGCTAAGCCCACCGAGGGGAATCGAACCCCTGATTAAAACAAACTCCATCAACCGACAGGAGTATAAGAATAAATTTATGTCTAAGTTTTATTCAATGAAAATTTATTGTAAAATACAGAATATCCAATTGTGATTTCTACTTGTGAATAACAATTAACTGAAGGTTATTGAAACTGACAGACTGTCTGTAGCTGACGACTGACATACTACACTTCCGTGTGTATTCACCAAGTCCAAAGCACATTGAAACAACGTATAAACACCCAAGGTAACTTGCCCATTTCAACAAGAGCGACAAAATTTTTCCAACTGCTTGTTTTCCAGTTGAGATTTATTTAATCTATACAAGATCTGTGGTTAACAAAAAAAACAAACTGTGCTGTTTAATAAAGCATTCTCCTTTAGAAACTCAAGTAATATAACATCTTTTTCAATATTAATTCCTTAAGTCATATACACATAACTTTTGATTAGAGGATCCAAATATGATTTTCTATGGTGCCCTTTCATTAGTTGGATAATAAGATCATTAGAAGTTTAACAAAAGCAAAGAGCAGCAAGATTTATTGTGTGTGTGTTCAATCTGATATTTGTATTGAAATTACCACTGCTGAGTTACGGCACTTGTTACTCAAAATTGAAATGTATGCTATGATGAAGACAGCACAATTGTGGAAGGTATTCTAATTCATTTAATAAAATAGCATTCCTAAAGTTTACTTTAGAAATGAGTGTGTTCCATTCCACTGTTTCTTAAAACAAAGTAATTGGTGATATATATTTATATACTTTATTGCATGTATATATTACTAACAATCTTGTCGTGCTAGTAATTAAACTGAAAAGAGACTACAAAAGTTATATGATTGTAGTTTGGAGTGGGTGGGAGGCACTATATTAAACAAAGTTCAGTGTTTGCACAGGTAACTGCAATAACACTAATCATAAATATTAAATTCACAGAAGACACATCAGACTTTCCCAACTGGTTTCAATCCCATCAGTACAATAGCTACCATGATGATATAAAATTCACTGATAGAAACTGTTTCATTGAAGAAAAGGTCAGTTTTGAATCATTACTGGGCACAAGCATGCTGAAGGAATGAATTAGTGTGAACGTGTTTTCTTATAGTAAAGCCATACCAGACTATCTCCTGTGTCCACAGAAGGGAATTGAACCCCTGATTTTTGCATTATGAATCAAAAAACTTACCACTGTCTTACTGGAATGAATGAAATTCCAGTATAAATATATACAAGTACATTTGTTAACATGTCCAGTTTAGAAAGCTGATATATAAAGTATATACACGTAGCTACGTTTATGTTTATCCTAACTCTGCATTTCAATTGCTATTCATTAAATTAATAATACATTATATACAATTTTATGAAACAAGTTCAATGATAAAACATTTTTAAGCCTGTTAGTAATGAGATATCATGGCATACATAGTTAAATGTGAATTTAGTACTACAATCCATTTCAAAACTTTTAAAGGAGATTATTGTTGGTAATTAGGAAATCTAACCTATACAAATGAGTGTGTCACATAATACTTGATTTATCCAATTTACCAGAAAAGGAAGGAGTTATAAAAGCCAAAATGCATTTATCCATTTGGCTCCTAAGATTTGGCACATCCTGAAATTCTTCCTTTTTGTTTATCACATATTCAGTTTCTCTTTTTTTCACCTCTTTCATACAGGAAACGTTTTATGACCTAGCTTGAACACAGTAAAGATGTTAACACATAAATAATGCTTTATTTGTTACTTTTTATCTCTGTAAGGTAATCAAGACAAGAATAAGATTTAGGAGAATATTTTGTATTATGTCATATAACAAAATTTAATCAAGACAAGAACAAAATTTAGGGGCATATTTTGCATCATGTCACAATAAAATTTAATCAAGACAAGAACAAAATTTAGGGGCATATTTTGCATCATGTAATAGTAAAACTTAATCAAGACAAGAACAAAATTTAGGGGTATATTTTGCATCATGTAATAACAAAATTTAATCAAGATTAGAACAAAATTTAGGGGCATATTTTGTGTCATGTCATAATAAGAAAATTTAATCAAAACAAGAATAAGATTTAGGGGTATATTTTGTGTCATGTCATAATAACAAATTTAATCATTCATACTGTTCCTACCAAGGTTTCTGTAGAACTTTGATAAATTATTCTTTTGCAGACAATATGAAAAATATCAATATCAATAACAATATAATTCTTTGAATTTTGACTTTGGTTGTTCCTTTAGTTAAAAATCATATATTGGTTTGGAATCCTTAACTTTTTTCAAATTTAAGGATTGCAGTAAAGAACAAAACTTTCATCAGTACAATTATTGTTTTTTTGTTTTCAATTTTTGCACAAAGCTACACAAGTGCTATCTTTGCTATCCATCCCAAATTTAGTAATGTAAGACTAGAGGGAAGACAGCTAGTCATCACCACCCACTGACTACTCTTGGGCTACTTTTCTACCATCAAATAGTGGAATTGACCATCACATATAACATAACCCAATCTATGGATAAAAATGATAAATAAGTCAGTTCTGAAATGACAATTAGACTCAATGATTCAGCAAATTGTATACTTTTATGTGAAGAAAACCCTCAGGCTAATTTGAGATTCTGCTATTTCATATGGATAAAATGTATTATATTTTTGTCTTGGCAGTTTCAGAGCTATGATTTTTTTGATTTCTTTTACGTTTATCAATGTTACAGAAATAATTATACCAAGGAATTTAATTTTGAGATGGTAATTCTAAATTAGCTTGTTTACTTTTGAAGAAAAAATAAGCTCAATAAAAAACATTTATATGTGCTAGCACAAATGCATTCTTAAATTTGGATTCACTTTGATGCCATCTTTGTAATTTAATAGATTTGACTTCAGAATAGATTTTTGGTAAAAAAAAAGTAAAAAATATCAGCTAATACAAATAAATTAGAGAATCAGGCATATTGATCATTAGAATAAGTGTTAATCATATCACTTAGTTTTTACTTTTCATAATCCATACAGCAGTATCATCTTTGAAAATCGTGTTAAGCTAAATCACAGGTAACTGATTTAAATTTTCTTATTGGTAAATTTTTCCGTACTTTCTAAAACAACATATTTTTATTTATTTAGTGTATCATAATTTTATTATAATTTACACATATTTACACATTGTAAATATTTACCTGTTCCCTATCATCTGCGACATCATTCAACTTGTCATCACGGTCAAGGATGCCACCATCACTTGACAGTTTGAGATTGTGAATGGTTACCCAGGCATCTGGTGACTTGAAAGAAAGAAAGAAAACTTAACAATAAAGGTAAAAAACTACAAATAAATATGTTATAGAAACTTTCACAAATTTTAGTCTGTCAAATTAAGAGATAGGGTTACTTATACTCTGCAATATATCAAAGTACACAGTCACATAATTTGAGTACTTGTTTTAAAATACATTACGCTACTAAAACTCCATGTACAAATAATGAAATGGCCTGGCATGGCCAGGGGGTTAAAACACTTGACTCATAATCTGAGGGTTGTGTGTGCAAATCCCTGTCACACCAAACATGCTTGCCATGAGGGCATTATAATGTGACAGTCAATCCCACTATTTGTTGATAATAGTCCAAGAGTTGGCAGTGGGTGGTGATGACTGGCTGCCTTACCTCTAGTCTTACACTGCAAAATTAGGGACAACTAGCACAGATAGCCTTTGTGTAGCTTTGTGCAAAATTCAAAACAAACCAAACCAAGTAAATGAAAACTTATTTCTCATTGAGTCTATTCAAATGACTAAATACTGTATTATTTTCCATGCTATTTGAATTACTTATAATCAGTACCTTTCCTCAGTTAACACACAATATTTCTACAACAAAAATTTTTTATGAGTTTCAGCTCATGAAAATATAACAGCATCGTTTCAAGTTTCTGTGTATGTCCATTGCATTTCATGACAAAAAATAAGTGCACAAATAAACATACAGATCTTGTTTCCTCTAGGTCTTAATCTAAACTTGTCAATTAACTTTATGGTCTTGCATCTTAAGTTTATTCACTATTAAAAGATTCACTGATAAAAGAGTAGCCCTATGGTTGGCAGTGGGTGGTGGTGTTGACTATTTGCCATTAGTCTTTCATCACTAAATTAGGAATAATCCCATGGAGAGAAAATGGGTACCATCAATACATTTGCCCAAGAATCACCAACGATGCATAAAAATCTAAGTTGTCCCAACAGTCGTAAGTAGCCTCAAGACTTGAATAAAAGACACATGGAATCCAATCTCTCAATCTTAGCAGTAGATATATCAACCAATTAAACCTTTATAGCAGCTAAACAACCATGTCAGATATCTAAAATTTAAATATCAGGTCATCCCTTAAGTAATGTCCGATTTTACATTCAGAAAAAGAGAAAGGATTTCAAATGCTTTAATGTTATTTAATCAATAATGTATGTTCCATTATTATTAATTACTTCCTGACAACCTTTCACAAGCTTCTGAATGTCACTTCTATAAAATTCTTGTGGTTTGGAGGAAAAGAATGTAGAGAGGGTAGTTTTGACATCTTCATGTGTTCCAAGTTCATTTAGATCAAAATAGTTCTGCAAACTTCAGAATAGATGATAATCAGAAGGGGCAAGGCCTGGAGAATAATGAGGATGTGGAAGTTTTTCCCAGTCTAGTTCTTCAGTCTTTGCAGACGTGATCCTTGCTGTATGGGTACATACATTATCCTGATGTAACACAACACCTTTGTGATCCTTGCTGTATGGGTACAAACATTATCCTTTAACACAACACCTTTGTGATCCTTGCTGTATGGGTACAAACATTATCCTTTAACACAACACCTTTGTGATCCTTGCTGTATGGGTACAAACATTATCCTTTAACACAACACCTTTGTGATCCTTGCTGTATGGGTACATACTGATCCTTGCTGTATGGGTACATACATTATCCTGATGTAACACAACACTTTTATGACTGATCAAAGCAGGCTTCTTTTCTTTCAGTGCAACATTCAAGCGCTCTAACTGTTGACAATAGAAGTCTGATGTAATCATTACACTGAGTGGCAGCAACTCAAAGTGGATCACACCAACAATATCCCATCAAGCTCTTAACTTTTCTCGGGTGGAAGTCCATTATGGGCTGTGCTTTAACCAGTTTACCTGCACCATTGTTTGCAGTGCTTAACATTTTTATAAAATATCCATTTTTCATCTCCAATCACTAACCTGTCCAAAAAAGGTGAGTTATGTTCACAAAAGTGTAGAGAAGTGCAAATGTCCACTCTTGCTCTAAAGTTAGCTTCTGTCAAATCATGGGGGACCCATTTTCCAAGTTTTAACACCTTTCCAAGCTGTTGCAGATAATGGTGAACTGTTTAATGGATTGAATTAAGCTTCTGCACTAGTACTTCAACTGTTACAGCACAATCTTCATCAAGTGCACTCAGCAGCAAGTCATCATTAAACTCAATAGGACAACCTGAACGTGGCGCATCACATTAGCTGTAGCCACCTGAACTTCTGAAACCACCTTCGACATTTTCTTTCATTGAGACTCAACACATTAAACACCTTGAATGTCTCGTGTAGTTTCTGCTGCACTATTGTCTTTTTAAACTCATAAAGCATTATAAGCCTAATATGCTCCTCAGACACATCCATCTTCTTGAGGGTTTATTTGATTAATGATTTGAAAAAGTGGAGTTGGGTTAGTTTCTTTTATTTGTCTGAACATTTTTATACACGTCCTACTAGATATTTTAGTCATTAAAGCCTTCTACAAAGACAGAAATGATGATGCACCTTCTGTATTATATTTTTAGGCATTACTTATGGGATGGCCTGATATATTGATTCCTAATTTTGAAGTACTGACCAGAATGAAGACAGCCATTTAACAGCATACGTCATCAAGTAGGCTGTGTCTGGCTTTGAATCAAATAACCATATTGACTGTCATTTTTATCACATGTCCATAGCTGAAAGTGTAATGCTCAATGTCATCACAGAAATGAGCCTTGGATTTTCCGATCTGCAGTCGCCTGCATGATAAACACTTCTAGAAGATTCCAGATTATAAAATAATCCAGAGCTTTAAAGAATAACATTGTGTTTCTGACAAACAGCACACTATGCTATGGTTTCGTCTGCCAGAAATTAAGGACTAGGGAATACACAAAATGAAAAGAATACAATAATAATAAAAATAAAACAGACCGAACCAAAATTACTCAAAAAACACAAAAATTGAGATGATTATACGTAACTTTGGGAAAGTAGAAGAGTCGGATCTTATTGTCATGAGATGGATGTGGTTTTATTAAAGCCACATCGGGCTATCTTCTGTGTTCACCGAGGGACTCGTGGAATGGGAATTTGTTTGCTGATGTTAATATTCTCTCAAAATTCTTACAGTACATTACTGAGGTATAAATACCTCGTGACTGCACGTATTATATTCTTTCCAATATTAAACAAAATCATTACTCGAAAAAACACGGAAATCGAGATAGTTACACGTAACATTGGGGAATCGGGGAATCTAACTCCATGGGCGTACGAGGGAGGGGGTTTGTTTTCCAGAATTATTATTTTTTCAAAACTTTTACAGTATATTACTGAGGTAGTGACGCAATCTACTCTTTCTTAAATAATTTTAAACAAACAAGGGCTTAGGAAATAAACCTCACCCCACATCAACGTTGACGAATAATTGGGTAAACTCTTTTATAGACGAGACATATTTATTTAAAATTAAAGATGTTGGTTGGTTGGTTTAGTATTTAATGGCGCAAAGCAACCAGGCTATCTGCGCCAAACATCCGGTAAAAAAAGATATCATCTCAGAGATGAAGAAAGAATGAAACTGAAAGAGGGGTGGCTGAGAGTTTTGAAGAATAACATTTATATAGTATAAACAATTATTGTTAACAACAAAAATATACGTGTAAAATCACTCAGAATCAATGTGATTAATTACTATATATAATTTTCTGTTTTTTTCATCTGATACTCAGTTAAACACTACAGACACTTCTATTACATCGAAACCCCATATGCTTATTTTAAAGCCTTATAAACCCATTAAAAGAAATCACGTGCAAATAGCTTACTATTCCATATACATATTTGCTTATCTGACCAAAATATCTGTGACGTAATTGTCACTCATGCGAAAGACACATGTTTCAATGCATCTACATTTAAAACACATCGTCGAATTAAACAGTTGCCATGACCTAAAATACGGTATCGATTTTCTCAAATATAAAACATACCGAACTGGACATGTTTACTTAAAACTTAGACAGACAAGAAGACCAAATATTATCCATAATACTCACTTATATAACCAGATACTCTTGTCAACCGCGAACATACATACATAAAAGTAAATTTGATAATCATTTTAGGCTATTTATCAACTTTTACAGCTCGTATTGAACATAAACGTTTGAAAAAGGTTTTATATCATGAAAGTTACCAAAAGGTTACAGTTTTAATTGTGGCTTACACAAAATTTACAGAGTTCCAATATAAGGCATTGTTCCTAAAATCCAAAGGTGAAAAGACAATTGTAGATAATACATAAACCATTTTTTCCAATAGTTCACATCAAGCAAGTTCAAAAGAAAAAATTCCATTGTATAAATTAACCGAGATCTTTTCTTTAGTTTTAATAACTCTCACACTTATTTGGAAAAATAAATGAAGAAACCCAATCGTAAGTTGGTGCCAAGATCCTATGCCCAATGTTTCATAACTTCCTGTCTGTAAATTTAAAAACAAGAAACATCTATATAAAAAATATCAATCGAGTATCAAAATGTAGAAAGTGATGAAAAGAGTATCACGCTTTTAAAAAATTAAGTATTGTCGTTAGTTCTTAAAAAATTATATCCAAAGTCCTCGTTATTTCAATATAGAATTACATATATACACATACACACACACACACACACGGAACAAGGCTCGACGCCAACAAAAATAAATCATTTAAGGAATTTAACTATCAGATTTATATGCTGAGCAATTTATTTTTTGTTAAACCACAAATATTTTAAACGCCAATGTGGCTCCATCTAGTGCTTAGTCGGATGACTCCGAGTTTAAGCAAAGAAAGCATATACCTAAAATACAGCGTTTTCGGAAAGTCACTGTGCACTTATATATTTATTAACAGACATGTTTCAATATAAAATACAGGAGGTAAATATGAATGACAATTATAAACAATGTTGAAAGTGACCCCCGTTGGCATCAATACAGGCCTGGATCCTTCTTATTTTGTTTCTAAACACCGCTGTCAGTTGCTGGCTTGAAATAGACGGAATAAAATATGATTACAAAACTGCACAGTGACTTTCCCAACACCCTGTATTAATACTGTAGAATTCACAGCGCATTATATTTCCTTTTTAAATAGACAAGAATGTTTTAAACCAAAGTTACCCAAGGGAAACTATTTTAAAAAATTAGATGGGACAGGACGAATTGTCTCCATTTGACCCCCTCCCTATACCTTAACAGTATCACAGTTCGTCCTGTTTTAACCCGATATTCTGAACTGGCCATATTTTTTGTTAACCTTCTAAAAGGATAAAACTTACGATTGATTGATTATTACTCCCCCTCATTTGTTTTTCATTTTCTTTCTCTCATGGTGCACCTCAGAGTTCTGTAGCTTTAAATATAAACTGACATATAAAATAATCAACATGTGCTCATTGTGCTATACAAAGTCAACGGCAGCAATTTGTATGTGTTACAGTTCACATCAATATATCCGGTTTCCATAACCAGTTTGCATTTTTCTTTCTTCTATCGGGCAGGAAACACATACTAGTTTTTCTATATTTGTTTAATACAATTCCAACAACAACAAAAACTTCATTAGTTTTCAATCACTGTACCTATCTGATTACAGTAGTCATGCAAACAGCAGTAAGTTTATTATTAATTAATAACACTGATCGTTGAGAAATTATCGAACTTAATTACGTTTACACAAGGTTATTGAAGGCTTACTTTTATTGATACCTGAGTATTTTGATTTCAGTGTGAATTTCTTATTGGTTGAAGAGTAGCCGTATAAGCGGTTGGTGCTGCTGATTGGTTGCCCACCTAACGGTCGGTAGTTATAACTCAACCTTAAAGATATCCATGCATCTAACTAGTGGTTTTGACTTTACTTTAAGTTTTACCCCCAGTCGAGTTACGTACAACCAATTGTGGCACTGATCCATTTTCATTATTATTCTAAAGGTTAGATATAGTGTTCCTGTTATCCTTATCTGGTTTTGTCCACTTACCCTCTTATCGAGCCATTAATACCCAAGAAAACAAATTCAGTAAATCAACCTTGTTTCTGTTTCTCCAAGAAATGTAATAACAAAATCACAAAAAAGTAATTAGAAGATGTTTGCGTTTAGTAAACTAATTTATCTTAAAATGTATATCTGTGTGTGTGTGTGTAAATATATTACTTATAAATGTATCGCGTACTTATTAGGTTATGCATTTACGAGTAATATATCTTACTTATAATCACATCAGCCCAACTTAACAGTATTCGTTCCACCAACTTTCAGTGCCACTTCAACAGAAGTTTTAAACCCGAATTAACAATATTCGTTCCGTCAATGTTTTTTTTGTGTGTGTTTTTATTATAGCAAAGCCACATCGGGCTATCTGCTAAGCCCATTGAGGGGAATCGAACCCCTGATTTTAGCGTTGTATATCCGTAAACTTACCGCTGTACTAGCGAGGGGGGGGCGTTCCGTCAGAATACAGTACCAGTTCAATAAGTTTAAAAACCAGAATTTAACAGCATCCGTTCCACCAGGTTTCAGTATCAGTAAACAGAAGTTTTAAAACCCGAATTAACGACATTCATTCCATCAAAATGCAGTACCAGTTCAACAAGTTTCAAAACCAGGAACTAACAGCATCCGTTTCTTCAGAACGTGTATATTGCACAGAACCTGCTACCTACCATAGAAAAGTAACGTTGTAGGCCTTTCCCGACGTCACGTTTTCCAATTTTCTTCATTATTCTACCAAGAGTATTGTCCATTGGTGGAAAGGTTGTATCGTAACTTACAGTAATTAATATTCTACAGTTTCGCCTGATCCAATTACTTATGCACTCTCTCTAAAACACAAACAAAGAAACAAACAAACAAACGGACTTGAAAAAAGTTGCAAACCAAATACATCCTAACGAACTAGGTAGCAACACCTGACGAAATAGTTCAAGGGCGCTGAGTACGCCAGGACCCTTAGAGGTGTCTCATACACTACAAAATACAAAATGAAGCATATCCAGCAAAGCGACACATTTTTAGTAGACGTTCGGCACTTTGAAGGACGACTTTAATACAGAGTTATACCTCCTACAGGGTCACGCTTGTTTGTAGTAGCTGCAACACACTAGTGACCTCATTCTATTTATTTATGTTTGAGTAAAACGAGAACGGCTTAATAAATGATCAGTGCTTTAGTCACGTATCAAACTCGTGAGAAGCCGTGACCAAGTCGGTATGTTACCATAAGGACTACGGAAGTTTCATTAATTAAATAATTTACAAGTCAAACTATTTTAAGATGATGCGTGTTATAACGCACTTCACGTTTGCGCTAACAGTGCTCTAATACACTAAGAGATGAATGTCAACGTAACAGCTGTACTTATACAGGAGAAGCATTCTAATAACAGCAGTTTCTAGCAGTTCTGTTATGTGGATAAAATTATGTTATTGCTTCAAATACACGATGTAATGGCACACATTGTACAACGCTGCAGTTTTAGGTCACCATTCCTACAGTCCTGCAGTTTAGTATAAGGTTCAGTTTACGAGGACAGCACGAAGGACATATATACGTGTAGAGAAGACGTAAACACGTTCTTTTAAAATTTTTAAGATTTTCTTTATAAATTAGCTTTAATTTAATGCGTTAATCTAAACTACTGAGATTTCATTCTTATGAGATAACTGTATGAAACAACAGTATAGAACAGTTTATCACTTATCTAATATTGTTAATCTCTTTAACACAAAGTAGACACGTTATTGAAGGTCAAGTGTGTTTTATTATAGTTCTAAAAAACATTTGAACAATTTTCGAATCCCCATTATAAACACCATCAATTTTAAACCTTGTATATTATCTTATCAAGAACTGAATTATTAAGAAACACGCACAAATAACAAAAGAAAACTGATTCAGTAACTTAATTGCCATCAACATAATTAACTACGGCATCCTGTAAGTTACAAGAAATATAATAACTCTTGATAACTGATAATAGACGTAGTTATAGAAAAACAGTGACTCGGTATACGACAATAATTTTGCCTATAAACCGAAACCCGCCATTTAAATTACTATCAGATATATTCATTCGTTGAAACAGACATTCTTATATATTTAAAAAGAAAATGTGTATTTTTCAATAACCGATAAAACTGTCCAGTTAAACTTGTTTACATGGGGTATGGAGCAAAAAAAAGAAACAACAAAGCTACAAAAATCTCTTGCTTGTAACAGCAGTGAAGAGTTGACCGCTCTCTCCACGCCCACGAGCATTTCACGGGTCACTTGTCACGAAAATTTGTAAACGAGTAGATGTGCACGCAAGCATGCGTGTCTTAGACAAAAGGACTGGCTACTTCTTGATCAATAACCATCTTCTGCATAAAGGACCATCTTGTATAAATGACGCTTTAGCATGCTAAGTACCACAACAACATTTAATTATCGATAAACTCAAGAAAGTGTGGTCTTTATTTAACGCTTTTCTCCTATACTTATTTTCCCCCGACCCCCAGAACATAGCTATACAGATTCTATTACAGTGGTTATGGGACGTTTAAATAAGAAACACTGAAAGAACTCTTCGAAAATATTCCTAAAATGCATCTCTTGCAAATAAAAGTGGAAGAAACGATTAAATTCGTTTATTTATTTTTTACTATTGGGTAACATTAGAAAGATATTGATATCACGATGTAAACGGGAATAAATACGATCATTTATTGTTTTCTTATGAGTAAAGACGAAACACACATGCGGTGAAAGATGTGCGCGAATACAGTATCTCTTACTTTGTATTACCCTAAAACCATCGAGATGCATATGGTCAAATTTGAAATATACAAAAATATCCTACGTTCTCTCGTTAACGGCTACGCTGTCGCAACGCATATAGTTATTATTATCTTCATATTGTTAATCTTTTAACAAGAAGCAGACATATTTTGAAAGTCACTGTACATTACTAAGGTTATATAAAATATTTGAAAATTATTCAAATTCGCATTAGAAATATCAATGATACGGTACACTAATGGAATACATACGACTTTTATTCCAAATTAGGTTAATAAAGTATACCTTACTGAAATGCAATGATCACTTTTTAGTTCAAGTTCTGACACCACAGTACCTTGACGGGATACACATGATATCCTATTTCAAGTTCTGACACCAGAGTACCTTGATGGGAAACACGTAATGACTTTATATCCCATATTCTGCCGCCACAGCACCTTCATATTAAACACGACAACTTTTTATCCTAAGTTTAATCACCAATCACCACAATACCTTATTGCGATGGACATAGTCACTTTTTATCTCATGTTCTGTCACTTTTAAAGGAGTTAAGACGTTGCCAAGACACAATGTTTTTGATTAATGTGTGTGCTTTGAATAACTCTCCTCTGGCTTCTGCAAATTTCAACAATGTTACTGACCAAAGAGTCAGTGTATTATTTTCAAAATTTAGCTCCATTGGTACCTGTTTGATCAACAGACATCAACTGCATGTATCGCTTCAACAACAGTTGCAGGGATCGAATTTCGTATTCGCATATTCGTAATTGCAGTTTATCGCGAATGTTTAAATGCATGTAACACAAAAACGAATTAAAATATATGAAACTACTTTAAATTATTAAATCATCTGAAGTCATCAAGGGACATTTCCTGTTTGATGACGATCATTTTGTCCCTTTATTATGCACCAAAGTAGGTTTCTCATGTTTGATTACGATCATGTACGTTTCTCTGTTCATCAGTGCATTGTTTAAATAATTTTATTGCTGTGTGCACAGTATTTCATCAGGAAACGTGTGCGAATAGAAAAGTTAAAGTACCAATTCTGAAAATAAAACTGATGACAAGTGGAGTCATCCAACGACGACAAAAAAAATCAGAAACTATTACAATATCTGTTAAAACTGTTAACAAATGGTCAGTATAACAGTGGCCCCCCAGTGGCTCAGCGGTATGTCTGCGGACTTACAACGCTAAAAACTGGGTTTCGATACCCGTGGTGGGCAGAGCACAGATAGCCCCCATTGTGTAGCTTTGTGCTTAATTCAAAACAACAACAGTATAACAGTGTTGTTACAAATATGATAATTTTGTAGAAGTTATATTTAATTTTTCTGTTATGAAACCTTAACATTTTAGTCTTAATGTTTTCGTTTTTCCTGTCACAAATGGTACTGTTGAGAATGTTGTTCGTAGATTTCCCTGGTAAAAGCACTAAATATATAATATAATTTTAGTGTCTTTTATTAACCTGGTACTTGCACAACAATGGGCTTTTCAACTTAATTACAATACATGCTTACTGTAAGACACGAGAATCCAATAAGTCACGTGAAAAAACAACTGCAAATGGTTTTGGTTTGGTTTGAATTTCGCGCAAAGCTACATGAGGAATATCTGCGCTCACCATCCCTAATTCAGTAATGAAAGACTAGAGGGAAGTGAACTAGTAATCATCACCCATCGCAAACTCTTGGGCTAATAGTAGAATCGATCATCAATATACAAAGCCCCACATTTGGACAAGCATGCTCGGTACCGGGGATACTAATCTGTGACACTCAGATTGCAAGCTGAGCGATTTAACCAATTTTAATGAAGGAAGGAACACACAATAGCAAATGAGTATGGATACAACTGTCTTAACCTACATTTAAATATGCTTCATTAAAAATTGTGAACTTATGAGAGACGCATCGTGCTTCCTTTAGACGGTCCCAACAGATGAAGTTACACTGCAAACATCCAACAATGGCTTCGCCCAAAACATGCTTCCACCCACTCAGCAAATGTATGCTAGTGACTTAGACAAGTACCTGGAGGCATCTTGTCTTGCTACGTGACCTACCTAATGCTACCTGCACAGGTAAACAGATAGCTTGAGGCCGTTCAAGGTGACGCGGTTTTCATTGGTTCAACTTACAGGTGGAGCAAGATAGCATCGTTACACGAAAATAAAATATGGGAATGTCCTGCTTCTTATTTTTATACTGTGATATTTACTTTTTTTTATTTGTAAAAATTTTACAGCCAATGCGCTCTCTTATGACATGAGCATTCGCTGCTATGTTTTACAACTGTGTGTTACATGTTTGGCTGATGGGCGTGGTTACATAGTATATTTATCATATTCTCCTGAAATCTTGTCTGACTAGGCCTTGCTTTGTGGCACTAAATGTTGAAGATGATGCAGAGAAAATCACGCAGATGTACGTGAATAAAATTAAAAATTATATTATGGAATAATCGTGATTGTTGCCTTTTGATTCTTGTGTTCGGCGGGTGAAAAAACAGTCTTAGCTCAATGCATTCTGGAATCATCGTAACTGTTGCCTTTTGGTTCTTGTATTCAGCGGGTGAAAAGACAGTCTTGGCTCAGTGCATTCTGGAATAACCGTGATTGTTGCCTTTTGGTTCTCGAGTCCAGCTGGTGAGAAGACGGTCTGGACTGGACATATTCGTGATTTGTACGTAGGTTAAGTTGAAAATAGACCTATGTTAGTGTAAACGTTCACCTGTGTTACTCGAGTTTGATTAGCCATAAGGAGATAAATGTTCAGGAAATTACAGTTGGGTTCTAAATCTATTATGGAAACAGGAATTCACTGTTCATACTAGTCACATTTCTCAAAATGTTCACAGAATGTTAAATGCTTTTCGTACACAAGATTGTTTTTTTTAGTGTTGTTCATTTAGTAAAACTATTTTCTGAAATATTTGTATTTTTTTACTCTTGACTGAAACCAGAACACACTGCGTTAGTCCGCTTACAAATTGACTTTTATACAGCAAAAAAAAATCAATATGGCAAAAGATAACAGTTTTGAACACACTTTGAATACAATTAATTTAGTACACGTGATAGGTTGTTCTAAAATGAGTTCAAATAAAATTCCATCTTAAGTAGGATTTGAGTCCCAGCTGCCAAGGATATACTATCTTACACCATTATGACATTCCCTCACTTCGGGCTTTGACGTACCTCTAGGGTCTTAAAACCAGGGGCGCAAACCTTCTTAAGTTGATTAAACGATTAGGAATTTATTGAACGACCCTCAGTCACCAGTATATGTTTGTTTGTAGTTAAACACAAAGCTACACAACGGGCTATCACTAGATGGCCATCACAAGTATCGAAACCTGATTTCTTGCTTTATAGGACCACAGATATACCGCTGTGCCACTGGGAGCTGCATCTATATAATTAACGCTTAAACGCCTTCTTATTTAACGAACAGTAACCCACTAAATACATAAAATTGTAAAGGTTCGTTTCAAAATGTATCCCATAATGACTACGTTTAATCTAGTGGCTGTAGAGCATGCCAACATTAAACTTTTTTTTTTAATGTTCATAAAATACTAAAAAGTTGTTACGGTTAACAAACTGTAGTTCCGGTTCATATCTATCAGTGTTGCTCCTCTTTTGTTTATAAATATACATATTGTCCATTCAACAAGAATAAACTAATTTTACTACTTTTTTCACTACTTATTTCTCTTTATGTAAAATTGAATGGAGGCTGATGATTTAATATGATCTAAGACAGTTTAGAAACAAAAGAACAGCAATATTTTATCATCTGGAAGAGATGTAGTTTGGGATGAATACTAACCCTTCTAACTCGGCTGGAGTCACCTCCATAGTCTAGCGGACGCATCCACATTCACTGTTATGAATCACAAACTCAAATCTTAACTGATATTCAAAATTTTCCCTTCACTATTATGTCTGTATAAAAGTGCAAGTTCTAACCCTACAATCGTCAACGAGTCCACCAAGATTCCTGTCGAATTCTTAAATAAATTTAACAAAGCGATTCTAAACAACTCATGAACCAAACTACTTGTGGTTACTTGACTTTGTTGATTAAAGGGTCCTTCATAATATGTGTGTCACACACACAAAACATGAATATTGTAATTAAACCTACTAATAAGCGCTAGAACCTCCTATGCAATTTAATCATTAAATGCATGAATTCATGTGTTTATTTTGGCCACTTCTTCATTGCGACTGTTATAGAAGGTAAAAAATTAAAATTACTAAATGATGTAGTAGGTGGACTATGTCGGTAATGAATAACAAAAAAAAAGTCGATAATTTTCAATCTTTAGTTTGCTTTGAGCAAAGCTACACAAGGGCTATCTATCCGTGCTCGCCATCTTTGGTGTAGCAGCGAAAGCCGAGAGGAAAAGCAACTAGTCATCACCAACAGCCGCCAACTATTGGGCTATTATTTAACCAATGAATAGTGAGATTGGTCATCACCGCAAGGGCGAGCAGTTTTGGTGCGACGGAGATTCGAACCCGCAGATTGCTAGTCGAGTGCTCTAACCACCTGGCTATGCCAGGCCCTGTCGTTGTTGCGCATTGCTAATATCAGGAAGGCAGTAGCAATACCTATGTTTGGATGGTCAGGATTGTTCATTGAAATGGTGTTTTAAATATCTCCTTCACAGGTCACTAGAACTTTACAGTTTTTCCTTTTATAACAATGTCTACTTAATAAGCCACAAGTTTTGGGAATGTCTGTAAATGTCACAGCAAAAACTTTGGATTACTCGTTCTTCTTTCTTCTGGTTCTTATTCATTACATGATAACCCAAAACAGTGGTGTTGACCAATTTCACTGATGTGACAGTTTCAAATGTAGTATCCACTTTTATGAGTAGTGTTAAAAAGATCACAGTTCTACTGTAAACGATGTTATTACCCTTTGATGAGTTTTCTTACATTTGGTGTTACTTTATAAAACTTAAGTAGGAGTAAAATAGGAGCATTATTGTATTTTGAACTTAGACAAAATATACAAAATTATATGAAAAACCTTGGAAATGTAGTTATTTAAACCTTTAAACCGTATTACTTAAAGTACGATACTTGAATAAAACAAGGTTTAAACTGGCGAAACGTTGTAACCATAAATACTATACTCTGCTTATCCGACAATAACCAAGTTTTACGTGTTACATAACAGGGGGAATCTCCTTTAGTTCTTTACAAAATACTAAATTATTCACAACTGTCTTCAACTTACGTTGTACAGTAACTGTACGTAAATCACGAATCTAAAAATAATTGTTAAAGCTTTTATTTAGTTTATTCGTTCGTTTATAATTAAGTACAAACGAGCTATCTGTGTTCTGCCCACCAAGAGTATCGAAACCCGGATTCTAGCGTTTGTAGTCTGCACGTATTCCATTGTGCCATTGGGGGTGTGTATTTGGAGTAAAATCAAATGAATACTGCTGGTTGCATAGAACTGCCATCTTTTGTTTGCATTTAGAACCAATCTCATCAGGGAACTCATCACAACAAAAGAAACAGATTTCGCTAGTACTACAGCAAATCATTTAGCAATTGCATCAGCTCTATATATATATATATATATATATATGAATGTAAAACACCACAATGCAGAAACTTACTACAGTCAACAATAATCTATATATTATTAAAGTTAGCTTTCTGAGCGGGAGTTGCACGTTATGTTCATGAGTTCGTGCTGTATATTTTACCTATTCTAGCAGATCGTGTAGAACTAACATATTTTTCAAACTTCACGCGGTCCTGGCTATTCCTAACAACTTCCAACCCAGCATTAGGATAAACGTATTGAAAAAATGATGAATTCTGTCAAAACTCATAAAGTTTACTATTATAATACATATGTACATCAATACTTGACAAAAGTCTGAGCGAACCGATGGACAGATTGTCACCAAACTTGGTATATACCCTCAGAATTAGGGATGGCTAGCGCAGATAGCCCTCGTATAGCTTTGCGAGAAATTCAAAAGTGAAAGAAAAAACATAAAACCATTCTGAGAACTTCGATGATGTAAACACGTTACGAAATTAAACTAATCTCTACAGCGTTCGGCTTGATACGTTACGAGCGTAAATTACCAAGCTTCTAGAGACAATTTGAAATTAATTTTTTAAAGAATAATGTCAATCTAAACACATACCTCTAATACAAGTTGTAGATGGTGTGAACGCTTGTTTAAAACACGGGGTTGTGAATTTACGTATTTACGAAAAATATGGGAAAACTCCCAAAATAAAAGAATCAGCACGTCTTACACAGCACGAAAAATATAAATATCTCAACTTATTCCCAGACCTCCAAACACATACACAAACGTTGTCACATAAGCTTCAGATTGCAGACAACTTTCATATTTACTTGGTTTGTTCAAAATTATTGTTCTAAAGCTAATTCAAACAGGAATACCCGAATAGTGGATTTATAAAAAGAAGTCTGAACTAAAACTTGATACACTGAGGTTATTCCTATAGGTGGGGAAAATTGGGTGGGCCACATAAAACTGGTTTTAGATCTCGACACATAATATACATATGATCGCTCGCTACAACAGACGCATTAAAATAAGAGTACTTACGGTTCACAAACTAATTTTACACAGATGACCGACCACAAATACCCTGTCTATTTCTTAGTTTGTGTTCAGTATACAAATTTTTCCAAACTCGAGAATATTTTAACGTTCGTATTTTTTTTTCTCCCTTTAAAATGTAAAGTTTATTTAAGTTACGTAAACTTTACCGTCAGTTCTATTAACGGACCCGGCATGGCCAGGTGGTTAGGGTGCTGGATTCGTAATATGAGGGTCACGAATTCAAATCCCAGTCACACCAAATATGCTCGCCCTTACAGGCGTAGGGATGGTATAATGTTACGATCAACCCCACTAGTCGGTGGTAAAATAGTAACTCAAGAATTGGGGGTGAGTGGTGATAACTAGCTGCCTTTCCTCTAGTCTTAAACTGCTAAATTAGGTACGGCTAGCGCATATAGCCCTCGTGTAGTTTTACGTGAATTTCTGAAACAAACTAACGGCTCTGCTAATAATTTTAATTATGTCTTTTCAAAGAAATTAAAAGATTTTTGCCAGTGTTCAAAACAGTGAAATACGCACACTTAGCTGGATGTTTAAGATTGTATTTGGCCATTAAAAAGCAACATGAAAAATAATGTTTTTTTCATTTACTTAATACATTTTATTATTCGTAGTTAATGGCAGGATTCTTTAAAGATGAAGAAATCAAGTGAAAAGTTGTATGCCAGATGTTTGTTTTTTAATTCCGCGAAAGCAATATAAAGGCTATCTGCGCTTGCCGTACCTAATTTAGCAGTTTGAGACGAGAGTAAAGGCAGCTAGACATCTCCACCCGCTGTCAACTCTCGAGTTACTATTTTCTCAATAAATAGTGGGATTGACCATCACGTAATAACGCACCCCACGGCTGAAAGGGCGAGCATGTTTGGTGTGACGGAGATTCGAACCTGCGACCCTAATATTACGAGTCAAGCGCTTCCTAACTACTTGGCCATGGCAGATGCAACTGAAAACTATCAGAAATCCAACCAATTCAATATAATATTTCATCCACACTGATAAAATCACTTTCATTACGTTCCTGATTATTGTTGTTACATATCGACTTATGTGACGAAATATTTTTGCATCTTTATTTTACATTTTTAATGTATTTCAGGTTCAACAATTTTTTCTCTCTCTTTTTTTATACACAAGTTAACCATCTCTACTTATAGATGTGTAAAAGGAGCGAACGAATCGGAAATTTAAGCTCCAGTACTATTCACAGGTTAAATATTACTCGAAATACTCTTGAAACACATATCTTAAGACTTACTGGTATAAAAATTTATTATCGGGTGTGCATATAGATGAAGAAAAAAATTAAATGCAATGATAAGACTGGACAAAATTTTCTGACAAAATATAAGTCGTGAAATTATATGGACGCACACGCACACACACATGGTGATGTGAAAGCCACGCATCACATTGATTTTCCCCAGCCCTGCCTTGACAGCTGCTCGAAATGTGAACCGTTTATACCACGATCAGTTGCCCTGTGCTTCGAACCTTCTAGGTTGTTTGAATATGTAGCAAACACCAAGTGTTTGATAAGTTCTTAAAAGAAAAAGTATAGTGGATGTCAGATCAGAAGAGCGTGCAGGGCGCCGTGCCACTAGCCCATAACGCCCTACCCATCTGTCACTATTACCTGATATCTAATGCGGCGGCGACGTCCTGCTGAAATCACAAGCAGACCTCCCACCAGATTCCAAGTAAATATATATGTGGGAAACTGAATGAAAATATAGGAATAATATAGGGTAGGGCAGTTGCTTAAAACACTGGATGACAACATTATTTACAAATAAGTAAAACTACCCGTAAAGAGAAGTTATTGTAATCAATAATATTCCAATATCTTGTTCAGGTATGTTTTATGTTTTTTATTCCAGTTCTCACGAAGAAGACAATTAGAGAGGTGGTACACTTGGAAACAGTGTTGTTGAGTTTTCTGACAGTAATCTTTCAGCATATATATTTCCAACTGACAGGGCTGATTGATTGATTGCAATTAAGCACAAAGCTACACAATAGGCTACCTATGCTCTGACCACCACGGGTATCGAAACCCAGTTCCTAGCGGTGCGAGCCTGCAGACATACCATGGGGGGGACATATACAGGGTTACGCATAACTTGATGAGTTGCAGTAGAACCATGTATTTAAACCCTGGTTAGTGTGAAAAAGTTGAAAGAATTGTAAATACAGATCCTTCTTCAGCGATGTTCAATGGGAAGATGAACTTTTGTTCCATGTGTCTTTTCATCAGTGTGAAGGAACCTACCAAATCTTCAGGAACGATCTCCATATAACGTGTTTCCATTTATCTGCAGTGAGACTTACCTTCAGCTTTCACACAGCATGGTACAAGTTTTATGCAAGGTCTCAACCCTGCGTCCTTCACTCGAAGAAACTGATGCAGACACGTCAAGTTTCCAGAAGTTCGTTGTCTTGAGATACGTCTAATAATCATAAAGAACTGTCTCCTACCTGAAACAGGTGTCTTCTACTGATCAAGTTTGTCTTTACAATAAACTTCTAACTGGCTCTTATATTTCCAGATCAGCAAAGAACAGCCGAATTCCTTTCAAGTACAAGGATCAGCCACCTGTTTTCTTGTGTCTCAAGAACAGGCATGTGTTCAAGACGTATTCCAGTTCAATTCGTTTTTCCTCTGTTTCACAAGGCATATTTTAGAAAAATCTATGGATATTAAAGGCAAGTTTTTTACACAGCGTTTTGTATGCATTTAAGCCACTTCTGAATGCTTATGTACGACATAAAGGTTGCAGGAGGTGGAAGGAAAACTTTCACAGAGATTTTAATTCACGACGTCACTAAATTAATTCCATGTGGCTTTGTTAACGTTTGGACCATTACCTAATAACCTCGGAGGGCTGGTTATCTTCCTTTAGGAAATGCATGTTGTTTTTCTGATACTTGTTTTCCTTTATCGTGACCAAACTTAATGGCCACAAAACAATCTAATTTTGTAGTTCTAATGAATACTTAATAAGCACAACCAACTGTTTCACATCTTGATCAACAGAAGATTCATCATTCAACATAGTGTGTCCTGAATTACATTTCTTCAGAATGTGGGGTCTTAGACCATCTGATATGACATACCTCTGTTAACCCTATTCAAATATCATTGCCGATGGGGTACTTGAATATCACAGGGAAAAGTTGCCCAACATAATCTCATGAAACAAATGAAGTTGTTTTGTAGTTTTTGTAGCATTCATTGCCCATAGTTTTTCTGCTTCTCTGACTTATGTTGCAAGATTTAGTTCGAGACCAATAACTAGGTTAGATTCACGGCTATGGGTGTAGAAGGATTAATCGTAACATCATGACATCTCCCATGGCTAAAAGGGCAAGCATATTCAGCGACGGTTTTCGTCCCTCTGACCCGCAGTAGCGAGTCCAACGCCCTCATCACAAGGCCATGTCAGACTCCACTAGAAACTAGCAACAAAATGACTCTTCTCCTGGTTACGACCACTCCAAACTGTCCCTCAGTGCAAAAGTGTAAAAAAACAGTTAAGATGTACAATAGGACACACAAAATCTATATTTATTCACGAATTTTATTTTGTAACGTCATGCAGATTCAGTTCCATGTGCTCATCACCAGGTGAAGAATCATGTGTTTACTAAACTTTTTGACTGATGTTCAACTATAGAGGTTTGATAAATTGTATTCGAACATTTGTGCGGATTATACTGAATACGTTGAAAGTGCTTGGATTTTGTGCGGTAATAACACTTTTTTTTCACTACACATACCCTATTCCTTTGATTTATGCGAGTCTGATCATGGAAGTTTGTTTTTTTTAACTTTAGTAATATTAGTATTTGTTAAGTTTGTAAGACTGTGATGTTTTTGTTTTTCTAAGCGTTTATTTGTTTTAACTCATATACAGAATAGGCCCTCTGTCCATCACAGGGAATCAAACCCGGGATTCCAGCATTGCAAGTTCATAAACTGACCGCTGACCCACCAGGAAATCATTGATCTCGTCAACAGAGACAATTATAAATTATTCGGACTGGTTATAAGCATTAGTGTTTTATAGTAGAAGAAATGTTCACTTCCACTTTCAAGCTTATGAAGTCGTGTAGAGAAATTAATATACATTTTAAAATTAAAAGTTATGTGCCGCAAACGGTTACCGAAAGTTCCAAAAAATTTACAACGGGATACCGCTCAACGGTTCCTAAACAAAGTTTCTTATAATTTTCACGATTAGAATTACTTAAACTGAATATATTAACAGCCTTTGACTTTTCAACTTTAAATTCGAGTATTTCAAATGCCACAAACTAATTCACTGAGTTAGCCAAAACGGGCCGGTTATGACATCGAAACCTAAAAGGTTTACAACAAATAGCATAAGCGTAAAACAAGGCATAACAGAGAGAGAGAGAGAGAGAGAGAGAGATATGAAGTAAGATATTAGTTTGTTTGTTTTTGAATTTCGCGCAAAACTACTCGAGGGCTATCTGCGCTAGCCGTCCCTAATTTAGCAGTGTAAGACTAGAGGGAAGGCAGCTAGTCATCACCACCCACCGCCAACTCTTGGGTTACTCTTTTACCAGTGAATAGTGGGATTGACCGTCACAATATAACGCCCCGACGGCTGAAAGGGCGAGCATGTTTGGCGCGAATGGGATGCGAACCCGCGACCCTCAGATTACGAGTCGCAAGCCTCAACCCACCTGGTCATGCCGGGCCTATATCATAAGTAAACCACCTTTAATTCACAATTACACTATAGTTGCCCTCGTGAATATACCATTACAAAACTTTGTTACAGATGAATAATTATCGTTTTATTTATTTTTGTGAATTATATATTTATTTTCCAAACAAAAAAATTAACTATCTAATCAGTAACAGCTAATAATCCAGCTGTACTCTTTCTTGGAAAAATAAAAATAAATTTATGTTAGCGTTCACGTGTTCTTGAATAATAAACGTCATTAGACCAAGTGAATACGTGTGATTAAATCATATTAGATGCTGATTATAGTGAATGAGCGGCTGCATTATTGGGAAAAGAAAAATGCAACGGATAAAAGTTATAATTTATAATACAAAACTATGAAAAACGGAATGATAGCACGCATCAGAAATCCACAGCATCTACGTCATACATCAGATAAAAATGCACAACTACATTCATCACAGGTCATTAGTGGATCATACAGTAAAAAAACTAACGCAAAAGTTCCTTCAATAATAGAAAATATGGTTCATGTGAACCTAGGAAGCATCAGTGTACAGTTTTTAACTACGTGACGTTTTCATATAAAGAAAAAGGCTTATGCATAGTTTTGTGGTTTCCATGTGTAACTGTGTGTGTGTATTTTATAACAAAGTCACTTCAAGCTATCCAGTGTGTCCACCGAGGGGAACTGAGCCCCTGATTTTGGCGTTGTCAATCTGTAGACTTATCGCTGTCCTAATCCATGTATAACAAAGACAATGATTTAAACAACCATTATAAAGTTTGTGGATACTGTTCTGTTATAGCCCTACAAATAATACGATTTTGCTATATTAATACAATGATTACTAACACATTCTTAGAAATTTATTATGGACATTTACTACATGAATATAATGTGCATGTGCATGAACATATATTTCTACACACACACACACACACACACGTTGTTAAAACGTATTAAAATTGCAATATATTAGAGTTCTCAAAGTTATTTCTCTACAAATACATGATAATGCAGGAAATAAGACAAAATGTCTTTAGCAGGTACTCCACATATCCATTCCAACTACCGGTTTAGTTCTGAGAATGTTTCATTTATTTATTTTACAATAATGATGCCCGACAGGTTTTCAAAAGGAATGCAACATTTCTCAGCACGAGGTCGCAATCCACAGTTTTTTTTTTTTTTTTTGTTTACAATTTTTGCAAATAGTAAAACCAAACACTTAATAGGAGATTTTCCTTGACGTGAACTCTTCATACAACTCAAATGAGCGAATTATTTATTAAAAAAATAAATGAAAGGTTAAATTATAAGTTATAAGAAAATCATCAACCATGCACAGTGCATATAAAAAGATTTAACCGATCTTCAAATTGTCAGTCACACTATTCCTTTTATGGTCATCGTCCAGAACTAAGCTAATATTTAAATAATTGTTTGTTTTAGAATTTCGCGCAAAGCTACACGACGGCTACCTGCGCTAGCCGTCCCTAATTTAGCAGTGTAAGACTAGAGGGAAGGTAGCTAGTCATCATCACCCGCCGACAACTGTTGGGGTACTCTTATCAACGAATAGTGGGATTGACCGTCACATTAGAACGTCCCCACGGCTGAAAGGGCGAGCATGTCTGGTGCAACGGAGATTCGAACCCGCGACCTTCAGATTACGAGTCGAACACCTTAACCCACCTAGCCATGCCGGGCCTTTTTCAAGTAATGGACAAAAATAAATAAAATAGGGTTAAAGTATTTTACAAAAAGGTGAGTGACGATAAACACTTAATAAAACATTGTTTTCTAAAGAAGAACTTTCCTCTACAGAACAAGGCTTGAAAAATTACTGAAATTTCCGCAGGAAAATTCGTCAGACTTCTTTAAAATCCAAACAAGGTTGTGCTTCTTTACGCAAATTTACCAAATAACTAAATTCAATAAGTTAACCACTGTTACAAGTTTTCGAATCACTTTTTTCCTTCTACATTCAGATTTACAGATGTCTCAAATCATTTCAAAGATACAACATGCAGAAGCAGACCGACATCAAAACAATTTCACAAGCAATTGTATTTTATAAAAAAAAAAAGAAAAAACTCGTGCAATAAATTCTGTACGCATGTGCATAAGAATGTATTCGAAGCATGATAAAACAAAGCGTTAAATAATTCGAAAAAAAAAAAAAAAACTGGCGTAACTATATGTTAGCGGTCCCTGTTTGCACCGAGATATTTTACTTGGCGTATGAAGTATTGTCCAAACCGGTTTGAAACATTTTTCTTTGATAAGGAAATTTAATAAGCACGACATATGTAAAGAATCATTTAACGAATTATATGGTATTATTTTACTTAGGAAGTATCAAGCCCAAGGACAGACTTGTTTGACAATTCTAAAAAATCCACAACGCCGAACGACAACGCGTAGGACTGATATTGAAGGTTGGTTGTATACACAAAGACATCCATAACCTCGTGTTAAGCTAAACTTTTAGGACGCAACTCTAACAGTTCCAATAAACAGATGGTTAAACATGTAAAAATAAAACCCCTAATACAAAGCCATACGGAATAGAAACCCTTCCCTGAATTTCATACTTGCAACGTGTGTGGTAAAACGAGTTCTCTCTCGATGTTGTTGTTTTTCTATAGCTGCTATAATGGAAAATCTATTATACTCTCGAATTCCTGTCCATTTCCGAGAATCAACACAAAAATTAACAATTTTGATTAAGTGCTCGAACATGAAGAATCGCCAGCGCTTATTAGTAGCTCTGTTCTGCTTCAGACGTAGCAAGCACGTGTTTTTAAAATTAGACTCATGCAAGGGATTCTAAAGCATTGATTGTTTAAACAAACCGTCCGGGAGATCGCTGCCAATATAAGTTACACATGCCAACCAGCAACGCCGTCTCTTTACCGCTTAAAATTCAAACTACACAGCTGAAGTGAGCTACCTGCTGATTGGACAATGGAGAGCATCAGATTGGTTGCAGCTGTCGGTGTGCCAGACGTCTAGGGAAACCAACAATAATAAAGATCGAGGGGAAATAAAGAAGTATTGCAACCCAGTATTTATGAAAGCAAAAACGGCAGTTGGTATATGCATCCCGTAACTATTTGGGTAGGTGATGTAAATTTAAAAAGGAATGTGTTAATTCTTGGTTCCTGAACCAGAAACAACTATTTTAACAAACATGCAACAGATATAAAATATTTTTGACGGAGGGTGATATAATGGTTGAATCTGTCAATTATCATATTTTTACCAAACACGTTTTTACTTACAAATATGTATGTGTGTGTGTGTGTGTGTGTGTGTGTGTGTGTCAGAAAAGTTAAACAATTAAAATAATTATACTTTTCACATTTCTAAATTACTAGAAATACCATCTTCCTATTACTTATTCAGCTATTTTCTCCAACATTGAACAACAGAAAATGACTGTTGGTATAGACCAGTGGTTCTTAACCTTTTTCAGTGTTTGCACCCCTTTCAAACCAGTAATCATTTCTCGCACCCCCTGGAAACTTAAATATAAAAATATAAAGCATACTTTTATGTAAAAATATAGATTTGCTTTAATTATTCATGGGCATCCTCGCACCCCTTGGGAATCATCTTCGCACCCCTGGTTAAGAACCCCTGGTATAGACTGTAGAAAATAAGACGTAACTATAGTAAAACAACATTTATTATTCTCCACGGGAAACATTATAAAAATTAAAGAGTTACTATTTAAAATAAATAAATAATGTTACCGTTAGATAACTTGATAGTAACGCGTCACAGTGAACATAATCTTACAATCAACGAGGAGGTTAGATCATAACACCTTTTTATGAATATTTGTGATCCAACTGTGTGTAAATCAATTAGCTAATAACTAATTACCATTGGAATATCCCATGTATTTCAGATTCAAAACGAATTATTTTATCCATTTTAATGTCATGTATGACAGTTTAAATTAGATAGGCGGGTGGATACAGAATACATAATTACTCAGGTTTTATACAAAACAAATTAAAGCATTTTACGTTCGAGACAGATTACTGATACTGAAAGCCATTGTACGACGTTTTTTTTTCCTTACATTAGCTTTCAATATTTACATTTTAAAAAAAAACAACCCTTTCTGCAGTAAATTGTAATATTAATCACTTACTAAAAACATATTTAACTGACAACTAAATAAACCTCTCGTGAAAACGAATCATGATGGAAATATTTCGGAAAACCCCTAGGTGATAAAATATAATTAACTCATTTTATACGCCAGTAAACTATATTCTATGCGACAACAATAAGCATTTTAGAAAACACGAGCCGATAGATGGCGACTGTATATAAATATTGCAATTACAGCAATTGTTAAAATGTGGAGTATTAAATCAAAGAAGAAAAGAAAACTGCTAACACGGTACGTGATCTGAAAAAAAAAAAAAAACAGCACTCGCACCATTTGTGTTAACTGTTTGATTGTACTGAAAACAACTGCAGTGTGAAGTATCTTCAAATGCGAGACATATTTTAGCATGTATATCTGTGAAAACAATAAACCCAAAATTATGTAAAGATACACATCACAAGATATATGCTTTAATTAAATATTAATTATATAAACATAATTTCATCTTGCCAAGTGTCAAAAACCTTTTCGACAAGAGTATTCTTTCAACTTTGCCAAATTTTTGAAAAAAAATAAAAACAAACTCGCGTCTTTCGTTTAAGTTGTGGTTTAAAAATTATTATATATCCAGTCGTGAAATTCTGAAATATTTAACCCGAGTTTTGCACAGTTTAAAATTTGTATGACACCAACGTCGAGATATAAATATACTTCGAAACATTTTTGCTTGTTGTTGTTGTTGAATTTGTAAATAAAAAAAAAGGTGACATTATTTTTAAGTGGGATTCTTTAAGATTAAGTGGAGATTCTTTAACTTATTGAAGTGATGAGCCTTAAAAGTATGCGTAGGTTTCAAAAGCCAAGTGTATTACAAAACAAATGCGCCTATTAAGTTCTAAAGTTAAAAACTTGTGATTAAAACATCTCAAAGTTTGACTCCTAAATGCTAAAATGACTGATCTTGCAGAATAAATGTAGGCTTCCATATTACAGGCATGTTCACCAGTTCAAACGAGGTTAATTTTTACCGCTGACATTAGTTAGGTTTTATTTGTGTTTGTTTTGTAATAAATAACGTTTTTTATTATGTTATGTTCTTTATACCGTATAAACTTTCCTCAAACCTATCGACTGGCAGTAAAATGATCTCTGCGTCAGGTTCAATACGTATGCGAAGCCTCTTCCTGACCGTAGTGTAGGCTGAACATGGATTGAAAACACGTGTGAAAACAGGCCACTACGACAAAGATCTCAGTAACGTGAGAAACTGGCTACAAATGAAAAATAACATCGTCCAAAGCGTGCCATTTAATCGCGACAAATACACTTGGATACGGAAAAAATAAACAGCCATCAACATGTTACTGGGTATCAGTTGCAGATAAACTTAACGTTGAACCAACAACAATGAAAACAAGACATACAGCATTATTCCAAATTAAAGCATAATTACACGGTGGATGCACAGACACCATTCCAAAAAGCTGTGAGTTTAATTCGGAGTAACTTACAAAACTACAGTGTGAATAATACCAGACATTAAAACATATTCGTAGCTAGCTTCGATTAGAAGTTAGTATTAACTGGGAAATGAATACTTGATGACGTCATCTATTCTCAAGGTTGACGTAATTTATCATCAAAGTACAACTGGGTAAAATATCGTACAACATACCTTAAAGTTCACCATACATGCATACGTTAATAATACTGTAATAACTTTCAAATTATATTGCGAAACAAAATACTGATAAAATTACTTTCGTTGTGCAAATCACTGGAGAGTAAAGTCGTCGCCTAAATAAATACTTCAACATCGATAAACAAGTAATGAATGAAGTTAAACTATCGTTTGTTATACCACCAGGCTAAGGGATGTCTATTTCTAATCGTGATGGGAATACAGTTAGTTCTAAGCTGTTGTTATAATTCAAAAACTGTATTTCTTTATTATTGTTTAATGAGTAAGCTTTTTTTTTTTTTTTTCTAATTTCCTAAATTCATTGCCAAAAGTTTCTTCGATGTTTATCAGATTTCGAGCAAAGCTATCCGAGAGCGATTCGCATTAGTCCTACCTATTTTTTAAGCGATAAACTAAATGGAAGGCGATCAAGAAACAACACCCACGTGGACTACTCTAGTCATTTGATCGGACGCGAACCAGGGAACTTTTGAAAGCACAGCCCAGCACGATAACCATTAGAACGTTCTGGGCCAATACACTTCATTCGTTATAAAATAATAGTTACAGAGCTTTGTACGATTTAAATAATAATAAAATATTCATAATTTTAAGGAAAAAACGAAACTAAAAAAAATAATTTATAAGTAAAACGACGATACTTCATAATTCATATTTTCATTTCCTCTTATTAAAACTTCTCAAACTAAACAGAACAAAAAATGTATACTGAATTAAAATGTAATATATTACATAATGCGTCAAAAAAACAACAACGTATCATATTCTTATTCATTTTAGATCAACCGTAATTTATTACTAAAAATGTTCCCAGTAGTAACTTGAATAAAATATTGAAGATGGTTGAATGTACAGGGTGGTCCATACCCATCCATATGTTATCATGTTATGTTCAATAACACATGCATTATAATTTTTTTCTTTTTTCTTTTGCAGAGAAATATGGCCGATTTAAGCCCATTTACACTAGAAGAGCGTATTGTGACAGACATGGCGTCGCATAATATTATGCAGCGAGAATGAGGGACAGTACACAGATACACTGGATACATGAGAAAAATGGATGGGTAGGGACTTACGGACCACCCTGTAATATAGCTTAATACATGTTCTTAAATTTTTCATACTCTTGCACATGAATCGTATGATAAAATTATTCCAAACTCGGAAGCATCGACTTAAGTTTATCTGCCATATTACACGGGTATTTCATATTTCCCAAAATATTCCAACAGCTGGACCCAAGAAGCACGTGCATTGATACGTGAACACGCATCATTTCACAACTTCATCAAATACTTTTTAAAAACACTAAATCATACGTCGAATTTTCAGTATTTTAATTTTCTTTAAAAAGAAACCCGATGTGCATCCTTATAATAACTATAAATTCAAATACAGCACGCTCTCTTCATTAATTTTAATGAACTCTTTGAGTACTTCAATATATTCATAATCTCGATCAAAATTTATATGCAAAAACGGCTCGTACAAGTGGGTTTCTCGTCATCACTGATTCTCGATCAAAATGTTTTACTCCTGTGCCTAACCTTGAATTAGTATCACGCAGAGGACTAGCCTTCCTCAAGGGCATTGCCTAATTCTATTGAAATACATCTAACCCGTTCACATTTTAAAGTTAATATTTTCATAATTACAAAAGTTCACAGCCGATTAAACTATTTTTCCTTTACCCTACGAATACTTAACATTTGAGTTCAACAAGGTGAAACAGTCTCTTACGAGATATCTTGCACGTGTGTATGCTTATCTACTAAATTATCCAATAGTCGGAAACAAAAAAAATGTACCTTCTATACCACACACGAATGAACACAGCAAATCAAATAACTAAACAAAGAGAAAACAAATACGATTGGCCTCCCGTTCTTGTAACATGAATTACATACAATATTCTAATAACGGAAAACATTTATTTCACACCTTTATATCTGACACGTTAAATGTATCAAAAGGAAGAACACAATGTCTGTAGATGGTTACCTTTGAAATTACCAGTGTATATACGTTCTTTCTGGAATGTAAACAGATACCGATGTAAGTGTTTTTTCAGGATATCAAAAGTTGTTTAAAGTATGCATGACGCTTGACAAATTCTCACATGAACAACGGTACACTTTTTTTTCTTTAACGAAGTTCTTGACTTCCAATGGGAAGTAGCCAAGGGATACACAGTCGCGCGATCTAAGTGGTGGGAGAGGGGTTCAACAAATGTGAGAAAATAAAAAGAATGAAGTGGTAAGACATAACTTAGCAATCAAATGTTGCTTCTGTTTCTTCTAAACATTTTTATTTAAAACTCGTGTTTCCAGACAAATAATTCATAAACACTTACAAAAATATTAACATTTTTACAATATTTAAAATTATAACAATGGTGGATAGATTGTCTGGTATTTCATTTCCGTTCACAGAAATGTAATACAGTTCTGACTTATAAAGAGACAAAGAAATATACCTGTAATGGGGAGGTGATAAGTTATGAGCATGCCTGAACACTGACGTCACGCCTCACCACAAACGAGGCGCAGAAAGTTGCATATACAAGTGAGTGCGCTGCTTTGCTTTGAGCAGATTAATAAATTTACGAAACTTCAAAGGGCAACACAAATAAAACCAAAGGGAAGTAGCAACACTGTTATCGCGTTTCAAGTAAATAATATATATTACAAATCACACAAATAAACGCGTGTTACCGAGAAACTTTCTATATCTACCTATAAAGAATAAATACAGATTTAGTCTTTTACACTAATTAAATACCCTACTTTATGATCTCCGTGTGTGTAAATGCAGCCTAGTGTATACAGTACTTTTGTTACATTGATATACTATATAAGTTATTTGTTACTAAGCACAAAGATACACAAAAGGCTATCTGTGCTCTGCCCACCACGGGTATCGAAACCGAGCTTACAGCAGTACAAGTCATATAATACTGTGCTACGGGGGGGGATAATAAGTTTGGTTTGTTTTGAAAGTTGCGCAAAGCTACTGAAGGGCTATCTGCGCTAGCTGTCCCTAATTTAGCAGTGTAAGACTAGAGGCAAGGCAGCTGCTAGTCATCACCACCCACCGTCAACTTTTGGGCTACCCTATTACCAACAAATAGTGGGATTAATCGTAACTTTATAACGTCCCCACGGCTGAAAGGGCAAGCATGTTTGGTGTGACGGGGATTCGAACCCGCAACCCTCGGATTACGAATCGAGTGTCTTAACCACCTGGCTATGCCATGCCTAGGGATAATAATAGACGAGTCTTCCCGTTAGATTGATATATCAAACAATCAAAACAGGCATGCGCAAGTACAAAAGTATTTAATATCAATACTTCTATCTTACTCAATCCCTTAATTTGTTTACATCTAATGTTGGACCAGCATAAGGAAAAAAACACCGCCAGAAGAACTATATTTCAACACAGTTCCAGTTAACTTTCCACATGGCCCGGCATGGCCAGGTAATTAAGGCACTCGACTCGTAATCCGAGGGTCGCGGGTTCGAATTCCCGTCGCACCAAACATGCTCGCCCTTTCAAGACTTGGGGGCGTTATACTGTTTCGGTCAGTCCCACTATTCGATGGTAAAAGAGTAGCCCAAGAGTTGGCGGTGGGTGGTGATGACTAGCTGCCTTCCCTCTAGTCTTACACTGCTAAATTAGGGACAGCTAGTGCAGATAAACCAAAACTAACCTCCAAAATACTTCTTTCCTGTGTCTAGAAAACACTTCTTCTGAAAGAAAAAAAAAACCAAAATAATTATTACTCTTCTTAAGGTGTTTGTTTTTTGTTTAGAAATTTTGCGCAAAGCTGCACGAAAGTTATCTCCGCTATCCGTCCCTAATTTAGCAGTGTAAGACTAGATGGAAGGAAACCAGTCACTACCACCCACCGCCAACTTTTGGGCTACACTTTTACCAACGAATAGTTTGATTGACCGTCACATTATGACGCCCCTATGACTGAAAGGGCGAGTATGTTTGGTGTGACTGGGATTCGAACCCACGACCCCCTCAGATTACGAATCGAGCGCCTAACTGCCGGGTCGTGTGTGTAAGAAACAATTTATTCTTTCGAAGGACGAAATACCAGAAGACATCAAAGTTCGAGATGCCTAAAAACTAGTAGATGATTGACATCTCTAAATATCCTCATCCCTTTATCTATGGAGTTTTGAGCCCGTTTTACTTCACCATATAGATTGTCTTTACTTCTTTACATCCTAGGACGATATATCAGTGACTTAATTAAATTCATCTGGTGTGTGTACGGACTGGACAACAGCCAAAATATGCGGATTGTGTTACACGTGACTGGAATTTCGACGTGACACAGTTATATGCATCAAACAAAATTTGTTTTAAACTGGGAAAAGTAACTTAACTCCATAACAACCGATCGGAAACCCATCAGCTGTTTAAACACGTTCTTTACAGCTATTTATGCAGTAAGTTATTTATGGGTCCATGAACTTTGGTTACAAGGTCCCTGAGGATAACACACAAAGAACACCAACAATGTGGCTACTCCCACTTACTACTGCTGGGGTCCTCAATGTACTTTACACAAAAATGTGTGTTTTTACCTGTGTCTGCACGTTCTCAACCCGAGTGTACTAATAGGCACAGACGAACTTGTTTAGTGTGATGCGTGTGATGCAATATACGACCCACACTTGAAGCGCACCTGTAACGAAACAAGTTGGTAGTTTGATGATTGAGTCCATCATTTTACCAATTTAGAAGTTCCTTTTCCTTGTATTGTTATAAATTTTAGTTCAAAGGTTTTCTAAAAAAATTCAATACTGACCCACTTTATTACAGCAAGACCAAAATCAAATATGAGGAATGTTCTTTCTAGTTTTCAATAGAACATTACTTGACTGGTGAATGAAAGCAAAGAGCATATTATACCAACCCAACCATGTTTGCTGCCATTTTGTTCTTTCTAGTTTTCATAGAACATTACTTGACTGGTGAATGAAAGCAAAGAGCATATTATACCAACCCAACCATGTTTGCTGCCATTTTCAATGTAGATAAAACCATTCGCCCGGTATCAGAACTTATCAACAACATGGGTGGAATACAACAGAAACAGATCATTTTTTTACGAACGATTGTTATAATGTAAACCAGATTGAGTGAGTGAATTATAATTATTACCAATTCTAGTCAAATCTTCTAAAAAAACAGGTTTTTACGCTAAGAATAAATAACACAACACCATTTGTTTTATTCTAACACCGACTAGGTTTTTTTTTGTTTATTTTACTTTGGAAAACTGTAAACTTTACATGACTTGAAATACAATCTCTTAACTAATTCTAGTTATGGTATCATAGCATGTGAAAAATTGGGATTACAGAAGACAAAAATATATAATATTTTACGGTATATTTCTGAGTCTGAGCAGGACTACATACTTCAACACGTTAGAAACCAGGCTGAATAACACAATAACAAATTTTCATTACATATTTTCTCGTACAACATTCCAATCTTCCATAATCCCAAATGGTAATATACAGTTTACAAAAGATCCAACTACTAATAGGCTTGTAGTTTCTGCTTTTGAAAAACCCAAACAATAGTTGTCGTGGTTAATGGAAAAACGCCTTCGTGAATTGTTATTTCTGGTTCTGTTCACTCGTAAAACATTCAAGAATTGCATCATGTCAAATGGTATTTAGTATACAACCAAAAGCCATTCTGTTTAAAGCTATTTCTGTTTTTTACTACAGTAGAAGCTATCAAAGTTGTCCTTGAAAGCCTGAAATAAAATTCCAACGAAGTACCACCTACAGACAAAACCATTTTCAGTTAAAACACTATTGTTGTTGTTTTTGAATTTCGCGCAAAAGCTACTTGAGGGCTATCTGCGCTAGCCGTACCTAATTTAGCAGTGTAAGACCACCGCCAACTCTTTGGGCTACTCTTTTACCAACGAATAGTGGGATTGATCGACACATTATAAGCCCCCACGGCTGAAAAGGCGAGCATGTTTGATATGACGGAGATTCGAACCCGCGACCCTCAGATTACGATTCGAACACCTTAACACGCTTGGCCATGCCGGGCCCTAAAACACTATTACTCAGAATAACGTGATCATGGAAGACGTTGAATCACCTTCAATGAAAACACTCTTACAAGAGTTAACTGGCGCCACGTAACTAATCTTGCAACATAAGCCTGGTAAAGGTTTATATTTGACATACTTTGTTACTTGTGCAAAAACAGCTTGTATCTCACAAGCATCGCCTCCCTTTGGCTTATAGGTAAGTCAGTGGGCTTATAAGGCTAAAAACCGGATTTAAATACCCGTTGTGGCCACAGTAAAGATTGTTTTTGTTTTGTTTTTAATTTCGCGCAAACCTGTCCAAGGGATATTCACACTAGCTACCCATAATTTAGCAGTGAAAGACTAGAGGAAAGGCAACTAGTCATCACTACCCACCGCCAACTATTGTGCTACTCTTTTACCAACGAATAGTGGGATTGACGATAACATTATAACGTATCCACTGCTGAATAGGCGAGAATGTTTAGTGAGACGGGGATTCGAACCCGAAAATCTCAGATTGCGATTCAAGCGCCCTAACCACAGCAGAGATATTTCAATGTGTTGTTTTTGTTATTTTAAATACAAAGCTAACACACATACAAGAATCAGTACAGATATTCATTGTTTATTAAAGCCATCGACTTTTTCTCACAGTTTTACGACCTTTAAACGATAAACAGCTCCTTACTCCTCCAAACTCACATGAAAATAATAAATTTACATTACGGAGAACATCGTCTAACCCTATGTAAATACGTGAAGTTATGAGTCAGCTACAGAGAATTCAGATAACTAAACATCAACGCCCATTGTTGAACAATGGTAGATATTCGAAGGCTGGTTATTTCCCCATTTGCAAAGGGCACTGATAAAATCTAACATATTATATGCACTTACAAAGAATAAACAAATATCATTAAGTACAAATTGTAACAAAATCTAATTAAAGGAACCAAAACAACTTGTTAACTTTTATGATATGGAAGAAAAGTGCGTGTGAAAAACGTCGTGTTATCGGTCGGAATGTAAAGAATGTAGCGCCACCTAGTAGTGGCAGGTTTAGCCAACCATTTCGCGAACGACTCACTTCAGGCACTCACAAAATAGATACGAAAAGGAATGCAGCCACGCAGACAAAACTCCATTTAAAAACCAAGCTTAACAACTTCGGACTATCTTGTATACGCAAAACTGCTTACAAAAGCCGACAGTTTGTTGAATAATAAAAATTAAAAAGTTTCTTTAGTTCTTATCCCTAAACATAAGTCAGAAATTAATTAGTTTATATGTTCAGCCATTATAATTTGTTGGATTATGAACCGTTCCTTTTTAAGGCTACCTATAACTGTCGAACTAACTTTCCTTTTTCGACCAATCTGAGTGTATCCTGTTTCTTGGGCATATGCTGTTCTAAATTTCTTTACTATGTCATTTCTAAACAATGTACTTGCTCTAGGACTTAATAAAAAGAATAATTACAATACTGGTTTAATTGTTTCTCTCTATTACCACTATAAAACATTTTTTAAAAGTCTTTAACCATTAGAATAACAAAAGCTGTGGCTGAAACCATAAATCCAACGATAATTTAAACAATGTAAAACTACAAGTAGTTTTGTTTACTTAGACGCACGATATTATACATACCAAAATCAGAAATGCCAACCATTTTTGTATACAATAAAATGGGCGAGTATGCTGTCAATAGCTATCAAAATAAAGTTGGTACTGTGAAGAATATGTGTTTTGATCACCCTATTAAAATTGTACCTCCATCTGGTGACTTGTTGTTCTGATGATAACTCACCTTGTTCCCTGTTTAGGTTACAATGTCACTCAATGTAGGACTATAAATCAGACCTGTTTAAATGCTGGAAAACAAACGTATTTACAAAAACCGACAACTTCTTGAATAATGCTGATAGAGGTTACCTAAGTTCTTATCGAAAACTTTTTATATCACAAACAACATCAAATACCTGTGATATAATGAGGTCAACTACAGTAAATTTAGATAACTGAACCTCACACACCCAGTGCTGAACCAGAAAGAAGGCTTGCCTGGTAGGTACTGACTTTACAGAAGACAAACAGCCTGAACAAGGTTGTGGAAAGTCAACTGTGTCACTTAATTCCCACAATAAACCCATCAGGAAACGTTAATTCAACGTTCATTGACGTGATACAGATTTATGAACAGCAACAGTGCAACATTATTGGATTGACAATCTTGGTAGAAGATTGTTTACTTTGTAGAGAAACATTAATTGGTTTGTTTCTTTTAGAATGTTCACTAAAAGATAAACAAAGGGTTCCTACGCATTTTATACCCTCATTCTTAAAAGATAGACCAGAATAAAAGGAGCTAATCAACAGAACTCGCCGCTAATTGAAATCTTAAGCTACACTCTTCTGACTACATATAACGATTTATTTGATAATTATGGGGTGTTGTGTTGAAAAGGGTGAAAATACGTTATGTAATTAGCTTGTCATACTTCTCGAAATGTAAGAGGGCCATTTCATGGAAATTATACAAGAAGAAGACTATTTCATCAAAAGTATCCAATAAGAGAACTAATTCATCGAAAATATCCAATAGAAGAATGCTTCAACAAATATGTAATAAGAGGGCCGTTTCGTGGAAATTATCTAGTATTTACTCACACGTTTAGACTTATGTTTATTTCGGTTTCACGCAAAGTTATACAAAGATATCAGCGATAGACTTCCATAATTCTTGGCTGATAAACTACTAGAAACAATGCATCTTATTTAGTCAACAGCACCACCTGTCGATTCTTTGTCTACTCTTGTCAGACTAAATAAACAGTTTGACCGTCATTTACATAGAACACCAACCGCACCAAAGTGCGAAACGCGTTTTTGCAGCAACTGGGTGTAATTCAAGAATATTCGAATTCATGATATGAATATCAATGTTTATTAAATCACGTTTGCTTGTTTGGAATCAAGCACAAAGCTAAACAAAGAGCTATCTGTGCTCTGTCCACCAGGAGTATCAAACCCGGATTCTAGCGTTGTAAGTCAGCAGACATGTCGCTGTGCCACTAGGGAACATTAAATTATCTAACAGAGGTTTTTTAATATACAAAACAACATTATATTCCATTTGGTTTATGGCCAAGCATGTTAAGGCGTGCGACTCGTAATCCGAGGGTCGCGGGTTCGCATCCCCATCGCGTCAAACATGCTCGCCCTTTCAACCGTGGGGGCGTTATAATGTGACGGTCAATCCCACTATTCGTTGGTAAAAAGAGTAGCCCAAGAGTTGGCGGTGAGTGGTGATGACTAGCTGTCTTCCCTCTAGTCTTACACTGCAAAATTAGGGACGGCTAGCACAGATAGCCCTCGAGTAGCTTTGTGCGAAATTCAAAAACAAACAAACAAACCCTTTAGTTTATACAAAAAAAAAACGTATGAAATGTTAACAGAAACAAAGCAATAACAATGGCTACTGATGAATGCAAATATTTATAATTCAGGATTTATATTTGAATTTCTTTAAAAATAAAAACATAAGCAAATAACTTTATATGCAAAAACGGCTCGTTTGGGTTGAGAAAATATTTTACATAGAAGAGCGAACAACGTTTCGACCTTCTTCGGTCATATGATAACTAAAAATCACAAATAATCTCTCATTCTGTAAAAAACATGAAGCACATCAATCTCGATTCCGCCCTCTTCAAACCTCAAAAAAAAGAAAAAAATGAAAATCTGTCTTTACTTCAAGCATCATGGGGAAAAAAATCCTACTTTCCATCATATATTAAATTTTGGTAGTTGTATTATTCCGATATTCTGTTTATAAAGATAGTATGTTATACTTTCATATGGAATCCAATGATGAGGTTAAATAAAACGGAAACTATACACACAGTGTGCGCATACACCGAGATATATGACAGAGATGTACATTCCTATGTTCTACTTATACAACGCTAATAAATTTTACGAATGAGGTATACTTACGTCAGTCACGAATATAGGATATAGGATTTAGATGTAACCACCAAACTTTGTGTTTAGAAACTGTTACTGATTAAATGTACGAAAACACCATCTGTCACCATTTAAAGTTAACCTGTTTGTAAAATGTCGAACAAAACTACTTGATATTTTTGTTGTTGTTTTTTTCTGCGCTAATCATATCTAGTTCTACAAGTTCTGATTACAAAGTTAACACACAGGACCACGAACACAAATTGTGATAATTTTGAAACGACACCTAAAACTCGAGTGCCTTCGAATATTTCACTATTCTTTTCCAGGAGAATATAGAAGAATAGGGAGCTATTCGAAAGCGTTCGAGTTGTTGGTCTCGTTTGAAAACCATTACTAATTTTGCAAGTGATACACTAGAGAGAAAATAGTCATTGCCAACTCTTTTACCAACGAATAATATGATTGACCATCACAGTATAACGCCTGCATGGCTGAAGGGAAAGCAAGTTCAATGTTAAATGCCCTCACCGCCAGGCCACGCCATGCTAAAGATGTTTATACGACTTATCACTTTCAATGTTTATCATTTCATTGAACTTAAGTTAGAGAAGTCAGTCAAGTATTTGTTTATCTATACAAGACAACTGATCAAACGTCAACAGAGAAAACAAATTACAACTGTACTGATCACTGTGTTTTCGACCACTACACGTCTGTCGTCAGCTATCCTCACAAGTGTCAAAGTAATTTTTAACAGACACAGATAATACTGCGGCATTACAACTACCAGTTTTAATCTAGACGATATTTCTGTACACTGGAATGTGTAAAGAAACAAGATTAATTATAGCCTGTTTCCCGAACAATGGAGTTATAGTTCTTGTAAGATACAAAGGTCACTGGCCTTTATCGACAAATACGTTTATATAGCTGAACAAGTACCTGTAAAACAATAACAAATATTTCAGCAACCATCTTTTCATCATGTTGCCACGAGTAAAGATTAAATTCCTCAATGAAGCATCAAATTTAGGTCACCGTATAAAGGCTCTGAGCGTACATACAGTGTACCAGAAAGCTGTCCAAAATACAGCTTGAGGGGTGTATATGCACGTACAGCTGGAGAGGCCTGTCCCACATTGTTCACATATTTCTTTGGCTTCGCTGAGCGTTTATAATAATGTTCGTTAGTTAATGAGCAACGACCGAATGAACAGTATATAAAACTAGAAAGAAACGTCTAAGAAGGTCTAAAGAAACCTTTAAAGCCTATCAACAAAAGATTAAAACAGACAACTGTAAATTAAGCGTGTATTATTTATATAAATCATTTAAAAAAATGCAGTACCTGAGGCACTCCCTTTTGTGTACATATTTGTTTTGAATTTCGCGCAAAGCTACTCGAGGGCTATCTGCGCTTATGAAGATATTTAACAGAATACATTTATAGTGAGATACACAAATTAATTTTTAAAATCTATATTATCAGCGAATAAACAACTGCTTCAAATGTATACGTTTCTGTTCTTTTCTTTCACTAATATTAAAAGCAGTTTTATTAATATAGATTTAAATACTGTTCTCGCTAACAAAAGTAAAATAGAGCTAAAAATACAGATGGTAGAAAAGTTAATAAATTAATTATACGCATATCTTACTTAAAACAATGTTTGTATGAACACTTAATTTTGATAGATGCTTTACGAGTAAGGATTATCATAATTTAAGACACGTGTCTGTTTTTCTTAAGTGACCTATAACCTCTCAACAACTTCTCGATCGCTAATTCAAGAATTTCTTTCCCGTTAACCAAGTACGGGTGCGAAACCACTTAACTTAAATAATTTTTTTGAATTTATCGAGATTTGGTGACATGTCGAGTGTAACGATAATATTGTATGATAATAAACCAACCAAATAACAGCGGAATATTCACATTAATGCTATGTAAGTTGTTACCCCGTTCTTGGAGTCTGTGTTATCAACTTTAACTGCGCCTTGTGCATCAAATGGGCTAACCGGGTAGGTTACCAATAAGGTAATCTATATTTAGGCCACTGCTGAATAGAGATAGAGCAACCAGTCGGCAATAGGTGCCACTTGTACGCAGCCGTTTTTAACCGAATAGTGGAATTGACTATCACAGTGAGACGTTCACAGCTGTATGTTTCAGAATCTTGCGGTCTAAACCTTAGACTTACCACTACGCAGCCAGTCACGCTGATCAGTAGGCCACGCCCGGTCTTGTTTTGTATGAATCGACCGGTCTATATACAGTTTAGAGATAAATTGTTTTCAGATATATTAAAACACTTTTCACACTCAATAAATACCGAAATTAACATTTCACCAAAGTCAGCTCATAACTTCAATAAATTGCTTCGCTCTGTATCTTCCTGATTTGTCATTATGTATGTATGGTTTTAAATAATAAACTCATTTTCCAACGTTCTACATTTTATCAAAAGCTACTGTGGATCACTTCCCAATCGTATAAGGTATTTTCAGAACGTAGTACAAGTTGTCACTATGTAGCAAAAACATACTGCACGATTTTAAAAAAAACAGCAAAAAACGAGAATATACACTCGTCTGATATCATAACTAATGACATAGTTTTACAGTACTCAAGTAAATATTTGTTACAGATGGAAAGAAATAGAAATAATATAATACTGGAAGTTCGATACACCAAACTTCGGCGCGCCATGTTTTTATGTAAAAGAAGAAAAACCTATAAAGAGTCTCCACTAGCAACATGTTGCCACGGTAACCTACAAATGCCTTAAGTCAGTTTTAGCTAGCCTTTTTCCCTTTCTTTTGCTACAATATTATATTTCATCAAATTATCACATTTCACGTAGTCTACAAACGCTGTATCTAGAGTAATAAACTTTTAACCTTGGCGAAAACAAACTTGCTTCACCATACAAGTATGTATGTTTTTGAATTAAGCACAGAGCTACACAATGGGTTATTTGTGCTCTACCAACCACAGGTATCGAAACCCGGTTTTTAGCGGTATGTGCGAGTCCAGAGACATAGCGCTGTGCCACTGGGACGCTCACCATACAAAATAAAATTTATTTATAAGACTGTTACATAAACCATAAAACTTCAACTAATAAAACGTACGTCTGAATTATATTACATTTAATAGTAATGTTAGCAGGTTCAACTTTATCGCGTTTTGCGTTTACTTAAATACTTACATTTTCTAATATTCTTAAACAACGAATCTTAGCAGGTTTAATTTGGAAATGACATATTACATTTGTGTGGATGAATCAAACCTGGTGGTTCATTCAAACAACATGTATTCAACACATTTTCACAAGATTCAAGTTGTTCATATTAGTGTGACATTACTGTTGTTCTTTTGCTCGAGGTAGCAAAGCTGGTTTGTTAAAAAAAAAAAAAAAACAATTCCCTACTCCACGCTCAAACAACGCAGAGAAACTTTATAAATCTAATCGAAATTATTTCTCATTTACGCTGTTTATTAATCATCGAAATTATTTCTCATTTACGCTGTTTATTAATCATCAATCTAATCACAAGTTTAAAGAATGATGACTACACGATTAGTCACCACTAAACGTGATATCTTTTGACCACAGTTTACATATACTTTAGACAAGGGTAAAACACGCACAGCGACAAACACTTTACTAATAAGTTGTTCATATTAGTGTGACATTACTGTTGTTCTTTTGCTCGAGGTAGCAAAGCTGGTTTGTTAAAAAAGAAAAAAAACAATTCCCTACTCCACGCTCAAACAACGCAGAGAAACTTTATAAATCTAATCGAAATTATTTCTCATTTACGCTGTTTATTAATCATCGAAATTATTTCTCATTTACGCTGTTTATTAATCATCAATCTAATCACAAGTTTAAAGAATGATGACTACACGATTAGTCACCACTAAACGTGATATCTTTTGACCACAGTTTACATATACTTTAGACAAGGGTAAGACACGCACAGCGACAAACACTTTACTAATAAGTTGTTCATATTAGTGTGACATTACTGTTGTTCTTTTGCTCGAGGTAGCAAAGCTGGTTTGTTAAAAAAAAAAAAAAAACAATTCCCTACCCACGCTCAAACAACGCAGAGAAACTTTATAAATCTAATCGAAATTATTTCTCATTTACGCTGTTTATTAATCATCGAAATTATTTCTCATTTACGCTGTTTATTAATCATCAATCTAATCACAAGTTTAAAGAATGATGACTACACGATTAGTCACCACTAAACGTGATATCTTTGACCACAGTTTACATATACTTTAGACAAGGGTAAAACACGCACAGCGACAAACACTTTACTAATAAGTTGTTCATATTAGTGTGACATTACTGTTGTTCTTTTGCTCGAGGTAGCAAAGCTGGTTTGTTAAAAAAAGAAAAAAAACAATTCCCTACTCCACGCTCAAACAACGCAGAGAAACTTTATAAATCTAATCGAAATTATTTCTCATTTACGCTGTTTATTAATCATCGAAATTATTTCTCATTTACGCTGTTTATTAATCATCAATCTAATCACAAGTTTAAAGAATGATGACTACACGATTAGTCACCACTAAACGTGATATCTTTTGACCACAGTTTACATATACTTTAGACAAGGGTAAAACACGCACAGCGACAAACACTTTACTAATAAGTTGTTCATATTAGTGTGACATTACTGTTGTTCTTTTGCTCGAGGTAGCAAAGCTGGTTTGTTAAAAAAGGAAAAAAAAACAATTCCCTACTCCACGCTCAAACAACGCAGAGAAACTTTATAAATCTAATCGAAATTATTTCTCATTTACGCTGTTTATTAATCATTAATCTAATCACAAGTTTAAAGAATGATGACTACACGATTAGTCACCACTAAACGTGATATCTTTTGACCACAGTTTACATATACTTTAGACAAGGGTAAAACACGCACAGCGACAAACACTTTACTAATAATCAACGTGTTTGAAAGGCTTCTTTAAAGTAAGGCTTAAAAAGTCAACATAAAATAATCTAAAAACAGCCAGATCTATACATTCTAACCTTTCGAAACGAGTGAACCTGTTTTAAAATATCTTATTTCTGTTATTTAACCTCTTTCCTTTTCTGCACTTTTCAAATCATGCTTTAATTTGATATGTAACATTAAATATTTCAACAATTTCTTTCGCTTGTTCTCTCATTCGTTTCACAAACATTATTGGTTTTTGGTTGTTTCTTTTGCAACCGACAGGTGTGGCCGAAGAAAAAAAATTACCCATCATATCTCATTCACGTGTAAAGCTGCTTTCGTTAACAGTACATACTAAACACAAAATGTTTGTAAATCATAAAATAGGATCATTTAATAACGCCTATAATAGGATTTAACTGTATATACTTAATTTACTGCCATTTTACCGTTCTTGTAAAAATAGTAAAGTATACTTGACACAGGCCTAAATGTTGTAAACGTATAACTGAAGGCATACGACACCGCTATGCACGTGTTTTAATAGTGTACTCCACGATTTTCTTTATATTACTTTGAATTTAAATTTTACGAGATTAGAGGCGGTTGCAAACCATTACATTGTATACAGAAACTGTGTTCGAATTACAACCTTTTCATTAAATCACTTTGTTTCGTTCGTGCAGTTTCTGTATTGTCTATACTAGTAAGTAAATCTCTAAGAACTTCCTATCACAGATTAAAGATGTAATAATTTCACAAGGACTTATTTTACTCGATAATCAGTATCATAAACCATAATAAAATAGTCAATATATTTCTCTAGCAGAGTTATTAACCTGACATTCAAGTTTCAGCATGCTGTTCCTAAAGGTATGTGACTATTACGCAGGTGAACTTATAATCACAGTGACTCGTTTAATTTATTTCTAAATAATTTCCTTGTCTGTCGGTTTCATTAGGAGCAACTGGGTTGATTAGTTTATTTCAGAATTTTCATGCAAAGGGCTATCTGCTCGCAACCGTCCCTAATTCTGACCTACAAGAAAGGCATCTACACATCAGCACCTTCCGCCGACTCTCGGTCTACTCTTATCTTCTTGAATATTTGGGTTTAACCATCACTTTTACAACACATTAATAATCCCATAGAGCGGAGAACGTGTTTACTACAACGTGTTAGAAACTATGAACCTTCCGGTCTGTGGATGCAGACTGCGATTGTTAAGATTTTAACTTGGAAGTGTCAATATGTTGTTGTTCTTCAATATTATTTTTTCATTTAACATGCGAGATTTTCGATCAGTCAACCTGACAGAGGATGTTTCCCATCGCAGTGTGCTCTGTTTCACTAGATATCTTTTACTAGAGCAGTCATCGTTACAAGTCTGACCTTTGATGTGATGCTTTGCTGCTTCCAGTCAAATTTTTTTAAACTCATCCGAAATAAACAAAAACTATGAATCGTAAACTAAACTTAGTTCTATATACACATTAATAACTTGTGTTATAGCCATTGCTCTGCTGTTTTATTTTGCATTTTTTAATTATACAAAACTTCAGGTGAAACTTAAAACTCCAAGTACGAGGCTATATATTATCTACCTCTCGTTACAGAAGCCCTAAAAATTATCGGATAAGTATTTCCTTTCAGAATTCACCGGAAAATAAACCTAGCTTGGGGTGTTGCAGGGTTGATTCCGTGTGAGCTCGCATAAATATCGCTAATGGCAGTCGCCTATTTCTTCTGACAACTGATTCAACTTATGACGAGGATTAAAATACAACGTTTTGTGAGACCTAAAAGCACATAGTGTTAGCAGTGTTTTATCTACCTTCCCGCCATCTTGATAAAGAGAAATTTCACTTTTCAAAGTGCTTTTTGTAATGGGTAGATAGCGAGACAAAAAATCATGCTATTTAGAGTGAATTGTAACTATTTAGGTAACAATAAGTTGTTAAAAAAATAGTAATGAACTTGCTGTTTGGGCTAACCATCAGTAAAACGTAATAGCAAATTGGCTTAAGTTGGTTGGCTGTAATTAAAGACAAAGCTACACAATGGACTATCTGCGTTATGCCTAACGCGGGTATCGAAACCTGGTTTCTAGCATTGTAAGTCCGTTATGCCCCTGGGGGGCAACTGACTGCAGTTAACGTTCACTATAATTATTGATGCATGGTACTTTATTTGAAACAGAAAAAAAAAGTTGATTCCATAACCTTCAGTTACTGATCTATGATCGGTCTCAATGTATAATAACATTTCACCACAGAAGCCCTAAATACGCAACACAATAAAGTTAAAATAATATACATCGTACGAGTAAACACTAAGACTAAGTGGTAAAAAATCGATTTTTCATACTCAGCTTTTCTAAGGTTTTTGTAGGAGATGGTGAACAAATGGTCCCGTTGTTATATTCCTACAACAAATTTTTCACATTAGAAATGAGCCCTAATGAAATGTGAAAAAATTAAAAATAAACGAAATTTCACTAACCAAATTACTTTTATTTCCTGATAATATATGTATTTTAAAGTATACACCTGGCGACATTTTAGTAAATCAGGTATCTTGTGTTAGGTTACACTGAATGACAATGTACCAGAACTTCATTGAGGATGAAACTGAGAATGTATCAAACCACCGCTGTTGAACACAAGTCTTGTGAAAAAACAACATTAGTTCCAATTTCACCTCATTTAATACGAAAACAACTTATTTCTTAAAGATGTGCATTAATATAACGTTAATATTTTAATACATTTATTTTACTTCGTGTGTTCTACCTGATAAGCAGAGTCCCAGGTTCGAATCATGTCGGATCTCAACTTTCAGTTCTTCCGACAAAATTTAACTTTAAAAAACGGTATTCCACTCTTAAACTTCCAATGGAATTTAACTACTATAAAAAAGTAACACATTGATATTGTGCTCTACAGGCCGACTGGCACAGTTTAAGGATGCCATTAATTTCCGTCCTTGACAACCAATGCAACGAAAACCGAATTTTGCAATATTCGAAACGTGATGGTTTAGTTGACTAAAACACCCGCCTAAAACCATTTATGAATGCAAACCCTGACCATTCTCAGTTCTACTAACTTCATAGATGTTTGAAGTCAATACCCACACAAGTGCACAAGAACGTTGTATTGAGATCTTACATTGTGTTCTCTGAGGTGTTTTATTGTGACCAAACTTGTCATTCTGTAAGGTGTTTCACTGTGACCAAACTTGCCATTCTGTAAGGTGTTTCACTGTGACCAAACTTGCTATTCTGTAAGGTGTTTCACTGTGACCAAACTTGCTATTCTGTAAGGTGTTTCACTGTGGCCAAACTTGCTATTCTGTAACGTTTGACGTTGTTATTTAGGTCCATTTTATTTTATCAACCCTAAGAAGTCCTCAAAACATCTAGCATAATACATACAATCAGTTTCGGATCTAATCCTACATCAAGTTGTTTCTTGTGAATAAATTAACAAAAACTTTTCTTCCCCAGTTTTATCTTCAATTAATAAAGAACTTGAGCTGGAGCATGTAAATATTAGACGAAAGAACTCTTCACAAATCACAAAATACAACAGTACCATTTCACGAACATTTGATCAGTTAATCACGTCTGGGACAAACTATAGGCAGACCGGTAATAATAAGAGACGGTTTGAGAAAGCCAGGTGCGTAGCGGATGGTATAATTCGTTTTTAACTAAAACTGCGCATTTCGAGGAGCAGGCGTGTAGATCAAAAAACTTTATCGCACGACACTTTGAAAGGCAACGGTTTTAGATATAATTATTTTGTAATTATGACAAGTTATCGCGTTTATACAACTTCTATAAGAAAATAAACATAAGAAATAATAGTTAATATGTAATAAATTATATACTACTGGTCAGGAAAGTGTCTAATAATAATAATGTTGATGATAAATTAGGGAACTTTGAATGTGATTCCTATACCAGAAGTTTTACCTTTATATCCAATCAGAAACACCTAGAGGCGCTTCAAAAACTTAGCTATTGAGAAATTCGTAACTACTTTCCATTATGTCTTCAAAAAACAACAGAATATTACAGAAGTGTACAGATAAAATAATGACCTTTTTGTGCGTTAAAGATAATCTGAAATGTCCAGAGACCAAATTAGATTTTTAGCAGTTTATCCAGTACCAGGAAGCATCTGTTACAATAGCAGTGTCTGCCAAACTGTTAAGGACAGCGGATGAGGTAGTTAGTTATTAAACTGCCTTGTATGAGAAATAACCCACAACTCCACCCTGCCTACCAAGGTTAAAATCGAGTTTGCGTGGTACACTTGCGCACGTGTGAGATCTTAAATAATCTTTGAGAAAAAAGTGTGACAACTCTTTTACAACAAAGCTATTAACATATTTTCAAAATCAACATTACATGTACATGAATTCCATTCTTTGACTCACTCGACACCCTCGGATGACCAAGAGGAAAAGGTTCTCGTATTTTTACTATTACTTACATATTTCTAAAGCATTAATCTAAACCACTGACAATACTACATCTGTATTATGTATGACCTTTTAATAAACATATTTCTCGAGACTTATACATCACTAAACACAACAGAGGAATTATAAAACTTGTTTCATTCACCCTTAATTCAAATTATGCTGATGTTATCTATATTGTTTTAATCCCATACTCAAACCACACATTTCGATTAACACACACACATATGATCAATTTCTTTTGTTTTTTTGTTTATGAATTTGGCTCAAAGGCACACGAGGGTTATCTGCGCTAGCCGTCACTACTTTAGCAGTATAAGACTAGAGGGATCGCAGGTAGTTATCACCACCCACCACCAATTATTTTACAAACAGTGGGATTGACTGTAACATTATAATGCCCCGTTGCACCAAACATGCTCGCCCTTTCAGTCTTGTGCTGGGCCCGGCATGGCCAGATGGTTAAGGTGATGGTCATGGGCCCAGCAAAAGACTCAGTTATACCAATAAACTTGCAATAGCTCATCATACTAGAAAATAATACCATGTGTGTGTGTGTGTGTGTGTGTGTGTGTGTGTAATTAAATAAATATAAAAACAACAGGAAATAAACCAAAGATAAATAAATAAAGCCTTTACATGTTCCTATCTGATAACATAGCCATCTAAAACACTTAAATTTACTTTCAACATGTTACAATGAGACAAAGATGTCTGGTATATCATAACATTTGTTAAGAAATATCGGGAGAAATTCCCACTATCAAATTCTCATTTTTTTATAAATATATTATTTTGAAGACAAATATAATTAACATTATTCACTATTTGGCCTCATCAATAATGTTTAAAACCTAATTTTCTAGAGCTTAGATTTACTTTCAAGTAACTACAATATACACTATAAACATTATGAGAAATAAAAATAGTTTTGTACCACATACAGAAAACTCAGAACATGGAAAAAAAGCATGTGCTTATTTCTTAACCAAATATACATGGATCGGCCCAATTCCAGAAGGAATGTTAAAGATAATTCTAAATTGACTAGATGTACCTACATGGTATGTAATAAGCTTTTAATAAAATATGCAAGTTCATTATATGCAAAAGAAAAACCAAAACAAAACTGATGTGTTACAACAGTATTTGTATCCAAGATATGTCTGTAAATTGCCAGTCTCACTCAGACAAGTTGGACTGCAAGGTAATGTTCAAGTGAAGAACAAAAATACCTTTGTTCATCATACATTTTGTATATTGCACTTTTGTATTTTTTAAAAATTCAAAATGCCTATCTGCAGATTTTTCCAGTTGCTTCCTATATTGTATCTGGTATTTACTCTCCTTTACCACTAAATGTTGCAGGCCATGGGGGCATTATAATGTGATGATCAATCCCACTATTTACTAGTAAAAGAGTAGCCCAAGAGTTGGCAGTGGGTGATGATGACTAGCTGCCTTCCCTCTAGTCTTACACTGCTAAATTAGGGAAGGCTAGCACAGATAGCCCTCGTGTAGCTTTGCACAAAATTAAAAAAAACAAACAAACTGTTGCTAAATCAGCAATGTGAGCATAGTCAGTATCTTATAACAGACATCAAATACATAATACCATGTTAAATTACACTGTGTAAAAAAATTATGTAAAGCACACTTTGATTCCAACCTGCACGCATAGAAATCCAATGAAAATATAACAATGTAACATATATTTCAAATCAGAATTATGCTTCTAACTAATTAAAGCAATTCTTATTACATATACCAATGAAGTTTATATTTAGTCTGAACTTCTTCTAACAACAAAACTACAGTTCTGAACTCTTGCTCTACTATTTCTTAAATTGCAAGTAACCAAGATTTTCAGTTTTTTACTGGCTTCTAACATCACCAGCCACACTGTCCTAGAAAATGAAAAATGTCCCAACAAGTAGTATTCTTTAAACTCCTAAATATTTAGCATCTATTTCATAGAAAACATGAGAATATACTAACAGAAATATTCATAATTAGTGACAAAACTGTTGTAACATAGAAGTCTTGTTCTTTAGATAAAACAAGTTTCTTAAAGTGCACAGACACAAAAATTTAAATATTTGTGAGTAAATTCAAAGTATTTTTCTGTTTGATTTGTGGTTTGTATCATAATTACATGTCAGAAGTTTAAGGGTACTTAAAACAGAAACATATCAGAGCTAAGACAAAGATATACAAAAAACTTTCTTTGCAGGTGCAGCTTTATGTTACAAGATTCTTCATTAAAAACAGAGGAACTAGCAATAAAACTATTTGCTCTATAAACAACTATACTAACTGAAACTCCAATGTTCAAAAAACCTATACTTTTTTTATTTTGAAGCTGTTTGTTTTTTAATTTTGTACTAAGCTACATGAGGGCTATTTGCACTAGCCATTCCTAATGTAGCAGTGTAAGACTAGAGGGAAAGCAGCTAGTCATCACCACCCACTGCCAATCTTGGGCCACTCTTTTACCAATGACTTGTGGGATTAACCATCACATTATAATACCTGCACAGCTGAAAGAGCAAGTATGTTTGGTGTGACTGGGATTCCAATCCACGACCCTCAGATTACGAGTCGAACACCTTAACCCATCTGGCCATGCCTGGCCATTTTTAAAGCTGAGCTGATAGAAAAATTAATCAGGATGGCAGGAAATCTGAAGTAATGAAACAGCTGTGAAACTTTCAAATGATATATTAGTACACATTCATTCTTCATGGATTTTATTTCATCCTCAAGTTATTGTAATTAGTTTAGATTATAGCAACATAATTATTAGCTATAGAACACACCTCTGTAATAGAAATTCTCCATTAGAAATAAAGCAATAATGAAAAATTAACAAGCTGATTTTAAGTTAATTTACAGCTCATTATTCAAATATATTTTCAATAAAACATATTAAAAGATTAATGTAATATTTGTGTCTGCTGCTTTTAATGCAAGATAAAATCTACAAATACACAATCATGAGAAAGCATATTGTTATATATGAACCCAGTATATCTAATATTCAAGACTATTAGAACTAATGGTTTCAAATGATTACTAAGTTTTCAGTATTTAAACTGTAACTTTACAGCACTGGATAGGCAAAACAATATAATCATGCAAATTACACTAACACAAATACAAGTATGAGCTACAGAAGAAAAAAAACAACATTATTCTATTAAATGTATACACCTATACCTACAGTGTATGAAATGAATACATTCAAGTCCTTCTTGAGTATTAACACAAGTAGCAATGTTCTGGAACAACATGGGACCTATTGGTCCATCTCAGCTGTTTCATACTCTAAATTAAATAAAAACAATCTTAAAGCCAGTCCTTATTATTCATATACTTAAGTGTTTTCCTTAAACTCACTTAAATTAACTGCCTCTACAACATTCGAAGGCAACCCATTCTGAGGGCCAACTACACTTTAAAATAATGAAGATAACTCCTACCCTCTCAAAATTTTTACTTGTGTTCCCTAGTCATACTATTCTCACTGTTAAATATGGAAAAAGATAAAGCATCAACACCATCAGTTGTATTTACAATCTGAAACACCTCAATTACATCCTCCTTCAAGAAAAAAAATGGAGATTTTAGTCTCTCCTCTTGAGACAACCTCTTCATTACAGGCACCATCCAACAAACTGTTTTCTGAACCATTTCTAACAATTCAATGCATTTCATGAGGTAAGGAGCCCAAGACTGAACAGAAAACTCCAAATATGGACTAACCAGTTACCTGTACAATGAAAATTTAACCTCTTCAGACTTATATCCAATATTTCTGTAGATACAACCAAAATCCTTATTTGCCCTACTACTAGCAACAGTGCATTACTTGGATGGCTTTAGAGACTGACTATTACATCAAGATACATTTCCTTCATAACACCATTTATGTTATTCCAATTCAAAATATACATATAATTCAAATTATGATAACCCACATGCTGTATCTTACATTAATTATAATTAAAACCCATCTACTACTTATTTGCCCAACTCACTAAACAATCTAGATTCTTTTGTAAATCAGCAGCATCCTCTTTTCACAGCTAGCAACACTCAAGACCTTAATATCATCTGCAAATTTAAGTAATTTATTGACTGTTCTTTTAAGTCATTGATGTAAAGAGCAAAGGTCCTAAGATGGAGCCCTGAGATGCTCCTCTTGTTACATAAATCCAGTATGATTGACCTCCAGTTGTGACAGCCCCATGCATTCTTCCATCCAGCCACTCCTCTATTCAATTTGTTAACTTATCACCACACCTATAAAGATAATTTTTAGAAGTCTTTTATTTGGCATCTTGTCAAGTGCTTTCTAAAAATCCAGATACATCACATCTACATTCTTACCTGAACTACATAAGCAGTAACCTTTTCAAAGAACGTCAACAAATGATGCACACAAGATGCTAATCATGGAAATAATGAACAGTTCCAAACACCACTCAATATACAGCACATACAGCATTTACCAGTAGTAACTATGCGTGTACGTCAAAACTTGAAAATGGCAGTCAAGTACATATTCTCTGAATTATTGGTCATACATATATATAGTATAAAAAAACCTTAAATACATACTGCAATGCTTACTAACCTTTCACACATACTACAACGAATTACAAGCAAAACCTGAAATTATTTGCCAGTTACACGTGTGTTTTATGTACAAACATACAACAACCATATAGAGGAATTACTAGACATATGCATATACAACAACTTACATCAGTCACATACATAAACACTATTGTATCAAAACCATATCTACACAGATAAAATAGTCATAGACAACATTTTTCAATTATGAAAAATATTTTGTGTCTAAATTACCAAAGGAAAAAGCATTTTATTTTTTTGTAACGGTCTTTCTCAGTGTAGGTTTTTGAGAGTAGACAATGTCAAGAGAGGTTTTTGTTTTAAAACAATCAGTCGAAATGCAGTTTCAGTAGAGCCAAAGCTTACACAGCAGAAAAGAAGTTAAAAACTAGCTCATAGGAACTAGCTAATGATAACTGTGAAAAAGAAGAGCTAAAGCTAGCCTTAATAATTTACTGTGGTAAGAAGTAGAACAAATTGTATAGTTCTTTCTTTTCTCCAAGTATGGGTACTTGTGTCAAACAGACTTATCCACATGCTGATAAAAACTGGGAACAAGATATTGAGCCTGAAGTTTTGTACACTGTAAGAGAGAAAGGTATACGTAATTAGACAGATAGCTTAGTGTCATGGGTTGAGTCAAACAACAGCACATCATTCCCAGTTATCAGTGTGATAAGCTCCTGTAAATAAAACTTTCATTAAGAAATGATTACATGTAGTTCAGAGATTTTTTATATTTCCCAAGCAGTGAAGAAAAAATTAGTACTTTAGAATATCACATGAAAATACAAAACTGACTGCATGTTATATAAATAGCCTTGCAAGTGAAACACATTTAGAAATAAAATCAACATCAGGTAAAACCTTACTATTTCCTGTATGAAACTACAGTATGTCACTAGCAATAGCCTACAGATTCAAAATACACCTTTCTATACCATATATGCTAGTCAGCTAATATGTTTATCTTGTAAATACTTTTATTTGGAAAATTTTGATACAATTCTAGACAATCTTGTTATTACAGATGGGGTAGAGACGGACAGAAACTTAACAATTCAACTTCAAGTGTGGTTATACTATAACCAATGTACTAAGGTTGATCAGGCAGGATACAAAAACTAATCAAAGATTGGTCACTTATCTAAAGTTGTTTAAACACACAGATAAACTGAATGCACTCATTAGAACAAGACATTTAATTTCACATATACTCATACCAGACCCCACAGATTTGTGTAAATTATCCCAGAAATTAAAGTCAATACATACATCATTATGGTTTGTGTGATAAACTGCATCCATTTGACCAAAAATTGGATTTTTATAGAATCCCAATTCCTGTTATATTTTGCCTCATTCCTTTAGAAAATGGTTCAAGACATGGAAACAGAAAAAGGTTTCCTTTGTCTACATTATATACTAACTAGAAGGACATTTCTGCTCATAATATTTTGGCAGGAAGTTTATGGAGTATCCCATTCCCCCAAATACAGTTTTGCTTACTTGATTCAGACTTGAAAGCCTGAGGTGATCCATAGGTCCAGATAAAATCAGCACCTAGCATTTTGAATTATATATAATCAAGGGTACATTTCATCAGTATACCTAACTACCTTGTACCAGCAAATGACTTAAAAGGCAATACTGTATATTTAATAGCAGTTCAAGTATTTTGTACCAGTATCATATGATAAATAATAAAGTTAGTACTAAAATACAACTTTTACCACACTTGCACTGAAATTATCAAAAGTTTTAAAGGATAGCATATATATATGTGTGTGACATCCAGTTTCATGTTTCAGTTAAAGATGGGGAACAAGCAACAAAAGATGAGATTATACAAAAGTTATGACAGAGTCAGAGATGTTTACTGAATGGCCAACAGACCCTCTTGTCAGTCAATGTTTTTATTTTACTATTTTCTCTTAGTCACACAGAACCTTGCAAATCAAACACACAATATCTTTAAAGCGTGATATATTCATTAACTGCAGCAAACCCTAAGACATTTACATTTCTACCTTTGCTGTACGTCAACATCTGTTAACAGATACTGAGAAACATAATACATAACAAAGAACCATTTGGTTCTTCAGGAATGTCTAACAACCTTTGAAAAAAGTAAAGACTCAAATACATCCTTTATTTTTCAGAAAATTAGTTATTAGCTCTTTAACTGATAAAGTAGTGATCTCCATTATTATTAATGTCAATTCATTTTATAAGCCTGTTACTCTATTAGAAAAATAACACTATATTAACTAGAACCTAATGCACCTTTTCCAAATCTTCAACTTGTCTCCTCTCAACCTATTATTTCAGAATACTCAACAAAATATTAAAAGCTTCCACCATGTTAATCCTCAATATAATCTTGTAAATGTCACTACAATCTCCTTTCACTTCTTTTCTTCAGAGAAACTACAATGAGATAACATTACCTGTCCCTTTAAAATAACTCTTCATTCATGAGGATCATCCTGGCAGCTTTCCTCTAAACTGTTTTCCAAGAATTCAATATTTTAAATAAAGTCAAAACAGTAAAGAATTCTAAATGAGGCCTAACTAATGACTTGCAAAGGAATAATTACCTCTTTTGACTTGAATATATAAAAAGTGTATATATAAATACACCCTAAAATTATATTTCATTTACTTTTAGCAGCATTTTAATAGCTTGCATGACTTACTAAGTACTATATTTTTTTTTCATTCACACTAACGACAAGGTTTTAATGTTTCAATAGCTTGCATAACTTACTATGTACATTTTTTACCCAGTCACACTAATGACTAGGTTTTAATAGCTTGCATGACTTACCAAGTACCACATTTTTATTCAATCACAGTAATGACTAGGTTTCCATCTATATTCACTAATATTAAAGATAAATATGAAATCCAAATTACAATAACCCAGATGCATTACCATTTACTGACTATAATTACATCATTTACAAAATATTACCCGACTTTCCAACATATCCAAGTCATTAGCCCAGCATCCCCAGTATAAATAAACACATAAGAGCTAAATGACATCAGTAAACATTACAATTTATCAGTTTTGCCCCTGCTAGTATGGTTAATGTAAATATAAAAATTCAAAGATTCAAGAACTGATCCTTAAGGCACTCAACTAGTAACTAGGGTCCAGTTTTACCAACTCTGTTAACAGTCTTTGCTTTCTCCCATCCAACCACTCTACAATCAAATTCACTAGTCATTTCTCCAACTCCTTCTAATGGCACATTTATTTAGAAATAAAATATAATACTGTGTTTCTCCAAAAATAAGACAGGGCTTATATTAATTTTCACTCCAAAATATGACACTAGGGCTTATTTTCGGGGGATGCCTCATTTTGATATATTAAAAAAATGAAGTTACAAAGTAAAACTATTAAACTAACCATTTAAAATAAACTATTAAACTAACTGATTAATACTTAAATAAACTAATTAACTAACTATTAAACTAATTAATAAATTAATTTTTTTTATTTCTTTCCTCTTCCTGCCACTCTTAACTAGGGCTTATTTTAAGGGTAGGGCTTATATTAAAACTATCCCCAAAAATCACACTAGGTCTTATTTTATGGGTAGGTCTTATTATCGGAGAAACACGGTATTAGTACAGCAAGATTTGCCTTTGATAAATCTACATTGGCTTTATTTTCACTAACTGTTCTTAGATTTTTTTTTATTAGGCCCTGAAAAGTTTCCCACTATACAACTGGCATAGTACCGTTAGTAGCAAATGTCAACCCAAGCAACATCATCTGTTGAAGTTTATAGCAATAATTTATTTAAGAAATTAATAACAGCTTTCACTGAATAGTATCAAAGTAACAATTATATAATGAAAAGTTGTTTCCAGAATCCCTCATGAAAATTACACCTATACTCATTAGCACTGGTTATGGGTAGATTTAATGTGGATGACGTATTATAACACATCCTTCATTTTCACTCGTGGGTTCTTAGAATGTATTTTGGAATAGATACTAAAATTGTTTCCCCTCTTATTTTTTAAAACCAAAGTTATGCCACTATTAAGGTGAGCTTCAGTCCAATACAGGCATATCAAGCTGCCTGCCACATACAACATATCTATTTCAAATTACCAAGATCACAATATGCAGATGAACTTCTTGTCCCACCTTACAGATGTAGCTCTCTCAAACACATCCTTATACCTAGTGGGCATTTATAATTTATCTAAATACTTATTAGAAGTGTCATATCTCATAGGTTGGTAACAACGTTGAGAGTGCATGGCTTATTCAACGGGAAAGAGGAAAATATGCCTATTGTACTTTTTTACCAAATTTCTATTCAATAAATCAAAACTGAGAAGAATGTGTACGCACAAATTCATTGTAATGTAAATAAATGTAAACTTATTTTGTATAAGAGACTTCAATAATAGAAACACAAACTGAATCAATACAGCTATTACTCCACAAAGAGTTTACCTATACACCGGAATACTGTTTTCAATCTCTGTGTTTTTAATAATCTACTAGATAAAACACTACACAAGACCATGTATCTAGTTCTGAGGAGGGTATGATAAGAACTTAAGTACACATGATCATAATAGTTCGCTTTGATGTTTATAGCAAAGCTAGGTATAAACAAGTGTTACGTATCTTATTTCAGAAAGGTTGGTTTTCAGAAACTAATTTTACTAAATAAACTGGCTTAATAGCAAACATGTAAATAATAACAGTTGGGTGTTTCTCAGTAGATCTATTAAGTCTCTTAAGAAGGATTGTACTTAAATTTTTTATAAGTAAACCTGACACAAAATCCTATGTGGTTGGTTAGAAAGTTAAATTTTTAATAAAATAAGAAACATAAGAGTTTTAAAGAATATAAAAATCATTGGTAAAATTAAGGTGTTGTCGAGTGCCACAAAGAAACAAAAAACAGGTGAAGGAAATCACAGATGAGGCTTAAAGGAACTATGAAAGACAGTTTGTGTTAAATGTTATTTCAGATATACAGGGTTTTTATGCTTGTTAATAAAAAAGTGAGTCAAAAAGTTTAGACTTTCTAAAAATTTTAAATGGGAAATTTACTGTGGAGAAAGGATATTTAAATAAAATCTTGTAACTGTTTGTTAGTTTATATATAAAATGATGATGGTGATATTCAATCTCTTTAATACATTTAGTGGACAAAAAAGAACTCGGATAATATTTTTATTAAAGAAAATAATGTTTTGGAAAAGTATGGAAATCTAACTGATTCTAAACTTCCTAGCCTTGGTGACATTCACTTCAAGACCTTTTGGTGTAAATAACACTATGTAACAAAATTTTTAGTTTTCTTGTTCCTGAACAGAAAGTGTTATTTCCCAATTGCTTATGCCTAAAGTAAATGGAAAAAACCTATTTTATTTTTCTCTTCAAACTTTGCTTTTTTTGACCTGGAAGCATATAATGAAAACATGATGGGAGACTATGTTTGGGGGCTGATACGTGAAAGTGATTTACACTACAGTTGCAAATTTCGAAAAAATACTCACTTTTAAACATTTTATTCATTTTATACAACTTTAGTATAAATACATGTAAATCTCGATTCATACGTTGTTTTATTCAGATCTTATGTAAATAAAAATGTGCAAATCTGCCTGTTTTTACATAAAAAATAGGTTCATTTCTAAATTTCATTATCCAGATCACAAAAGCAAAGTCTGAAAGGTATAATGGCCATTTTCTGTACTTTAACAACATAAGCAATTAAGAAATAACACATACTATCCAGGAACAAAATTTGTGTTATATAGTATAATCAATTGAAAAGGATTTAAAAGGAAAGTTTTCCCACAAGTCTTTAAACACACATTAAATTCCTGACCATTTGAAAGTCAAAGTGTTGGTGTTTTTGTTTGAAAAAACAAAGAAACTTAGCAAGACCCAGAAAAGCTAAATCCATTTGCAACATCACTTGGGAAAGCACTCATAAGGTTAGAATTTGATTAAAGGCTCTAACAGTAAGTTTTTTCTCATCCTATTAATTTTTATATAACACTTTTTGTTTGCCTGGATTAGGGTACCCTTGTTAATGTTGTGTACAGAGGGCTTTCAATATAGCTCTTCCCAACAACTTAATTACACAGATTCTTATGTAGAAAACCTTAAAACATTTGAATTACAAACTCTCTCAAAGACAGAAAGCAGAGGGTTTCAATATATGGGCACAATTCTGAACGGAAAAATGTGACTACTGAATAGTTCAAACCCTCAATGGTCTTTCCTGCAAATTTTTGACATTATTTACATAATATACACTACTATAATTACTGAAATCCACAAATTTCTATAGTATAAAGGAATCACACTCGTATTAGGAATATACAGAAAAATCAAACTTAATTACATAAAAGATTTTAAATATATACTTGTGCCTTGAAAGAGTGTTTCACAGGAAAAGGAATCTTAACATAAGCAGAAAAATTTATTTTGAGTTAAAGATCTCATATTTTCCTTTAGGTGTGTGTGTATTACTCTACTAATACACCTATGTTGTAAACAGAGGAAATGTTTGAAATTTCCTGGTTGATAGTTTCACTGATTACGTGAGTGTGTTTAAATGTATTTTTTTCATGATGTCAACATATCACACGTGATATTAATATTTCTTTAACCCTCCACCAGATAATATTTATTTAATCAGTACTATATCTGTGATCACAGTCAGTTATAAACAATTTTATTTCTTTGTTACAATTTATTACCTACTTTACAATGTTTTAATTTCAAATATTCCACGTAAACTTAACATTACACTTTACACATAACTCACACTGTACAGGGGAATACCACGTGTCATAGAAACTGTTGGATGATAATTAAATACTGACTAGTATATATGGACGTCAATGCCTAATTGTTTCATGGCTATATGTTTATAAATGTATGTCTATATAAACATACACCATTTGAAACTGAAACCACAACATCTAGAAATTGAGAAAACAAATGTTTAAGATTACATGAAGAACAGCAAACCTTTTGAATACTTTGGTGAACTGTTACACAGGTCTATGTAGTTACGTGTCACTAACTGTCAACTTAAATCCAAGATGGTAATAGATACTAACATATTTTCCCATTTGATAAGATGGGTCTGCCCTTACATAAGTTGGCACTGACAGGTGTTACACAAGTAAATAGATATTTCTATACATATTTCTGAACAAACAAAAAATATGATGTACCTTGAACAGCTTGACAAGATAATGTGAGTGATAATAAAGTCTTTAAAATCTCTTTCCTTATTAATTTGAAAGTTTTAGTTTAACTTCTCACAACAGAAATCATTAACATTGAAATCTCAACCTATCAGTTACAATATCACTCTTGAAACCTTTTGTCTTTCCAATGATTGTTCAATACTTAGTACACAAAAAATCATCTTTCACATCATGTAAGATAATGAAGTTTTACAAGTAGCTGTAAGATGCATTGCCGTTGAATGCCAGCTTGCTTAAGAGTTAGTAATATGCAAAACAAAACAAGTGAAATTATGATGAACAATTTATTGTATTCATACACACACAAAAAACTTAATGCAATTAGCTCAAAAATTAATCTGCCAAACTGGAAAGATTATAATTTCCAAAAGACACATTCTGGTAAGCATAACATTCACCAAAATCAAGAAAACTATGTGTGCAAGTAAAATAAACTGGTTCCAGAAAAAGAAAGAAAGAAGGATACAGAGACAAGTTTGACTGATAATGTTGTTCATTATTGCTTAACAAACTCAAATGAATTTTATATATCACTGACCCTTTGCTTTTAACAGAAAATCACAACATACTTTTTAAGTTTATGGCTGGAAAATTATCCTACTTATGTTCCCTTGGTTGTTGTTGTTTGTTTTGGTTTTTTTTTTTAATGAGTAAAAGTCACGCATTTATGCATATACAAATATATGTAAGGATGGCTGGATGCACATGATGTAATACTTAAATGGTACTCTACAGTCTGTAACCCCCCCTATCTCAAGCATAACAGTAGCACTGAAAATTCCTTAGTTTTTGGTAACATTCTGAAACACAATCCCGATTGATTAGTTGTAAACCATTAAACAGCAAACTAATAGATATTTACTCAATACTGATTATGATTTAAACAAAATTAAAACATTAATATTTGTAATTTTGCAGGTTTCAAATTAAACATCTTATAACCAAACATTTGAGTCGTAATCAAGCACACAACTGGTGACTAAGCTTTATAATTTCCATTATGCCTTTAATATTAAATTTTGATTATTTCAATACTTGTTTATTATAATATTATATAAACCTACCTTTCCTGTCGCTTTTTTATACCGTGTGATAGCTAAGTCCATCAAGTCTCGAACCAAGATTTCTCCATTACCACATGGCACTATCACTCTAATATTACCAAAATTAACAGTTACCTTCATTTTTGGCAAAGTTACCCTTTAGTTTCTTTTAGCAATCTGTAAATGATACTTGGTCTCTTGCAGAAATACGAGTACTTTATTATTGGCTCATAGGAAAGGTTTAGAAAATCCAATTTGTAATTAGTTTTTCACTTGTCTTTTTAATTACGTGTCTATTAATCATTAATGTATTATGATAAAGATTTTCAACTGTATCAGAACAGTGAAAAACATAATGCTGATACTACAATCATATTCTATGTAATAACACTTCTTTGCAGTCGGTGGTGGGCCGAGTTTTAAATTCAACACAGATGAGGCATCATTTACCTGTCTGAAAACTGAACAGTAACACCGGTAAGTTTGTCAACAACTTAAGTCATTGTCTACCTTTCACAAAGTTCAGGTTACAAATCACAAATTAGCGAAAAGGTTTAAATAAATCATTCAAACCAAGTTTACTGTTTATATCTTAATCAAATATCCGCAATTTTCAGGTTCACCTATCATTGAGTAAAACTGAATTCCTCCAAGGTAACTTTAAATATTGTACCTTTTTTTTCTTTTTCATCATTAATGTAGAAATTCTAAGGTCATTTCTAAAATGAGTGATGATACGAATACTATCATTCCATAAAACTTAAAAGAAAAAACTTGGAAACACATTCAACTTTAATTTTTAGGCCTAACTTTTGATTACGTTTACTAACGTTCCGTGTCAAAGCTTAGAACGAGCACACCTGAATCGTGTAACCAACGAAAGCCATGCGGCAGGTGATCATTAGTCTTCCAGGCTTGATAAGTTGATACTACCCTACGTTATAGATTCAAAAGACTTTTTGTAATTTTAACTTTCAAAAAATATGGACGTTTAACCTTTAAACACGAAAAATAAAATCGTATGAAAAACAACAGTAAATTACAGTAGCTACCAAACGTCAATTTTTAACGCAAACTACAGAGCAAATTCGGCTAGGAAAACATGAATCAGTAAAACAACATTAACTGAGCTCACTCCAAGCCATGAGACTGAAAACGCGCCTGACCTCACCATGGGCCGTTCGTGTTACAAACTGGTGGTTGATTGGTAGAAGCTACACAATCCACCTGCCTGTCTGATCCAATTGTAAGCGTCGGCTCTTCAAAAAGAGACAGATGGCGACCGATTTGAAATACTGGCGACAGACAGCTGGAATATGGATATTCGCTAGTGAAAATAACTGTCTCATTCTTGTGAGTTGTAAAATACCGACAGAAACAATAACTTGGGTTAAAAAAATAAAGCAGATAGCACTATCTTTGTCTTTTTTAAGTTACTTAAATGGTTTTACAAAGTAGAACATCTTATCGAAAAAAAAAACAGGCCGAAAGACCAATGTTTTGCTTATTTTATAATACAAGTTTCGAAAGGTTAAAATCTAATATATACGAGATTTTCATAAAACTTAGATCATTTTTCAAGGAAGCAGAATTTTAAAAGAAGTATTCTACTTATAAGGATTATTTACCTATTTATTCTCAAGTACTTATTTGTTTTGTTTTGGAATTTCGCACAAAGCTACTCGAGGGCTATCTCTGCTAGCCGTCCCTAATTTAGCAGTGTAAGACTAGAGGGAAGGCAGCTAGTCATCACCACCCACCGCCAACTCTTGGACTACTCTTTTACCAACGAATAATGGGATTGACCGTTACATTATATGCCCCAACGGCTGGGAGGGCGAGCATGTTTAGCGCGATGCGGGCGCGAACCCGCGACCCTCGGACTACGAGTCGCACGCCTTACGCGCTTGGCCATGCTTAAGTACTTATATGTTAATTAGTTGTATCAAGCGATGGTACAATTGCAAACTTTCATAATTTGTTTTCTACTATAACTATCTTTCCTAGTATTAAAATATCAAACAGGCGTATGTGATCAACATGATTTATGTAAGCCTCTTCTGATTGTGGTAAATAATATATCTGTGATTTTGGGTAAAAAGTAGCCTAATAGTTAACAATAATTGTTAAAACTTAAAAACCACAGAAACGCGTGGTTTGTATCCAAAAGTGCTGAGACATGCACAAAGAGAGCAAGCAGAGGAACAGCTGCCAATAACTGCTTTATGTATATATATACATATGTAATGTGTGTTTAACATGCCTTTCAAGAGCGGTAACATTTTAATTTCTGTGCACAACCCTGTAAAAGTGGCTTAATGTAACAACCATAGCAATATAATGAAGATATGTTGGTACTACAAATATGTAGTACAAAGATAAATAAAATCACAGTATCAGTTTTAACAATATAAACTTCTCGTGTTTATTGGGAAAAATCAATATTTGCTTATAGTTCTTGAATCTAGCAAACAACGACGCAAGTCTTTTCGATACAATCTTGTTTGCATATGCCATGAGACGTTAAACTTTACTGAGGTAATTGCGAAACGTTAACTGTAAAGCATAAATAATCATTAAGTTTAACATATCTAATGAGCATTTATGTTTGCCACACTTACATAAAACTGACGGTTCAACAAGTTTTGTTTGTTTGTTGAATTTCGTGCAAAGCTGCACGAGGTTTGGTTTGAATTTCGCGCAAAGCTACACGAGGGCTATCTGCGCTAGCTGTCCCTAATTTAGCAGTATAAGACTAGAGGGAAGGCAACTAATCATCACCACCCACCGCCAACTCTTGGGCTACTCTTTTACCAACGAATAGTGGGATTGATCGTAACATTATAACGTTTCCACGGCTGAAATGGTGAGTATCTTTGGTTCGACGGGAAGTCAAACCTGCAACTCTCAGATTACGAGACGAGTGCCTTGACCACCTGGCCATGCCGGACCTGACGGTTCAAAGAGATGGTGTTCCAAACAATTCCAGAGAGTAGGGAAAGAAGAATTATTTTAAAATACAACATTTTGTCACCTAGCAGCGAATTTCATCTTTCCTACAGTTTACCATCGCATTCTTCTTCATTAGTATTTTACCACTGGTTCGAGAGTTTAATTTTAAAGCGATTCGAGCATGACAAGTAACTTTCTGTAAATGTTAAAATAAAAATTAAATATTAATATTAAAGGGTATGTGGTTAAAGGCATATTAGGGTGGTTCTAAGAATTTTGGTAGGAGGCCCCCCAGGTCATTAAATCATTTGAAAAATTACCCATCTTTATTAAATTTATTGGTATCTTTGTTGGGTATTTCCAACCACCCTCTCTTTCAGAGTTATAATTAGTTAGGTTTTCACACCAAAACAGTTGTTTAAGTATATTATGATACAAGTAGCATCTTGACCACAATTATATTTGTCACATTTAAACTGATGAATGATGGTATTTGGTAAAATGCTTCTTTAACATTGTACATGGCTTGTATAGTAGTCACACGTCCTAACAAAACATCTAATATTAGAAATACATACAAATGTTCCCCCTTTCTGCCATAGGGACATTACAATGTGGTAATCAATACCGCTTTTCGTTGGTAAAAAAGTAGCTCAAGAACTGGCAGTGAGAAGTATTCATGAGGTCCTAAATCTAAATTAGGAACGGCTAGTGCAGATAGTCCTCAAGTAGCTTTGCAAAGTAGTCAACAAACAAACATATAAAACCTATGTGTACTGTAATCTTCCTTGCCCAGAGATAAAACACAAATGTGATCTTCACAATCGCCAATGTGTAAGTAGGCTTAGACTGTATACATTATCTTTACGTTTCTGAGATACAATTTTGGTTTGTTTGTTTATTTTAATGTTTTGTTATTAATATAGTGAAGTTTAAGAATCAATTTCTTCGTTAATAAAGTTTGCCCTCAATGAAACAGTGTTATCACATATCGAGCTTTTGTTATATCCGTTAAGTTGACAACCAACATAAAAACGTTCAGGATCTCAATTAACTGAAGTAACAATTAAAATACAGCGTTGAGCATTTTGCATTAAAATGATTTTAAAGCCTCACCACGTCGTTACAATCCATGCCGCCACATCTGACAACCGTTTATCTTGACAATAGCTCTACAGCGTAGCTTCACTTAGGTATAAATTCTAAATACCCAATCTAAATACATTTTGATGATATAAGTATTTTGAATATTCTTACTGGGAAAGATTGTTATACACCTGTGTCTGTTTTTAACTTTCGCTTAAAGCTATGTATAGGCAAGCTGTGCTTAGCTGTCTTCTATTTCTCCAATGCTTAACCACTTACCAGATTTAAGTCAGTCTATTATAGACATTTGCTAAACTTCCTTTCTTTATTCAGAAACCTTCCATTAAGATATTAATTACATAAACCATGCGATTATATCATTTCTCGCTACTTCAGTTAATACTTATAACATTTGGGTTCATATATGTTGTGCTATTAATTATATTCTATCATATTAATATTTTTAAACACTCATGCCACCTGGTTGGAGGGAAGGAAGTATCGATTCCCCGCGGTGAACGAGGTGCCGATAACTCAATGTGTAGTTTTTGCTACAAAACAAACTGAACATTCTTTACTACTGCCACCTATATTAAAAAGTGACAATCACGATGTTTCGTTTCCAAAGGGTTGACCAATAACAGTATAGAACCAAATATACATTTTCGCAAGTGTGAAAATAACAAATATACCATAAGCTATTTTCAGAACAAGAATTTCATTGAAATACAATGCTTTGAATTGTTACTCACGCACACATAGACCCACGCATGCGTACATTCAAAAATATGTACCTATGATGCTTTTAAAACTCATATGATAAGGAAAGTTTGGTTTGAATTTCGCGCAAAGCTACGCGAAGGGCATCTACGCTGGACGTTTCTAATTTAACATTGTATGATTAGCGGGAAGGCAGTTCGTAGTCACAACCCACCGCCAACTCTTGGGCTACTCTTTTATCAACGAATAATAGTGAGATTGACCGTTACTTCATAACACCCTCGGTTGAAAGGGCGAGCATTATTTGGTGTGACGGAGATTAGAACTCGCGACCTTCAAATTTTAAAGACGAGCGCCCTAACACAGGAAAGACGACAAACAATCTTTCAGAAATGTACCATCCTATTGCCATGATAATTGTTTGTTGTAACACATTATTCTTGTTGTTTTGTATCAGTTGCAAGTTAATTTTCAGTATATTCCTCTCCCCCCCGTGGCACTGTGGTGTGTCTGCGGTCCTCTACTGCTAGCAACCGGTTTCTGATAGTCGTGGTGGGCAGAGCACAGACAGCCCTTTGTGTAGCTTTCTGCTTAATAATAATCAATCAGTCACATTCAGCATATGCTACAAGTTTAGCCGACAGGTACATGGGTGTTCGCGGAGTGGCACAGGGGTTGGGATACGATTAAGCAATCTGTGGTATATTGATTAAATACCCTGTGAGAAAATTAGGTGGTTCTCATAAAATCTGCTGATTATTGTGCCACAGTTTCATATATTACCACTTTTTAGGCTTAGTCTTGTTTAGGAATGAAAACAGGCCTAGCTAGAATCACGAGCATTTTGAAATAATTGGGAATGCGACCATATCTTCCGGGACACTTTGATGAAAAACTATCAAGGTCACAACTGAAACATCTAATATGTTATACAACATAACCAAGAACATAAGTATAACATTAAAGAAGTTAAGCAAAAGCTTGTCTTGCGCTGTCAAGCGCAAAGTTGCACATGGGTTATTTTACTGTGCCTGCCACGGGGATCGAATCCTAAATTATTTCGTTATAAGCTCTCGTGCTTATCGCTGGGTCATTTCGAGGCTCTTTAGAAAGCTATTAGGAAACTATGAACAAAATGAGATAAAAGAACAAACAAGGAATACAATCAATGATAACTTATGATAGATACACTGTACAGTTTCACAGTTTGTTTCAAATGTTGTTGTTTCTTTACAGACTTTTATTAATAGTATTTTATAATAGGCGACAGTAATTTCACAAAAGAGCGCCAGATAGAAGTTACTGCAATGGCCAATCACACAAAAGAAAAAAAACAATTTAGATGACAATCTCGATGAATGTCATACTAGAAAGCGGATTCAGGTGATAGAGGACAGGGATGAAACGACAAATTCAGCAAATTTCTGGGGAAAAAAGAGAATTCTAAGAAATATAAATTTCGTTTGTTTTGTTAAATTGTGCGTATATTTAGCTACTCGAGGGCTATCTACGATAGCCGCCCCTCATTTTAAAGCGATAAACTAGAAAGAAAGCAGCTAGTCAACATCCCTTACCCTAGCTCTTGGACTACTTTTTACCAACGAATAATGGAATTAACCGTCACATTTTAACGTCCCAACGACTGAAATGGTGAGCATGTTCGTTTACGGAATTTGAATTCGCAATATGGAGTTTGTGAGTTAAATGTCCTAACTACCAGACCGTGCCAGGCTTGTATATTACAAGATAACAGTTAGAGATATATATAATGTTCATTTTTCATCTCTTTGCTCTCTGTGCACATTTTCTCAGTGGCAAAGCAGTATGACTGTTGACTTAGGACGTTAAAATCTAGCTAGTCCATTGTGTTGCTTTGTTTTTAACTTCAAACAAACAAGTCCACACAAGCTACCACTTAGACTTTTGGAAAATCGGTAACCTCAAGAAATGGAATTCTCAACTTATAACAAATGAATCATTTTGTCCTTGTTTATTTCCACTACTCTATTAAAATTAAAAGTAAACAAATAAAACGTGATAAAAATTTCACTAACGTGAGTAAACTTTTGTTAGTTTGCAACTCTTCCGTTTTAAGACATCTACGGTGGTTCTGTGATTTTTGAAGATTAACGAATGCTATATTGATAGGATGTCCTTAAAGTATTGTTTTATTCCACCCTCACGAGCATCTTTAAAAAGAATGAAAAAACCTGTCACAAATATGGTGAAGTGCAGAACGTGACGTAACATTAAGGAAGCGAAACCTACATGATTTTGTTGCAAAACGTTTTCTTGGACATTAACTGCAGACAGAAGAAGCGATCGTAGACCTAGGTAAATTGAAGTCAGTAAATACAGTCCGATATCGAGAATCGTACTTAAAGTTTGTTTTACTTTGTTTATCTGATTTTCATAAAGTATTAGAGAAACCAACCAGGTTCCTCTGTACAGGAGAATACGATTTGGTTTGTTCAAGAAAAACAAAAATCCACACAATGGGCTATCTGTGTTCTGCTGTTCTGCCCAAAACACGTATCGAAAACCGTTCTCCAGTGTTGTAAGTTCGCAGATATACCACCACTAGAGGTGAGAGCACAGGATTATGAACAGTTGCTCTAACATGAGGATGCGAGTAACTCTAGTTGATAGACTGGTTGTTGTGTATTCTCAAGACGGCTGGTATGGGTAGTAGCACTTCAATTAAAGTAAAGTACAGAACAATGTTTCGACCTTCTTAGGTCATCTTCAGGTTAACAAAGTTTGTTTTAATTAAAGTGCTAATACCCATATCAGCCGTCTCGATAATAAATTTTTACTCCAAGTGGTTGTTGTGGTGTATTAACAAGGGACTGTTATTAATCCTGAAGTCTTATTGTTGTATACTGTGTTAACATAGAGTCAGATAATGTCTGGTTGGAAGATCTGTTTTTCTGTAGTAGTGTGTTAACAAGGGTTTGTTTGGAAGTCTTACTGTTATATAGTTTGTTAACATCGGGTTGAAGTAGGTCTAGTTGGAAGTCTATTTTTTGTAGTAGTGTGTTAACAAGAGATTGTAATTAGGTCTGTTTGGAAGTCTGATTGTTGTAGAGTGTGTTAACATCGGGTTGAAAGTAGGTCTGTTGTTTTTTTAAATTTCGCTAGCCGTCCCTAATTTAGCAGTGTAAGACTAAAAGGAAGGCAGCTAGTCATCACCACCCACCGCCAACTCCTGGGCTACTCTTGTACCATCGAATAGTGGGATTGACCGTCACATTATAACGCTCCCACCGCTGAAAGGACGAGCATGTTTGGTGCGACCGGGATTCGAACTCGCGACCCTCAGATTACGAGTCGAATACCTTAACCCACCTGGTCATGCCGGGGCAAAGGTAGGTCTAGCCAGAAGTTTGGTTGCTCGAGAATGGATCCAGGCACATTTGTAAAAGGAGCAAATTCATTATTTAATTATCCAGATTTTTCCAATAAACTATTGAGTCTTAATTTTCAGTAAGTTTCTAAGCCATCTAGTAATTTCAAAGTAATTTGGCTGATGATGCACAAAACTATGCCTAATATGATATATATATATATAAATATATGTATGTGTGTTTTATAGCAAAGCCACATCGGTGCTGAGTTCACCGAGGGATATATGTATATAGAGAGGTAATACGATAAAATATAAAATAAAACGATATTGTTACCACAATGGAATTTTCGATTAATCTCTTATTTATATAATTTACAAATAGGTTAATTTATCACAGAACAATAAGTTAAAATATTTACTCACAGTTAAGCCTATTTATAATTAATTGTCATTATTATTGTAGAATTTTAGCACTGTTTTTATAAGCTTTGACATGAAAGGTGTTTGTTTTTGTGGTCACATTTGTTACGAAATGAAATTTAAAAACTATATATTTCACAACATGACTTTTTAATTATTTAATAACTTAAGAACTTGAGGATATTGAGCAATATATATAATTAAAATGAATCCTAGCCACATATATGCATGTACAATATCTTTACCTTGACCTTATGTATATCATTCACGTACTTCTTTATTTGTTTTTGAATTACGCGCAAAGCTACTCGAGGGCTATCTGCGCTAGCTGTCTCTAATTTGGGAGTTTATAACTAGAGGGAGGGCAGCTTGCTAGTCATCACCACCAAAACTCTTTGGCTACTCTTTTACCAACGAATAGTGAGATTGACCGTCACATTATAACGCATCCACGGCTGAGAGGGCAAACATATTTGTGTGATAGGGATTCGAATCCGCGACCATCAGTTTACGAGTCAAGCGCCCTAACCAACTGACAATGCCTGGCCATCCACTAAACATGCTCTCCCTTTCAGCCGTGGGGAAGTTATAAAGTTATAGCCAATCTCACTATTTGTTGGCAAAAGTGGGCAGTAAATGCTAAATTAGGACGGCTAACGCACATAGCTCTAGTTTTGCTTTGCGAAAAATTAAAACAAACAAACAAGCGAACTCTATATCCCTGCTTCTGTTATAACTGTTGTTGGTACTTCGGCAAGTTTTAATAACAGTCAACAACAACAAAAACTTTAATTGATATATACGTTTGTTTGTGTGTAGATACATAAACGATTATTTTCCTTTCGAGTCATTTTTTATTTCATTCTTTCATTCACAAGCTTTCTGTCTTGTAACGTGTGACAATTTACAAGTGCAGAGCAAATGAAAGGGTTATCTTATCTCGCTTAACTGAATTAAATCTTCTAGATCGGCCCGGCATGGCCAGGTGGGTGAAGGAGTCCGACTCGTAATCTGAGGGTCGCGGGCTCGAATCTCAGTCGAACCAAACATGTTCGCCCTTTTAGCCGTGGAGGCGTTATAATGTGACGGTCAAACCTACTATTCGTTGATAAAATAGTAGCCCAAGAGTTGGCGGTGGGTGGTGATGACTAGCTGCCTTCCCTCTAGTCTTACACTGCTAAATAAGGGGACGGCTAGTGCAGATAGCTCTTGTGTAACTTTGCGCGAAATTCAATAATAAACAAAGCAAATCTTCTAGATTGTAACTCTTCTTTCTTATTAAGTCAAAATATTTATGGGACATGCTTGTTTTGGGCACAATGTTATGTAACAAGTCACCTTTGTTGTATCCATTACAAGGATCAACTTCCGAATTCCAGCTTTATAAGCCTTGGAGCTAGCTTACCGCTGAGGAACCGAATGATCCAAAAGAAAAATTCCTGTAAGCCGAGTTACTTGGTCACGTATATACTCAACCCTTAGATGTTAAATGTAAGTGAATAAATATTATTACTGGAAATGTTATTAATAAAGTAGAAAAAAAACACACAATAAAAACTGTAACTATCACAAAACAGTAAATACTGAATGTTAAGAACAGAAACGTTCAGTTTTACAGAATATTTACACACGATCAGTGGATTAGTTTTAATAACTGAGTTTTCTCTGCAGAATACTCGCCAGTGACACAGTGGTATGTTTACGGACTTACACTACTAAAAACCGGGTTTCAATATCTATGCCCTCCATTGGCACAGCGGCATGTCTGCAGACTCACACCACTAAAAATCGGGTTTCGATACTTGTGTTGGGCGGAGCACAAATAGTCCATTGTGTAACTCTGTGGTTGATTTCAAATAATCAATCAATCAGTCGATACCTGAAATGGGCAGAGCATCGACATCTCTTTGTGTGGCTTTGTGCTTAACTACAAACCAATCAACCATACCTTCAGAGAAATAATTGTTTTCATACTTTCCCAATTAATGAAACAATTATTCATCTGAGAAAAGTAGCTTAAAACTGCTTTATTCTCTTGAACCTGGCGCTGCTTAGTCGTTATCGAGAGGCACTGTGAATGCAAGGGTCCATGATTCACGTCTCGTTGTTTTAAAATCGAGATTTGTTCTTTGTTTCTGCGTGTGTGTTATAAAGTATTGATCAAATCCCACTGTCCTTTGCTCCACAATAGCAAAACGGTAAATCTAAAGGCTTATAACCCGAAAAATCTGGTTTAGATACCTGCAGTGATCAGAGAACAGATAGTCCATCATGTGGCTTTGCACTTAACAGCAAAATAAAGATAAAATCCTACAGCTCTGTTATAGTAGGCCCGGGCATGGCCAGGTGGTTAGGGCGCTCAACTCTTAATCCGAGGGTCGCGGGTTCAAATCTCCATCACACCAAACTTTTCAGCCGTGGGGACGTTATAATGTTATGGTAAATCCCACTATTCATTGGTAAAAGAGTAGTCCAAGAGATAGCGGTGGATGGTGATGACTAGCTGACTTCCCTCAAGTCTTACGTTGCTAAATTAGGGACAGCTAACGTAGATATTTGTCGTGTAACTGTGCACGACATTCAAAACCAAACAAACTGTTGGAGGAGCGCAAGAGTTGCCGGTAAATGCAATCATATCAGTTCAAAATTAGCAACGGCTAGTGCAGATAATAAACCTTATACAGCTTTGTGCGAATATTAAACAAAGGAACTTTATCCTATACAACTATTGTTTACCAGCTAACAACAGTAGAAACACTTCAACTATTATATTCAATGCCCAAAATATTATATTGTCATTACACTGGTAATATTAATTTATTCAATAGGAACTCCTGTTAGATTAGTTACGTAACATAAACACACCAATACCTTTTTTTTTTTTTTTCACAAAAACGAACAGTTGGTCAAAGTTTTGGAAACAATAAGAGAATGACCACAAGAATTGACTGTGTCCTATAAAACATTAAATGTTTCATGTCAAAATTAAGTTTAAAATTGAAACTTTAAAAAAAATGCAGTTGGTAGCCTTTAAAACTTAGAAGAGGAAGATAAAAAACAACAACAACAAAATATTCAATACGTTAAAAACACAAATCAGATGGAATAACTTAAATTCTATTTTTCCAAGTATAATTACATCCGGTTGGGGACGCACTGAATACTTTTAACGCTTAACGACACCTTATCTAACTTAAGGGCTGAACACACAATAAAAATCTTTAAGTTTTTGGTACAGCCATCTCTGATTTAGAATTGTTCACCAGAGGTTTTGTTTGTTTGTTTGTTTTGAATTTCGCACAAAGCTACTCCAGGGCTATCTGTGCTAGCCGTCCTTAATTTAGCAGTGTAAGACTAGAGGGAAGGCAGCTAGTCATCACCACCCACCGCAAACTTTTGGGCTACTCTTTTACCAACGAATAGTGGGATTGACCGTAACATTATAACGTCCCCATGGCTGAAAGGGCGAGCATGTTTAACACAATGGGGATGCGAACCCACGACCCTCAGATTACGAAGTGCACGCCTTAACGCGCTAGGCCATGCCAGGCCCCATACAAACAAGTATTAACTGAACGGTGGGATCAACTTCACGTTTGGAACGCTTCCATCGTGAATCAAACTTTGATCGTTTTGATTTACAGCCTCGAATTCTAGCCACTTGATAAGAATGTATTTTCAAACTGGATACAGATGACCTCAGAACATGTAGAGATATTCTCTTCACAACTCTCGTGACACCGGACAAAGTAATACTGTACTCAAAATTTAATTTATTGTAATAAATTTAATCACATTCATTGTTTATTTTAGATAATTTAAAAAAGAATGAATTATCATTAACTTATGATGCTTTAGAATGACAATTATTTAAAACTTACATTAAATCTCTAGGTGATTCTTAGCCGTGGTGGGCCTGGCATGGCCTAACGCGTAAGGCGTGCGACTCGTAATCCGAGGGTCGCGGGTTCGCGCCCGCGTCGCGCTAAACATGCTCGCCCTCCCAGCCGTGGGGGTGTATAATGTGACGGTCAATCCCACTATTCGTTGATAAAAGAGTAGCCCAAGAGTTGGCGGTGGGTGGTGATGACTAGCTGCCTTCCCTCTAGTCTTACACTGCTAAATTAGGGACGGCTAGCACAGATAGCCCTCGTGTAGCTTTGTGCAAAATTCCCAAACAAACAAACAAAATTAGCCGTGGTATCTTAGGTCTTGTAGAAAATCAAGCAAAATAGTGGGGAACCTCTGCACAAGGCCAAACATGGCTCAAATTTCATTCAGATAAAAGCATTTTACATACTCAAAATGAACGTGAACTCACGCCGACACTAAACAACGTAGACTTCAGGAAAATTCTGTTCTTATTTATATTTGAAAAACCATAAATGTGTTTGAAAACAGTAAGATTGGCTTTTCACCTACGTCATTTAGGTATGCTTATAAAAGAAACATTTTCTAAATTATAAAGAAAAATCGAATCAAAAGATTGATCCAATTTTCAAAGAACAGAAGACAAGCCACATAGACCTAATTTTATGCAGGTTAGGTTGAATAATACCAAGACTTTAACTGTATAAGGTACATTTTAAAAACGTTTTTAATATTTTCAAGTTTCATTGTGTAAAGGATTATTACTATTTTTCCAAAAAGAAAAAAGCGCCATACGTTGCAAAGGAAAGAATGCCAACAATATGACCTTCATTTTATATATAAAATATAAAACTTTCTATAAAGGATGGAACCTGGTAGGTGAATGTATTTATGTCAGAAGAAACCGTAATAATTAAGCTTTCTAAAGAATAGTGTCTCAGAAACGTTTTTGTTTATTTTAGAGTTACTTGAGTTACTTATAACTTTGAAACATACATGAGCTGTATTACAAAAACACTTTCTAACTGAATAAAACAGATTAAAAATAGACAACAAAAACATTACATTTAAACAAGAAATAAATAGCCAAACTTCGTCGTTTAATTGGTAGGGTAATGTACTCGCTATTAGCGATTCTGTTTGTCTTGTTAAATAGACGACATAAAATAAATAAAAGTGGGCTGTAATCTGTAATTTACATTTGTTATATTTAATGACTAAAGCATGTCAAAGAAGAGATATAGCATTTTATTAAATACAATAAAGGTTGCCATCGGGCAACTTTCTTTTAGAGATTCGTAAAAGGTCTAAATTCTCTGTAAAGCATAGGTGATGGATCAAATGATACATTTTGAGGGTCACGTTATTTGCAGATTTAACTGTTGCTGCTGAATTTACAGTAGAAAAAGCGATTCTTCCTGTATTATGCACAAGTTTATATTACCCATTCAAAGGGGCACTTCTTTACCCAGTCAAAATTTTTGTGTGTATGGGAGTACGTGCTCCCAGTTCCTTATCCCTATTCCTTGTTTGTTTTTATTTTGAATTTTACGCAAAGCTACTCAAGGGTTATCTGCGCTAGCCGTCCCTAAGTTAGCAGTGTAAGACTAGAGAGAAGGCAGCTAGTTATCACCACCCACCACCAACTCTTGGAGTACTCTTTTACCAACTAATTGTTTTGTTTGTTTTTCTTATAGCAAAGCCACATCGGGCTATCTGCTGAGCCCACCGAGGGGAACCGAACCCCTGATTTTAGCGTTGTAAATCCGGAGACTTACCGCTGTACTAGCGGGAGGCGTTTACCAACTAATAGTGGGATTGAACGTCACATTATAACGACGCCACGGCTAAAAGGGGTAGCATGTTTGGTGCTACTGGAATTCGAACCCACGACCCTCAGATTACGAGTCGAACGTCTTAACCCACCCGGTCATGCCCTGTTCCATCACATATGCTCTAAAAATAAGTTCATATAAAGAAACAATATTGAAAGAAAATTAAAATGTATAATTGAAACAACACACAACAATACCATTTATATAAATACAGTACTATAATAAAGAATAATTTTATTCATAATATTTACAATAACAACATAAATGTAGAAACAAAACTATATGACTTACCTGCCATAAGTAATTGACTCCCAGAGATTCAGCGATAAATCACAAGGCTTTTTTAAACGATTATTTCCTTCTATTACTTGAGGGTAAAGAAATCGGATGCGTAATTTTTAGTTAATTGGGTTGTTACAGTTAGGAATACATTTGTTTGTTTTAGACTTAGAGAAAAGCTATATTAGACTGTCTGTTGTGTTCGCTACAGGGAATCGAATCCTCGGACCTTAACTTACCGCTGTCCTACAGGGGAACTGGTATTTAAGAAAAATGTCATACAAACGCAAATATATATCACACAGATACTAGTGATGAAACAATTAGAGAAAGAGAAAACAAATCACAACAAAATGTATTGTCAGGACTGTGAAACAGCCATACGGCATAAAATTAATAAACAGTTAGTATAGCAATAAAAGGCATATATGTATATATACACACATGCAAGTTGAAATTTGTTGTTAGGAAAATATCAAATTGACAAACGCTTGCAGTTTTGTTTAACTTTTCTTTATTTTCAAGAGAAGACTACACCATAGAAATGACAAATGAAGTTTGAGAATGGTAATAATGACACGTGATGTTAATGCGTAAAAGTCCACGAAAATATAATTTACAGTTCTAGCTTTCTTAATCATGATGACGTCAAATATCATTTGTGGGTTATTAAAATCCAAGATGGGACACTTAATGGACGTAAAACGACTACCACGATGTATTAATTAACATTTCTCGGAACAACTTCAGTTGTCATTGGTCAATCAATGCCATTAGGATTAACTTCCTATAAAGCATTATCGTTTCCGAGAAATAACAAGGTTATGGGCATTTTAAAACTTTATCCAGACAGTCAAGGCCCTAGTAAAATCACACACACGTGCGCACAAATATATACACATATACTCGTACAGTTTTATAGGATATATCGTGGTTTTTTTATAGGCCTACATACACATACAGGCAAAGAGTGGTATATATTTTGGCTCGAGGTTACTAGTTCCTTCACCTTATTAGGGAACCGGGTTAAGTAAAACATTTATGTTTAAGACGACTAGCTGGTTTTGTAAGGCACTAAATAGATTTATTTATGTTAATTATGGAGGAAAAAACTATGGGAAAATGTAAAATGCACTATACTGCACTCTATCTCAAGGGGTGTCACTAGCTAAAAAATCAGGGTTTGGGCCTCAGAAAGAAGCTACTGCTAAAAATAATTAAATAATAATTGCACTGTCACGCATTATACTTTACGAAGGATAGTTTCAGTACATCCAAAGCTTAAGCCTCGCGGACTGCTTGCTGTCCAACAACGCTCCATCGCCGCGCGACTTTTGAAAGATTGGAATTTAGAGAAACTTGAAAGTGCTGCTATCTAGTGTTTAAAGCCTATACTTTCTGTATCAAACAATCGTTAAATAAATTATAGTGACTTTTTAATTTGTTTTAAACTAGCATTTTCATTTCAAAATAAACCTAAGCTTTTTGAAATTCTAATTGTATAATTTTGTAGATGTTATGACAAATACATATACAGTTAAACATATAAAGATATATAATTATAAAATTACAAACGTTTCAGTGAAATATAATTTATATACAGTATTGCTTAACAACTCTTGAAAAAATTTTGTTTAGAATTTCAAAAATATAACTTTATAGAAATATGTATTTAAGAAGTTGGTCTTAAGTGCAGTTAAAAAAATGTTAAACGTTTTAAAGCCATATTTAAACAGTAGTTTAACAAACTGAATGTAACATGATAATTAACGATATATAAGATGTTTCTACTTATGACTTGTTTCATATCCAACATCAAAGTTAGTCATATAAATATTTATTGACTCATTCAAGTATGATTTTAGCAACAGATCACATTGTGGTTTTTGTAAAGCTTTTTTAGGCTTATAATTGGATACATCAGTGATTTCTCAACTGTTGAATAATTCTCAGTGAGATTGTCTGAGAACTTTAGAATTTGAAGCTAAAAGTTATAGAAACCCCTAAAATACAATAGAGTACTTAAAAAAAACAAAAAAAGAAGGGAGAGTACTAACCATAACTAACATCTAGTAGCTACAAGTGAAATTAAATATCCCAATATGTATGTATAAATATATATGTATCTTGACACTTCTGTGAAACCTTTGATTTTCTTAGTAAATAATTGTTTTTTGTTTTGTTTTTTGGAATTTCGCACAAAGCTACTCGAGGGCTATCTGTGCTAGCTGTCCCTAATTTAGCAGTGTAAGACTAGAGGGAAGGCAGCTAGTCATCACCACCCACCGCCAACTTTTGGGCTACTCTTTTACCAACGAATAGTGGGATTGACCGTAACATTATAACGCCCCCACGGCTGGGAGGGCGAGCATGTTTAGCGCGACGCGGGCACGAACCCGCAACCCTCGGATTACGAGTCGCACGCCTTACGCGCTCGGCCATGCCAGGCCCTTAGTAAATAAACGTAAAACAAGTTGTTAAATATTTATTAATTCGTCATTCTAGTATAATATACTGTACATATTAATAAAATAAAACAATTCGAGATATTTTTCTCATCTGATTCATCAAAATAAAACAGCGCACCAATTAAAAGTTATAGCTTGAGATCGATACCAGAGAGAGCTAGCATTTATAAAACTGAGGGATGTATACTTCTTTTTAATGCACCTGAATTAAACTTGTAAGTAGAATGAGAAATTGCCGACAGTAGATATAGACAGACTTTGATTAATGGATGTAGTTTTTCTTCATTCCAATTGTTCTATTATCATAGGGAATGTTGGCGATACTGAATTGGTATGTTTGAAACAGTTGAACGTATGACGTTTCAAGATCATTTTTTTATATTCTTTTTGTATACATCTGTGAAAATGATGTGTAATGATTATACAAGCAAGCACAATAAGTTATTGATGCCTCTTGATACTAAGCTATCGCAGAACCAAGTAGAATATATCCTGTCGGTTTGTTTGTTTGTTTTTGAATTTCGCGCAAAGCTACTCAAGAGCTATCTGCGCTAGCCGTCCCTAATTTAGTAGTGTAAGACTAGCGGGAAGGCAGCTAGTCATCACCACCCACCACCAACTCTTGGGTTACTCTTTTACCAACGAATAGTGGGATTGATCGTCACATTATAGCGCCCCCATGGCATGTTTGGTGCGACCGGAATTCAAACCCGCGCCCCTCAGATTACGAGTCGAGTGCCTTAGCCACCTGGCCCTCTAATTAGCATGTTTGGCGCTTCTCAGCAAAGTTTAACCGAGCTGTTTTGAGGTGTGGAAAGAGGCGTGGCCTTTGAAGACGTTTACGATGTTTAAAGCCTTTCTCTCGTAGATGCCGTCTTATTGTTCTTGAGCTGCATTCTGCGTCCGTAAGGGCCTTAATCTGGTTCGACGATCGGCTGGTGTCTTGCCGGACAACCCGTCGAATCTTCCTGCTTAACGCCGACGAAATTTTCTTGGGCCAACCACTTGAAATTCTCGTTCCGTATCCCTCAGGGTCTTTTAAGAAATTTGCAACAGCAGTTTTACTACGCTTAATCTCACCAGTGATGGCACATTGAGAGAGAACGTGTTTTTGCAGCTCGACAATTCTGCCACGTTCAAACTCTGCCAACTTTTTAGCCTTTGCCATGTTTTTACTCAATGTAACACAAGAGATGTCAGTGGGAGATGTTTACAATGCTAATGCTTGAACACAAATGACTAAATTTTGTTACGTGTTTACCGATTAACGCTTCGTTTCAG